>NC_134466.1:33937444-34267444 GCF_047948215.1 Lycorma delicatula
TATGAAAAAGGGGAATTTCCGTCAGACTTCAAAAAAAGTGTTATAGTAATGATACCAAAGAAATCAGGGGCAGATAAATGTGAAGAATACAGAACAATTAGTTTAACTAGTCATGCATCAAAAATCTTAACTAGAATTCTATACAGAAGAATTGAGAGGAGAGTGGAGGAAGTGTTAGGAGAAGACCAGTTTGGTTTCAGGAAAAGTATAGGGACAAGGGAAGCAATTTTAGGCCTCAGATTAATAGTAGAAGGAAGATTAAAGAAAAACAAACCAACATACTTGGCGTTTATAGACCTAGAAAAGGCATTCGATAACGTAGACTGGAATAAAATGTTCAGCATTTTAAAAAAATTAGGGTTCAAATACAGAGATAGAAGAACAATTGCTAACATGTACAGGAACCAAACAGCAACAGTAGCAATTGAAGAACATAAGAAAGAAGCCATAATAAGAAAGGGAGTCCGACAAGGATGTTCTCTATCTCCGTTACTTTTTAATCTTTACATGGAACTAGCAGTTAATGATGTTAAAGAACAATTTAGATTCGGAGTAACAGTACAAGGTGAAAAGATAAAGATGCTACGATTTGCTGATGATATAGTAATTCTAGCCGAGAATAAAAAGGATTTAGAAGAAACAATGAACGGCATAGATGAAGTCCTACGCAAGAACTATCGCATGAAAATAAACAAGAACAAAACAAAAGTAATGAAATGTAGTAGAAATAACAAAGATGGACCACTGAATGTGAAAATAGGAGGAGAAAAGATTATGGAGGTAGAAGAATTTTGTTATTTGGGAAGTAGAATTACTAAAGATGGACGAAGCAGGAGCGATATAAAATGCCGAATAGCACAAGCTAAACGAGCCTTCATTAAGAAATATAAGTTGTTTACATCAAAAATTAATTTAAATGTCAGGAAAAGATTTTTGAAAGTGTATGTTTGGAGTGTCGCTTTATATGGAAGTGAAACTTGGACAATCGGAGTATCTGAGAAGAAAAGGTTAGAATCTTTTGAAATGTGGTGCTATAGGAGAATGTTAAAAATCAGATGGGTGGATAAAGTGACAAATGAGGAGGTATTGCGGCAAATAGATGAAGAAAGAAGCATTTGGAAAAATATAGTTAAAAGAAGAGACAGACTTATAAGCCACATACTAAGGCATCCTGGAATAGTCGCTTTAATTTTGGAAGGACAGGTAGAAGGGAAAAATTGTGTAGGCAGGCCACGTTTGGAATATGTAAAACAAATTGTTAGGGATGTAGGATGTAGAGGGTATACTGAAATGAAACGACTAGCACTAGATAGGGAATCTTGGAGAGCTGCATCAAACCAGTCAAATGACTGAAGACAAAAAACAAAAAAAACAAAACATTTGAAGTTTAACCTGAATTTGGTAAGCTTGAAATCATAAACACTTGTACAACACTTTTTCAACAGTTGTCGTTAGCCTTACTAACTGTAAATTTCCCCTAGAAATTGATTTTTTAGGGCTTCTTAACAACTTCGGCGTATACGTTCAACTGCTTTATTACTCATTTTGAGCTATCATGGCAACTTTTTTCATTTTCAAGTTGCCAGATTACTTAAACTGCTTGTCTAATACTGTTTGCATAAAAAAAAAGATCAGCAATACATGACTGAAATAGTTGAATAAACTGAATAGAACACAGCCAGCAATATAACTATATTATGATAAGACAGGACGAAATATAATTACTACAACGGTAAAGAGAAGATACACATTAGCGATTTAATATTGTGTATTACTACTTAAGCCATTACATAACTATATTAGTGATTCGTAAAATGAAAATTAAGGAATGCGTCCGCTTTCAAAATAAATTCTCTAATTTGTTTTAAAATAAATAAAGTTTTAATTATATAAATAAATGTTTAATAGAGTCTTTTTATACGACTGTCCAAAAAAGAGTATAATGTATTTAGGGTGTATGTATGTATGTATGTATGTTTGTTCCTCCGTAGCAGATCAACGGGTCAACCGACTTAGATGTATGATCGCGCGTTGGAATCCTTATATATATGTATGTTTAAATAAATTTTAAAAATTTGAAAAAAAAATTATATTATATACAAAATTGTAACTCGCATGCTCTTTAACTTTATCTTCTTAGTAAATTCCTTATATTAAAAAGGAAATTTTAGCAGTCGTGTTTTTTTAATTTTTAATATTAATCTCCTTATATTCTCGTAATTCATTTCTATGAATTTTTATTTAGCAAAAGGGTTTGATTTTATGGGCTATTATTTTTGTAATAGATATTGGTCAGTCATTTATTATTTATTTACGTACTTTAATATTATTTTATAATTTATTTTTATTTTTTTGTTTAACCTTCAGGACCACGGTTAGGTATTGCTTCAGAGAATTAGATGAATGATTTGCCGCGTTTGTAAAAAAGCCATGCCTGACCGGAATTGAATCCGGGATCTCAGGTTGAAAGGCCAAGACGCTACCACTCGCGCCATGGAGGCCGGCATGGTATTATTATATAATAATATTTAATCTCACTTCTTAATTTTAATCTTAATTTAATCTTAATTTTTCCCGCCCAGGGTAGTAGGGATAAAAACCCTATTATATTATGGAAAATTAATTTAATATATCATCTTAAACTTTTGGTACAATAAGTTTACTATTTTTATAATAGTGTGTTATTAGAGAAAAATTAAAAATTTATTGTTATATATATATATATATATATATATATATATATATATGTATGTATGTATGTATGTATGATTTTAAAACAGCTTACCAAATTCCTTCCCGAGCGCTTTCGGCTATTCTTCCATCTTCAAGATGATAATTATGACTAACAATATAAAGTATAATCATACATAATTAATTATATATCGATAACAATTGATCGTCATGTTATTAAAATTCGTCAAATGTTAAATTTTTAAGTCTAAGTGACTACATCCGTATTATAATTGTATCTCGGTTGTTATGAGATATTGATAGAAATTGAGAAACTATTACAATACGGACGTTGCTATATTGAAAAACTATATATAATAGTTATGTAATAATTGCTTGATGTACTTGAAATGGTACATTTGTTGTTAAGACTACTTTCGTTCCTCCTTCTTTCGGAACATTTTTTATCAGATTGTTGCTTCCCTTTCCTAAAGTTTTTATCGACATTCCTCTATCATTTATACCCTTGTACCATTATTTCTACTATTTCTAAATGTATTTTTCTTGACTTCAGATTTATCCTTTTTGTGTAAAAATTAGATTTCTTAACATAAGATGTCAAGTTATAAACCAGTTGTTACGTTAGGTTACATTCTTCCACTAAAATAATATGTAACTGTTCGATAATTACTGCAATCACAATTGTTACAAATAAACAAAAAATTAGAATAAATAATAATGTTACATACTATACTCATCCGTGGCTCTGCAGAAGTTAAATATTGAAAGCGAATTGACTCATCTGTACGACTGACAATTACAACTCACATACCTGCAAATATTTCACAATATTATTTAAGATTGAAATTTTGTTATATGCAGTATAACTCAGAAATAATGGTGATTTGTATCAAATAAAAAAGCATTGTAAAATTTTTATTGATTGTGATCATCATTGTCTGAGATTAGTACACTGATATCTGTGACGTTGAACTCGGCATTATCAATGAACTGAATTATTTTTGTTATTAGTTGTTTTGCAATTTACGTATGTTTTTTTTCGAATTACTCTTAACGATTTTTAATTTAGTTGAAATTTCTATAGAATTCTCTTCTTCTTACATTCTAAAACATTTCCTTAAGTTTCTTCAAGTCTGAAATTCAGAACTGGAAGGATACTCAACATTATATTTTTAAACAGTTTTCACCTCATATCTCGAAAACCCGTTGACTAAAAATTGAAAATTTAGATTTCATAATTTACTAGGGGACCTGCACTTCTCCGCAGGATCAGTAAATAAATTAAGTTATAATAGATAACTTACTTTGTGTTTGTAAGAGTTTCTTCCGGACAACATTAGCTGTTCGATTCTTAGATTCATTTCTACTTTCACACTTTTAAAAATCTATATCATAATTAGTTTCTTTGATACAGCGGTTTGAGTATATTTTTAAGGTTGAGGAAATTTTCCCTCAAAACTTTTATCTGGATTTAGTGATAGAAGTCAATATGAGCTCATTTGATGGTACTTGTCGTGGTGAGTGTTTTAAGACCATTAGAAATTCTACATCGTAATTAGTTGCTGGAATATTCTGATTTGAATGCCATTGAGGTAAGGTTTTGAATATGAGAAGAGGTATTTTTCCTTTAAAGTCCACTCATAATTTAGTGAGCGTAGGCTGTGTATGCTTTTTATCTGTGGCCTGATGTAATGAGTGTTATAAGACCCCAACGAAGTTTGTAACTAAATTACTCAGTAATTGCAGAAAAAATAATTTTTTTTCACTTTGTTTTAATATAGAATCATACATCTTTTTAATATAGAAATTTTATCTACTTTAAGTAAAAATAATGTTGAAAAGAGAATATATTAATTTTTTAAAACGCAGTTCTGTAAAACATTTTAAATCTGTTCTTCTTACAATAAATACGTTAGTGTTTAATTCATTCCTGTTCTGTGGTTGTGTATATATCTTACTTTGTTTGTCTTTTTTTTCTGATCTCTTAAGTATTTCAGTATTGTTTTGATTATTACTAGAGTAATAAAATTTGTTGAATATCAAATAAAATGTTTAAAGTTTATGGTTTAAATGTACTCGTTTATTTTTTCTAGTAAGCTATATGATATTTAACTGCATCTGACTGTGGAAGAATTTGTAATTCACTTTTAAATATTTGAGTATAATTTTCTTTTTTTTTATGTAAACATGACTTGTAAAATCGTTTGTTCATGTCAGATTATCAATAATTCTTCTCTAAACTTTTTTAAAGTTCAAATATTGTAAAAACTAGGATGGTATATTAGGATTTCTGAGGATTAGTTGAATGGCTTCTGATTAGTTTGTGTTAGATACACAACTTTATTATTGATGAATAATAAAGTTGTGTATCTGGAAAACAGAGAATGAGATAAATACATAGTAGCGCTTCTGCAGTGAGTAATCTTACAATGAACAGAATTTTCTTTTAATAAACATTCTAGAATGAAGTATAGTTATTTCAATTCTTAGAAAATAAAAATTACGGATAACTTGTTAACCGTTGATACCAAATCCTTCTATTTACTAAAAATTGTAGCAAAATATTAGGTTAATAGGTCTGCCATTTAGTTGGAGTTATTTCTAAATTATTTTTGCGCTTTTCGCAGAAGTATGCAGTGAATTTATGGTTAAAAAAGTACAGAAAAGGCGTAATTTTTTCTAGCTTTAATTTTAAGGAAAATATTTCAGCAACCAAATGTAATTTCACAGATTTAAATAAATCTCATATGTAATATAATAACCCTCAATTTTTTCTCGGCATGATAAAAGGAATTACATTATTCCACAAATTCATTAGCCTTATTATAATTGTACATTATACAACGACTAGTATAATTAACAGCACATTCTGTTCTCATAAATCTAGAATTTATAACTTAGTTCATAATATTATACAAATTACGTAACTTGGCTACCATTGGGTTCAGGCTAAATAAAGCTGCACTCATGTCTTGAAGATTTCCAAATTATTTTCATTATATAAAATTTTAGGTGTATGAAATTTTTTGTTGTCAAAGGTGCATGTACTTTAGCTACCATTACCAAAGAATATTCTGTCTTTTGTATAGTTTTTTCAGGTTCATAAAACCTTTAACTTTTATATATCAATATTGTTATTTATTTTACTTTAATTGATATTTATCAGTATTATCACCACAACTGTGAGGGTAACAACATTTCCGGGGACCACGGGGTGGAGCCCTCTGGCAAGACGGGAATAGCGACCGAAACCTCCTGCGGGAAGGGCGAGTGAAGCAAGCTATGCGGGAGTCCAGAGGCCGTAGCTCCCTGGCAAGACGGTAATGATGAATGAAGCGAGTTCTTCGACCATGGGGTAGGCTCTGGGCCCCGTGAATCCAAGCTAGACGGCCGGGCGAGTGGGCTCCGACCGGATAGTATATATATTATAATATATATAAACTGTCATAAAAACCGATTTCTCCAGTGAATAATTTCCATATAATTATTACAAGAAACCTTATGAGTTTGTGCATAATTATGTAGTTAAATTTGTTACCGGTAATCGTGAAATAAAAAATCTTGTTTCTTGGTTTCACATAGGGAGCACAACCAATAGTGCTTCCAGTCACGGAATTGCTATGCGTTTTGCGGCAGAAAAGTACGCAGCCCTAACATGGGAAGCATCTGCACACGCTAGGAATGAGATGTAGCCCTGAATGATACAGTGCGCACTGTACTGGTTGTATAAATTTATTACTAGTTCATACAATTTACTCTTTAGTTGGTATAGCACCCGTATCATAAGACGGAAATTGGGGGTAGAAATTAAAAGAAAAAGACAGGCGACAGATACTAAAAAAATAATGTACAACCATGTGCCTCTCAGTTGTAGCCTTAAATTTATAAATAGCTTCATGCAGAAATAGCACTTCTGGAGGTTCCACCTGTGATCCGGCGCGAGTAGTTGTGGAAGACATTACCAGATAAGACGGGTATGGTACTCAAAGAGGAATTCCTTAGAGGTTATCAGCTGCCGTATATTACTCGTACTTAGCGTGCGCTGAATCTACTTAGTACTAGAGTAGCCAGAAATCGAAGTAACGTGGTGAGATGGGGATGGGCAAAGAATAATATGTATCATTTCTGGGAGATCCAGACCTTGGTACATCTGTTTCTGTACTCAAATGTTGGAAAGGATTGATCACATGAGGAATTGCTGGTATCAAGTGAGAAGTCGATCAGAGCTAATGTGTAATGAAAGTGGAGAACACGATAGTGCTTTTTATTCTGTAATGGAAAGTAAAATAAGTAAATTATCTTGTTCCAGATATGAATTTATTTTCTTCACACATTTTTTAAAACATTTCAGTTGTGAATCTGTTTAGATCAAGCGAAGCAAATCGGTAAACGAAATATGTTTAACAATTTCCCACTAAAGTTTTCGTCTCGGGTAGACGGTCAGTAGAGCTTATAATTTAAATTATAAACCTTATGGTATGATATGCTAAAATGTAGTAATTCACCTCTAGACTACAGAAGTAATTTTACGATAAAATTGTTTAAATAATGACTTTATATTTGTAATAGTTAATTATTTTTTTCGGAAACTAAATAAACACAAAATTATAAATGATGTACATATATTATTTTTTAAGATATTTAATTGAACTTAAGAATTTTAAGGTGAAATTCTTTGATTGCTAAGTTTCTTAGACAGGGGTTAAAGGGATGAAAGTTGAAATCGAAGTTACTGTCACCAAGTCACCGTTGCTGTAGATTGAACATACACTTCTGACGCAAACTTGGCTACAGTATACCCTTTCTTGAGAAGTATGGGAACTGCTCAATGCTCACTAATGGCTAAGAAGCGTTATTTAGTTATATCTTCTGTGCTGTGATCTAGGTAGCAGAGTGTATTGCCATAGCCAATTCTATTACTGCTTCACAATCCACAGTGCCATCGTTTTCTTCCTTCTCCTCATTGTAAATAAATCAATCATCCTCTCACCCATAGTTTACAATTTATCGCAGGATACGCGTTCAATATCTAACTCATTAAATGTATTAAATTTAAGCAAAATCAACGAAGTCAACAGTTCGTAGTTGATTAGTAAAAAAAGTTATCGAGGAATAAAAAAAAGTCTATTGATTTTTATTTTTAATTTTATAATAAAAAATAATTTCAAAGCAGTATTACTGTTGTATTTAACATTTTCATTATTAATTTATTTTTTACTATGTAGTAACAAAAAAAATACCTTTCGGCACGCCGGAAGGCGGAGGTAGATTTCACCTCTGCTAAGTAGAGGATAAAAAAAATTTCCACATTAAATTTAAGACAAACTTCAAATTTAATTAATACGACAATGGTTGCGTATGAAAAGAGTTTCAGTTTAGGAAACGACAAGCCACATCTTCTTACAATTCCACCAATACTTTGGTCATTCCTTGCTGTAAGGGTTGGACATATCAAAAATTGTTTCTGACAAAAGTTTTAGGTAATGTTTAGAGGACTAACTACTACTTTAAACAGTTCATATATACACATATATATATAAACTTTTGAACTGACAGTGGTTTTGTAGTCTAGGGGATGTGAAATACGAAGATATGTCGAGATTTTCCGGAAGTCGAATCATGATACCCATTACAATCGGTAGCTTTCTTATCAAATCTACCTAAAAAATGTATACATGAAATGTATAAAACCAGATTAAAAGAAACTCAACGAAGGAGATGAAAGCAATACCACCACTGTAACAAGAATCATGAAATTCATACAGGTTGTATGGAGCAGTATTAATCAGTTCTCTGAAGAAAGTTTTAATAAGTTTGTTGCTGCCAGTCTCTCGAATATTAATTAATAGTAGGGGTTTTTAATTATACCAAAGCACCAATTAAATTGTTTCTTCTTACTTATAATCAAACGATTAAAGGATCTATCTTTTGCTTCTTATTCTAAAATTGTTCTAGGAATTTGGGAAAATTGTTAGTCTCGGTAATAAAATGTTCAGTTATATAAGCCTGGAATTTTTTTTAAACGCTAACATCTTCAAAATATTATTTACATGAAATTTTGCCTGATTTTGCTAGAATCGTTCGTATTTCTCTTTTTTTGCAAATAAGTTCTTTTTTATTCAAAAAGTTTTCCATAGAGAGTGTATGTTAGCAAAATATAGCTCATTCTTAACGAGTGGAGATATTACAACTCTGTTTCTATATTTTATATGTATAGGTCACAAAACTAAAAAATTTTGTCGAATTGTCTACATTAGCATTTTATTAAATTATCCAAGATCACACGCAGGAGTATAAAACTTTTTCTGAATAAGATATCACTATCAGATTAATACTCCAAATGATCTCAATCCAGTTTGATTGGGTTTATAGATTATAAAATATATATAAAATAAAATTTATCGATATATTTTCATTTTATCCGTTCTTCGCACTCACAAATCTTGATTTATAACGTTGGAATTTTAAAATCTTTAAATTTTAATAACATAATTGTTTTGCAAGAAATGTAAATTTTTAATTTATTTCTTTACAAAAATAATTATAATTCTATTGTTATTCGCAAAACAAATTTTTTCACATCATTCAAAGTAGATTTATTTTGACCAATTTTATTGGTTGCTGATGCTTTGATATCGATTATCGCACCATTCTTCAAATCCGTCATTTATGGTTAGTAAACCTGCTAACTCTGTATTTATTTATTTATTTATTGTTTAATTAATTTTATTCCATGTTTCTTATTATTAAAGAAGTTATTGTACATTTTCTATTATATCTGTGGAAAAATATTTTTAAAAAAAAGTTTAAAATATTGTTTGGTAATTTATGTTGGAAATATACAGTCACAGTTTGAAGCTTTATAAGAATTCTGAAGTTGGCAATTTGTATCTACTTTTATTTAATTTTAGGTCCCCGGTAGCTGCATGCCTGTGTCCAGTCACAGTCACTTTTCTCGTATTTTTTTCGGGGGGATTGCAAGAAATTAATTTTGTAGGATATAAAAAAATTTCAAGCCTCGTTATTAGAATCAAAATCCTTCCGGATGATAGTCAGAGACACATAAATTCTGCTATGGAGGTCCACAAAATGATATTTCAATTCTACATAACTCATTTCTTGTAATAGACAATTTTTTTTTTCACTTTTCTTGCTATATACAAATTTTTCATTTCGGGATTTTTTCTGTTCTTTATAATTCATGACATCCGAAACCAAAAAAACTAAACACTGCAAAAAATCATTGAAAGATTCCGTAAGGTTGTATGTACGTACGTATGTCTGGTTGCCTGTTTTTTGGTTGTTACCTCCAAACTGGTTGGACCGATTTTATCGAAATTTGGCACGATTTTTTTCTACATATGGGATATTGAAGCCATTTAATTTTGGTCATAAAGGTGCAGGATGGCTTATCGGTCCCGTATCACGAAATTTTACTCAAGGGTAGATAAATGCTTTCACAATTTAATTTCGCTTACCTATTATACTTTGTGATGGTGTTTGATCTTACACATATCTCTACGAACGGGTAGGGTAAAACATATTTTGTTTTTATTTTAACATTTTTGGATTAAATTCACATATAATTTTAGTAGTGGACGGTTTTATTATATTAATATGTCACTTTTGTTATTTATTTGGAAATTTCATTCAGTGTCAGGAGTTATAAGCCGAAAACAAAGATTTTTGCTTTGTTTTCGTCGGTTAACGATTTGTTAAATACCTTCACACTGGATTAACTGATTATTATAAAACTCCATACAATGATGCCTTTGAATACGAATGATTGATGTTTAATTTTGGTTACAGTCTTGGTAGCCACAGGTGTATAACTTTCACGGAGAAGCAGGCTACTTAGCCGGGGGAGAGTATGAAATTATATTTTTCCTTTAATTGTAAGTAAAAAAAAAAAAAAATCTGGTAGTCCATTTATTTCATAAAATAAAGTATTTATTATTTTTTTATTTATTACTTTAAATGTGTGTTTATTTTGCTTATGTATATATTTAAAAAAAGATTAAATATACGAACAAAGATTACGAGTGAATTATAATGTGCATTTTGTAGTATAGTAAAACTTTTGCCGTAATATCTTCATTACTAGCAACAAACGAATATGTATAAATATTTTATTTATGTTTAATCATACCCAACGATTTTTTTTTTATGGAAAATATATGATTAAAATTATTAAAATAAATTTGTAAACTACTACCTTTCTGCAATCGGTAGTAATATGTCTGAAAGTGGTGCAAAGCCGAAATGCGAAATGAATGTTCATTAACTTTTTTTTTTATGTCATCCCAAATAGTTAAGTGCCCGATAATGAGATAAATTTTTATATAATGTCTAAACATATTCTTCTTTTTAATAATCTCTCAATTAGTACAGTTGTTTTTTTCCTTGATAGATGTCAAATTAATTCTTTTTTATGTGAAAAAATACCAAGAGTGACTGGCATCTTCTATTCATATGGAAGAATGTTCCATTTGAGTGCCTTTCACTATGGAATAATGAATAAGATATATTAATAGATGTCTACCTCTTCTCTAAAGAATGAACTAAAGGATTTTCAACTACAATTTTTTTGTTTCCTTATTTAAAGAAAAAAAAAAACATTTACTAATACAAGAATTACATAAAAAAGTAATTCTCCTAAGTAAGTTGAAGTAAATTTTCCTAAGGCAATGAATAATTGTTTTTATCTAAGATTATTTTTTAATAACGGCCTCGGATTAAAAAAAATGGAAAATTTCTTTGTTTTGTATATAATTAACATGATGTTAAACCAATATCTTTATTCACTGTTAACCAACCGCACAAATGCTTACAAATACTCACATATTGATATCTACAGGCGCCCTGTTTTTAAGACCTACTCTCAAAAATGGCATACACAAACAAATATTGTAAACATATATATATTTAAAAATCTCAAGGGAAATTCGTTTGTTCATTTCATTTTACGTTTTATTTTCTTTAATAATGATTTTATCACGGAAAAGAAGTAAGGGTAAATAAAATATCTGCTTATTCTTATCACGTTTCGTTTTTACAACTTTCTTTTGATCTTCTTCCTTTTTTTGTTCTTTATTCTATAAAATCTAACATCAAGCTTAAAGATATCTTATGACAGAATGGTGTAATCTAATTAAAAATAATTCTCAAAGGATTTATTTTTTGAGCAATATTTTTATTTTACGTAATTTTAAATAAATTTTTGTGTCTTTTATTATTATCATTATTATTATTACTTTCCTGGAAAATATAGCTAGCTAGAATAGCTATAATAAAAAGGAAAGTATGGTGATCATGTCAAAAATGTAGTATAGGACTTTTTCAAACTTTTATGTTTTAGGGTCTAACTGCTTCATCCAGATCAGCGTTTCTCAATTTTTTTTCCTCGGTTAGTTGGAGGAACCCCATTTACGGGCAGAGTGTCGGGCTCGCTAACAGGTTCCGCATGATATTACTAAGCGTGCGTACCTGCGTATGATGCCTGCGCCTTACCGACTAAACCTCCTATCTCACCGGACTCCCCTCCCGGAGCCGGACCCACGTTTCTGGAAGTCAAGATCCCCTAGGGGGCCGCGGTGATATGAAAGGGGGTTCACGAAATTACTTAAAAATTTATATCTAAATAGCAATGAAATCATTTTATGAAAAAAAAATTATTATTAACATTTTACTTACATTTATAAGTACACATCCAAAGAAAATAAATTAATGAGATGGTTGCGTTTGTTTTTCATTTAAAAGTACTCCCATACGTTATATATACTAGAAATACAAAAATGCAAATTGTTTTCAAGTGATAAAAGACGATTCCAATACTAAGGTTTTAGCGCAACTATAGACGATAACCGCTTCACACATCGGTAACACGAGGCGAAAGAGATTAATATTTTCAATGCTTTTGTCCTGATGTTTGAATCATATGCTGGTATCGCTGAGCAGTTACAGTTATAGTATTTCAATCAACATCTTCAAAATCTTTCAAAAACATAGAAATAGCCCCCACCTGGAATCCGATTGGAGAGTATTTTACTTCCGATAGATGATTTTACAACTGTTGCCATGCTGACTGTTGAGACAATACTCCAGTGGTTTACCGTTCCCTTCAGGAATATTTTCTGTTGGGATTACTTCCCTAGCCGAACGGTACGGTTTTGAGGCACCGGAGATTCGCATACAAATCCAGCAAATCGTTCCTGCCAATTATTTCTGGATTATGTAAGGCATTTTTCTTATGGGGTAATTTGGTAAGGCAATACTCTTTCTAAATTCCTCGTTATAAATCTTAAAACGCATTCCCTACTCTATGCGTGTAGTAAGAAAGTAAACAATTTTTAATTTAGTTTTCTTTGTTGCAACCACGTACCGCTTCTAAACCAGTAGAATTGCGATGTATCGCATTTGCGGAACGCCATTTATTTTCCATGTCGCTTCACGAAACAGACATTTCAAACCCCCTGCACGTAAAGCTTAGGATTACGTAAAATTCCTTTGGCTTGTAAAAACCCAATACCATATTATTAACTCACAGATAAATCAATCAAATTCATTTTGGAAGAAAATAACAAAAAGTTAGAAGCACAGAAGTAGTACACGATTTAAATAATTGCTACACAGGCAGCGATATATGTATAAGATAAGATAGGTTAAAATGTAATTACTTGAACGATAGATAATATGAACATTAACAATTTAATATTGTATATTATTTCTTAATCCTCGTGCAATTTACCTAACGATGTTAGACATTTAGAAAATGAAAATTAAGGAATATGACACTTTCGAAATAAGACATAAATATTTTTTGGTTACGAAAATTAAACAACCTTTTGTATTATACGTACACCAATATTTGAGAAACACATGAATGATAAAAATATTTTATTAAATCTCATTGCTTATATTTTGCTTTCTCCGGATGGTTTTTATACCAAACAAAATATACTAGATTCCCGTTTTTATCACTTTTAATGTGGAAAAAATGAGAGTTATGACGCTAATGATAAAACTCAGTTGCTTCTATAATTAAAAATTAATCGAAACTTTTGAGTGTGTTCGTATATTTTCTAATACAGTGAAAATTATAATTTACAAAAGATTGGAGCGATAATTTTGAAAAAATAAAGTTATGAAAAACAATGACAAGTAGATGAGTATACATTTTTTTTTTTTGTAAACTTGTAAGTGTGGATTGCGTTCCATCAGTGGTAGGAAATAAATGGTTGAATGTAATTATTTAATCAGTATTTAGATCGGAAGCTATTTTTATACTAGTGTAAAATTCAAAAATAGATTTTTTTAATGCAACATACGTGAACTTTCATCATGTTATTAACTCTGTTTTACGTTACGTCAAATACATCATCGTAATATTGACTGTGTTTTATGCTATGTAAAATAAGTGATAGCCGAAATATAAAGGTATGTTATTTAATTATATAATATTTTTTCTAAATAACTAATTTTTATTACTATTACTAAGTTATTAAGTAAAATTTAGAATGATTATTTTGGTGGTTTAAAACAGTATAATGTTTATTATTAGCTGCAATCTGAAGGTGAATCTGAATAAAGAATTCCTATCGTCCGGATTAACCACTAACAAACAAATAAAACAAATATCTAGGGACCTTAATTCGGAGGGGCCCGGGTTCAGTACAGAAAAAATTAAATTAAATTAAAAAAATAAGTTAGAAAAATTTATCTTTAATAACATAGAATGTTATGTTATTTTTAAATCATACAAAAAAATTTCATCGTAATAATTGAAAAAGTAATAAAAACCGGTTTATGCCTCTTTGGTGGATCTAACGGGAGGCCAACGGAGGGAATTTTTCCCCCTGGAGGTTAACATGTAATTTTTTAAAAAGATCGATCAAAAACAAGTAATACCTTTGAAAATTTAAAAAAAAATGCAAAAAGAATAATTATTTTTCTTTTTAAAATCATATGAAAAGGGGGCCTTTATGGTTTTTTTGATGCCTAAAAGGGATTTTCTCGGTTACCCTTCAATATTGCTTGAAGTTGTCCGCAACTTATACAGAGTATCTCACAAACAGAAACGTTTAGGACAGGTTCTGCTGTTGAAAATAATGAAAAACGTTAAATAAACACAGACGAAAAATAAACGGAAAATCTTATTCTTTCTGTACCTATTAATCATTATTCTTATTGTAGCAAAACAAAAAACAAAACACATGAAATGATAAATGGTAACAGAATAACAAACCTCAGTTACAGTAATTGTTCAAAATTCCCTCTTCCACAATGTACACAGCACTGCCCGACGTAAAATATTTCCAGTGGCTTTCCTTATCATCTGAGGATCGTTTCGTATAAATTCAGTAGCAATTCGTATTTTAATGAGTAACTCTTCTTTAGTATTAACTTATATTTAATATACTGTCGATTTCATACTGCCCCAAATGAAGAAATTTAGTAACGATAAGTCAGGTGATCGTGGTGGCCAATCGATTAGTTCACCTTGGCCAGTACAGTTTAAGAAATTTTCATTTAAGTGATTTTTTTCCTACCAAAGAAAAATGTGGCGTTGCTCTGTCATGCCGGAAAATTATTTGCAATCTAGTTTGTAAAGGTATCCTCCAAAAAATCCGGCAAACTATTTTTCAAGAAATGAACGTATGCATCTACTGTAAGGTTTTTATTCCAAACAGATCTTCCAGAATTTTGTAATAAATAATGCCGCACCAAACATTAATGTGAAAGTTTTGTTGGAAACTAGTTTCCACAGTACCATGTTGGTTGTCTTCGCTCCATAGATGACTATTTTTATTTTATGCTTTATTTTAAAAATAAATAATTGGTATTAATAAGTAAAAAGTAATTTTATTTTCAAGAAAGTTTCTTTTAAAGTGATACTTTCAACAAAATTACATAAAAAAAATTTTTGTTAATGCATTTATTATTTTCTTTTTAGTCACGCATAAATCAATTTTTTTTTAAATAAATTTGTTGAAAGTATCTTTTTAAGATTAATTTTCTTGAAAACAACATTACTTGTTCTACGAATTGGTTTTTTTTTATTTTTAAGAAAAGCTTGTTTTTAAAAGTTTAAAAAATATCTTTGTAAATTGATTTTAAATTCAAAATTTACTTTCAATTTCATAGATAAATTTAATTTTTTTTTTTTTTTTTTTTTGTTAATATCTGGAATAATTTTAACTATGTTTTCATTTTGACGAAAAGTAACGAAAACAGAAAAAAATTTAATTCACATATCTCAATCAAACTTGAACAATATTGAAATTTCTAGTAGCAATGAAAGTATTAGCAAAGAATCCATTCAGAGATTTACTCATAAATTTTGTTAGTGTAAAAATCTTTACTAAATTTGAAACATGTTACGTTATATACATTGTTTTAACTGTTAAGGACGATTACAGGTATGATTTTATGCTTGTTTGAATTCTGATTTCTGTAAACCAATCACGAATGATTTTGGAATTAGTTAAATTATTACTAATAAATCTATATAATTTTAATTGTATTAGTTAAAATAGATTTTCAGAATATAACTGTTGATTGCTGATTGTTAGACAGTTGTTTGATAGCTGATAGAACTCAACCCTGTTGGATTAACGGAAGTGATGTACGTTATGAACTGTATTGTATTGTAATATCATTAATAGGCAGATCACCGGCCATAAATCAATACATAACTATTCGTATTAAATCTGCGACAATAGGCTTGAAGCTTAATAATTCGCTTCATAATAATAATAATAATAATAATAATAATAATAATAATAAGGATCGTCTTGTATTTTACTCCTTAATCTGATTTTTATTTGTTTATTAAACAACTCTACTGTTGACATTTATAAGTTTATTGTAATTCAATATTACTCGTCAGAATTTTGAAAGCGGAGATAAACACATAGATGCGCTGTAATTTTTCCTATAATTCTGGTGTATATCTTATGTTGTGTTAGCACTGCCAATATTATAGTGGAGGGATTGGTGTATTGTAATAAGACGATATAGATACCGATATTGAACCCATCCGAAACCTGTTTACCAACTGAGAAAGTTCAGTTGACGTACAGGCAATTTTTGACGGGTAATGATTTCAATAAAATATATCTTCAAATCGTGTATGTAAGTAATTTAAGTTTTCGTTTTAAAAATGTTCAGTACAAGTTTATAGTACAAGATTAAGTTTACCGTAAGATCTTTCTTAAAAACAAAAATCAATAATAAAAACCAATCTTTTTTTGGTACGCAACACCATAAAAGTAATTTTCTGTGTATGTAGATCTGCAGTTGTTTCTATCTCCTAGTAACTATGTTTTGAAATATGAAGCCGTTTACGTTATTTAATATCACTCTGTACAATTTTATCAAATGTTGGCTTATTAAGTTCATATTTGTTAATCTAATATAGACCAGTTTAGGTGTCATAATATTATATATACCAATTAAATTCGTATATAATTATAAATTTACTTAAAAAAAATTATCTAATATGTACTTTTTTTTAATTTTTAGTTATTAAAAAGAGTAAAGGTTAGAAATCTGTTTGGTTAGAACAGAAATCTGTTGGTTAGAAATCTGTTTGTGTAAAAATAAAAACCTTTTAGAAAATTCTCTAAGTTTATTTAAACAAAAAAAAAATTAACATTCCTTTTTTTTTAAAAAAAAAAAGTTTGCATACTAAAAAATAAGCCATTTCATTTTATATATTGCTACATAAGAAACGGCTGTGTGTATATTTCTAATGTACATATAAAACTAAATTTACAAAACAGAAAGTCGATGTGGAATCCCAGGATCGGATATTTAAGTACGTGTTCTCTAGGGATGTCTGCTATGCTATTATGAAAGAAATTCAGTATATCGACATATTCTTTACTGAAGAATATTGATACAAGGAAAAAAAATGTTTGTAAAATATTTTTTTACCTAAAGAAAAGCTATATTTGTAAACGATGTGTAAAATTTCACGTTTAAAAATTATAAAAAAATTGTTCTTCATTATATAAAAGTATGTTTTAATATTTTATAAAATACGTAAAATCCTAACATTTTTAAAGCACCTTTATGCTACTTTTATTTAAGTTATATCACCTATTTTATTCCCGAACAAATTCTAAATCATTGTTATTGTATATACACACATATCATTCACTTTAGATAGGTATTTTATATCAGAATTCTTGTTTGTTGTTGTAAAGAATGTATATAATTCAATGGCCTAAGCTTCCATAAAATAAGTTCATTTAGGTGAACATAATACTGTCTACTATGTAATGCACGTATAGAAACGTTTTTTTATACTCCGATATAATATTTCTTTATGTAAGAGGCATCGAAACGATTTAATGTTTTTTTCAAGATTTGTAGATAAAAATATTTAGACTAGAAAAGATTCGCTTGCATTATATAATGAGAATTATCTTTCCATCTTATCCTAGTATTAATTAGCAATCTGTTTAAACATTTAATCCAAAAAAAGAAGTTTTTTTTCATTAAAAAGAAACAGATTCTTCTATTTTTATTGTATTAATGAAATAGCCTTTTGAAGGAGTAATACGGTCGTTTTTACTGCATTTATACTACTATATTATTTTTATTTTTTATTATACATTAAATAATATTAAAATTATTGCAATAAATAAAAATATTTATCTCTTTTTCAAAATTGATTTATTGATATATTACGAAAATTGACATATACACCGTTTTGATATGTTTATTTTTAATTTGTTTGTTATGATGTTTATATATGGAGTGGTACATGAAAAATGTAACAAACTTTCAGAACATTTTCTACTGGTAAAAATAAAGAAAAAAGTACATATAAGCAAAGATTCGGAAACGCTTCGTTAGCAAATGTGTCGATTGGAGAACTATTCTGCCCTAATTTCTTCTGCGCCTTTAGTAAAATTAAGCCAGATTGTAATTCTCGGGACCTAAATTAAGGAGTAAATTTAGTGGTTTCGTATGAAATTTGACCTGAAACATTGAAAAAAATAAAATAGGTCCTACAACTGAACTGAATTTTTATTAGTTTGTTAGAAATCTGAGGTAAAAATTGTAATCGAAAAAATTGTAGATTGTAGTCGAAAAACACATCATTTTATGTATGCCGTAATATAACTTTGTTATTCTTATTTTGTTGCCTAAATTCGCATCAAACGTTTACATGGAACTTATGTTTGTGTCTAGTTTCGAAGTTCCGTGTAGGTTTTTGTGATTCCATACGTGACTTTTCTTCTTTTTTTTTTAATTAAAAATTTAATTTCCAATAAATCTAGCTTAATCAGTAAACAAAATAGAATCTACGTTATTAACATTGTCCATAATCCAGCGACAAAATTTAAACGTACAAAGAGATCTCTTGGAAGCAAATTGTGTATCTTTTATAGATTATTTTGTCTTTTACTCAAAAGCTACTGAAAATACAATTCTGTCATCTATTGATTCAGTTTTTAAGTCAAACTTCATATAAAACTAATTATTCTTTTACATTGCTAAAACATAATTAAAACATCACAGTTACAAATTTTTTACCATCCAAAATTTGTTTTGAAACTGTTTTTGGCACATAAATATATAAATGTTTGTATACTCCATTGAAATTATATAATTTATTCTTTTGAAGATTTCTAATATATGTCTGCTTAAAAAAAAAAAAAAAATAATTCTATTAATTTCAAAAAGTACATTAAACATGTAATACCAAAAATTTATGCTTTAGATGATATTTATTTCGTTATACTGACATTAAAAATTTGATTAGCTAGATTTTGAACAATGACATCACAATGCTCATGTTTAGGAGCAATAATTGCAATAGTCGAAACATTTGAAGTAGCTAGGAATGAAGAAAAATATCTGCCTTGTATTTCACTAACAATATGAGTGTTTGAAATTAGGGAGGGAGCAAATAAATAAAGTCTTCGTCGTTGGACTGGTATTTAATGTAATTTAATCAACTTTCCCACAAAACGTTAAGAATTGAATGATCGTAGTCGGCGTGGGGTCATTTATTGTGACTTAACGTAGTGAATATTTTAAGACCCCAAACGTATTTTGTATTTTAATTAATTGTTGAGAGGAAATGTATACGTTCACGCAAAACTTTTATCTGAATTAAGTGATAGAAGTTGGTGCGTGAGCTCATTTGCACTTGAAATGGTGAGTGTTTTAAGAGTCGTACGATTGAGATAAGGCTTTGAGTATGAAAAAACTATGTTCCCTTAAAATTCCTCTCATAATTGAGTGAGCGTAATTTGTACATGCTGATTATCTATGGCCTGATATAATGAGTGTTCTAAGATCCAAACGAAGTCTGTAACTAAATTAATTAATCAGTAATTGCTGAAAAACTATTTTTTTTTCGTTTTTTTTGCTAATTTTTTTAATACATAGAAAACGAAACGTTTATGTTAAATTCAATAAAAAATAATATTATATAAAAATTAATTTGTAATCTCAGTTCCAGTTTTAACTGGAAATTTTGAATTTCCGTTCAAAAAAAATCTCCAATTCAAATTTGCCGATTTCCGTGACGGATGGTAGCGTCTTAGGCTTTCTTCTGTGGGTCCCGTGTTCAAATTCCAGTCAGGCATGGCAATCTTTCATGTATTATTAAATTCCATTTCCATATTCCAACGTGCAAGCGTCTCTGTAAGATTTTGTGGTGCATTAATTTATTAAAAAAAAACAGTTATCAATGAAAAATCTAGTAAGACTTTCCCAAACAAACATTATTATTATTATTATTGTTATTATTATTAATATTATTACTATTTTCTCAATTATTACTTAGTATCTAACACAGATCTATGTCCTACTTCTATTTACACTACATACGCTAGGATAATATAATTTTTTATCCCGTTATTTGGCAATTTTTTGGCACATATATATATATGTTATTCTTTTTCCCACCAAATTATTAAAACGTTAGTGCTCCGCCATTTTGGGGTCTTTCACTTGATTTAAAAAAAATGTATATATTTTATAGATTTTAGTAAATCTTACATTAGTGGATTTGAGCAAACTGATAGTTTACACCGTTATTGCGTAATGATTGTTACAATTATTTAATTTTGGTGCAACTTATTATTAAAAAACGGGGATTATTTTTGTAATCCTCTAACGATGCTTAATCCGATTCCTAAATTAAAATCAAAATTCGAGATAAAAGTGTTCATTCACATACATACATAATTGAAATCAATAAGATCTATTTGTTCGTTAAAAATTTAAAAAAAGGAAAGTTAATTGTGATGCTTAGTTTTATTTCATGGAAAGAAATTCTTTTTTTATGTTTGTATATTCTTTCACAAGTATCCTGCAAGCTTCATCCAGTAAATCGTTAATTTTTCTTCACCTCGAAGATATCTTAAAAAGGAATCTTCTCTGTTAAAATTTTCAATGTTTATTATATCATATTAATAAATAATAATTATTTACTAAATGGTCATAATAAATTTATCAATACATACATAGAGTTCTGAAATACATTACTGATTTATCGTTTCATTATTTTTTTTATTTTAATTTTCCGGCGAATAAAGCTGAGACAGCTATATTAAAGAGGAAAGTATTATCATGTCAATAATGGAGTATCACGATTTTTTGCAATTCTGGTCCAACTAGTTTTTTCAAGGTCCAACTAGTTCATCTGGACCAAAAAAACTCATATATATATATATATATATATATATGTGCATACATACATACATATGTGTGTTTCGCACTGATTTTGGCCTTACTTCTAAGGATTGACCAAACAGATATTCTTCAAATTTAGGCCAAATATTTATGTGTGTATGAAGCATTCATCATATTAATTTCTTTTTAAAATTCATTAAGAGGGAATATTGGAAAAACAATTTCGATTTTCTTCAGATTTTAGTGAAAACTTTATTATGCAAATTTCTTACCTACAATATACTTAAATAACACAAAAATATTTTTACAAAAAATTAAAACCCCAACCTGTTAAAATTGAAATACATGATTTTTTTCTCTTTTTGTCTATTTATCTTCCGTTAAAAGGTTTTTTTTTTAATATTTCTTCTTCCTTGTACGAAGTAAAGAAATTATTCTGATCGCGAAAAATTTCGGTTTTCAGATTTCAATGGAAATATCCATTTTGACCATCCCTGAATCCATTTTGAATAGTTTCGGCGTGACGTCTGTATGTATGTATCTCGCATAACTCAAAAACCATTAGCCGTAGATGTTGAAATTTTGGATTTAGTACTGTTGTAACATCTAGTTGTGCGCCTCCCCTTTTCTAATCTAAATCTAAATCTAAATCTACTGAACCAAAAGTGTCCAAAATAGCACAAAATCCAAATAAATTTGGATTAACTGCAGTAATAAGCTCTCACTGAGAGCTTTTCAACGATATATCATAAGTGGTACTTATTTTCATTGGTTCCAGAGTTTTAATATAATAAATTTTAATGAAATATTTAGATCATCTCCTTTTTTTTAATTTAAATTATTGATTTATTAATCAAATAATTAATTAAGAATTATTGAATTATTAACCTCCGATTGTAAAAAAATTACGATAAAAAATAATTCATTAACGACAAAAAAAAGAAAAAATATTAGAAGTAATTAATGAAATAAGATTTTATGTACTTTTCATTAAAAAAAAAAAAAAAAAAAAATTATACCTAATTTAATAGGCGTGAAGTCATGTGTTGCCCACATAAGATGTTTTTTAAATTTATACTTCATATATCAAGAAACGTGTACAACTTTTTAAATTTATAGACACCGACCTAAAATGCGGCAATTTTTTTGAAAACTTTCTATTTTTTATTTTAGTCTTTACTTAAGGGAGTCTTTTAGAGAAAACTTTACTGAAGCAAATTTGTTATGCTTCACTTACACAAGAACGTTTTTAGACAACTTTTTCTTAAAATTCATTCCCTATCTGTAATAAGATATATTCTGATTTTTTTGTTGTTTTTTTTTTTTTTTTGCTTTAACTTTTTTAAATTTTTATTATTAATAGCCCGGAAAGTAATAGAATACTTTGCCAGCTTTTTTAAAAAAATTTTCTAGCTTACACTTTGACTAAGAAAACTTTCTTATGATTCTCATGCTGTAAATATTACACTCAATCTGAGTTGAATGACAGATTCTCTTAGTAAAAATCGATATATAACAGTGGGTAACATCGACTACTGCTGAGACGTTACTATATAATCATTTACACATATAGCATTTGTGGTCTATAATGTGTGAAATTGACTGTACTAATTATGTTATAAGCGAACCATTTTTTGTTGACAGTTAACGAGGTGACAGACTATACCAATGAACCCTCTTGGAAAGCTAATAGCATACGTCTTGTATCAAAATTCAATTCAGATATGTATGAGGTAATGCAATTGTATATTAACTAGTAGGTACTAACCTCGTCGATCAGTAGATGCAAGTCGGTATATAACAGCAGGCAACTGACCACTACTGAGACGTTACTATATAATCAATTAGACCTATAGCAGTTGTGGTCTATGATGTGTGAAACTGACAGTACTAATTACGTTACAAGCGAATCATTCCTTGTTGACAGTTTATGTGGATGTGAGGCTACACAAACGAACCCTGTTTGGATAGCGTACGCCTTGTATCATTTCTTCCATGAAGTACTGGGTGCGTGCAGTAACTTAAAGAATGAAATAATAAAAATTATATACACATATATACTTGATCTGATTAAGTACTTTTTTAATGTACATTAACTTTATTATAATTTAATAAAAGTAATGGAATTCCCTTTGATATCACCGCGATTCCCGTTTTAATTGTTGTATAAATTAATTTTAAAAAACTAAAATTAAAAGGAAGTTTTCATAAAATTTCCATTGTCTGGTAATTTTTTAATTAAATTTTTACTTCCTTGTACGTAATAAAGGAAGTATTGTGATCGCGAAATATTTCGGTTTTCAGATTACAACGGAAATATCCATTTTCACCATCCCTGATTCCATTTTGACTAGTTTCGGCGTGACGTCTGTTTGTACGTACGTAAGCACGTGGATTTAGGACTGTTGTCACATCTAATTGTACATCTCCTCTTTTCATTGCAATCGAATGAACCAAAAGTGTCCAAAAAATCCACAAAATCCAAAAAAATACATTTGGATTTTGGACTTTTTCTTAATTGCAGTAATAAGCTCACACTGAGAAATTTTCAACAATATATAATAATAAGTGGTACTTATTTTAATTGATTGCAGAGTTACAGCCAAATGAAATTTTAATTAATGAAATATTTTGATCTTACAAGGGGAAGGCACATCGGTTAGAATCCGACTTCATCTCATTTTTTTTTAATTTAAATATATTTATTTGTTAATAAATATTAACCTCTGATTGTAAAAAGAATTACAAAAATAAAATCATTTAATAATAGTAATAAAAACAACAAAATATGAAAAAATATCTGAAGTCATTAATAAAATAAAATTTTATCTACTTATCATTTTAAAAACTACGTATATGTAATTTAACAGGCATACAAGGAAGTCATGTGATGTCCACATCAGATTCTTTTTCATTTAAGTTAATATTGATACATCAGTTATTTTTAATGCAGGTAATTAATATATTTTTATTTTTCAGGTAAGTGTCTTTCATTGCGGTTCTTATTGGTTTTTCTGACTTCAATATTGTTTACGAAAGTTTGTTATTTTAAACTGAATTTTTTAAAGTTTATATTAAAAGCCCGGTTACATACACTCATACTCGTGAGCGCGCGCGCGCGCGCATATTGAGAGAGGAGAAAGAAAGATACATTTTTATATTTATAATTTTATTGGAATTGTTTTTTTTTTAGATTTACGTGTAACTGTAAATTAAATTAAAATTGTAATTTACATTATTTTTTTCAATGAAAAATTTTTTTTTTCGGCCGTTAAAATAATAGTAGGTTTATAAAAAATTCATTCTATTTTGGTTTTAAAACGTTTAAAAAAGTTTAAAAAACAGGATATTTACGGAACATAACTTATTTCATTCCTTCTCAGTCTTTCTTATTTATCATTTTTTTCTTATTGATATAAAATAACATAAAATGTGGTCCTGACAAGTAGAAGTTTTTTTTCAAACATTTTTGTTTTTATTTTTTATACGTGTATTATATTTCTAACTTCTGAACATGTTAGCTTTCAAAAATACTAATCAAATTTTTGTTTTCTTAATGGTTTTTAAGTGTTTTTCTTATAAATAGGATTTTTATTTATATGAATCTTGAATCATATATGCAAGTAGAATTTTTATTCCATTTATAAATAATCCGATAAAATAAAATAAAAAAAAAAGTTACTTACTATTTAACTCATATCTTCTAAAAATTAATGTTGTACAAAATAAAAAATATTAAGGTAAGAAAAATTAAAAATATCTTCGTTGTACGTATAAACATTTCAGGTTTTTATATTGAACATTATCTTTTTTCCTTAGTTTTATTTTTAGGGAATGACATGCATATTTTTAGACGTTCTTATAATCAATTTTTATACGGATTTAGAACCAAGTAACTGTAATTTAACATTACAAAAACGAATTAATAAGTAGTTATGAGACTGAATAAAAAGGTATTTTAGAATTAAAAAAAAAAATTTCTACCATTAAAAATAGGCCCGACATTTATTACTCTGTTCCTTTTATATATATATAAAAATTCATTTTATAGCATGTGGTCATATCCCATACGTTACTAGATTCCACGATGAAAGGTAGTGACACTACCCATGATTATAAATTTAAAATATAATAATATGTCACAATTTAATTTATAAACAACGGGTTTCGTAGGTTTTAATAATTATAGTAGTGTTATAATAAAAAAAATAGCAATTCAACGTCATTACTAGTTCAGTTTCTTTTTGGGTTTATCATCACTAAACATATGACATTGAAGATAGTCGTAAAAGCTAGTGATAAATGAATAAATTTTGTTCTTATTTTATATTAAAAATTAAATTTTTATATGTTTTTTCACCACTAGCCTTAGGAACCTAAGTAGGCTGGCGAACAGTATTTTTTTCTTTTCAGTACTTCTGCTGTTAAGTTTACAAGACTGTGTGTTTGATAGTAGAATGCCCACAAAGGAAACCGAACTGGTGGTGTGGGAATCACACGTTCATGCTCCAAAACAGGCCACATCCTCCGAAGCAACAATTTTTCGAACACCTTCGATAGATTAGGTTACAGGTTATTGGGTTGTATGAAGTCACATCGTGTATCGGTGTGCCTGGTTTCGAGACCGTGGCATTACTCTGTTGGGAAGCATGTTGTCCGGAGAATGCCATTAAATCGGTGTTATATAAACGATGGCTTTGGAAGGTAGCATAAAGAGCAGTTTGTTTGTGATTAAATCAAAGCCAGACTACTTCTGAGCTTTTTTATTTTTGATCACTTGAATAACTTCCGTTATAAAGGTTTAATAGGAAACCCCATAGGGATTGGGCTGTCTAAGAAACCAATGATTTCTTCCTCACCTGAACTTCGAGTTATGCGATGTACGAAATTTAATTTCATTGTCTACATAAGATCAATTTGTATTATTATCATAAAAAATTAGTTAGGTAATAAAATTAAAAAGAATGTCAATTATTTACAAATTTAACTAAGTTTTTATGGTTTGAGGTATATTGAATTTCGTTATAAATATTGACTTCTTCAGAAAGTTTATAGTGTACTAAATTTAATGTAATTGTCTAATCTGTCGGCAATTCGCAAGAATTTATTCACATGCGTACAAAGTAATACTCCGTAGATTTTTATATACTAAACTAAGAAATTATATATATGTTTTTAATTTTTAATATCTATCTCTTGTTTACTAATTTGTGTTATGCAAGACAAATTTTTAAAACAAAGAAACGTAACTGTATTAAAATCGAAGACTCCCCATCAGACGACTCAGTTTTATTTTTTATTGGTTGTATTTTATTTTTGTTTTTGTAAAGTTTGAAAATTCATTGTCAATGTTTGAAAATAATTGTTTTGTGTTACTTTTTCTGGTTGTGATAAATTAAAAAAAATATTAAAAAAATAGCTGCAACACAACCTTATTTTTACAAAGTTTAAATTTATTTAGAGTTTTTATTTATTTACATTTGAATAAAACGAATACGTCATAAAAAGGAAATGCATATAAACTTTTATTATCGACCAATGATGATCTGGTGACGATCGACATTCGCCTGATAGGTAAACATTTTTTTTATTGTTAGTATCAAGAGGAAAATCTTTTTCTCAAAGAAAGATTTACGAAATTTCTGTAAAATCGACTTGAGAGATTGATGTTATTAAGAAAGGGTGTTTTTATACTTTTTTTTTCTTTCCGTAGGGGAAGGAAAAAGCTCTGCCAGCCGCCGTCAGGCCCGCACTGACGGCAGTGCGGGGGCTCTCACCTGCTAAAAATCCTCCCTTCCTATCATGCGGGGGCCGGATCTAAGCCATATGGTATGTACAGCCCCTGCATGATCATACAGGCGTGTAAATTACCTATGATCACCCAGGCGTGATCACTTTTAATCGTGTAAATTATTTATATTGCATTCTTGGATTATCTTCTGACAATAGATGATCTTAACATTAAAATTATTAATATCTCTCTGAAAATAAACAAATAAAAGACTAAATTATTGTAACTTGTATAAGATATGTAAATACTTACGCGAGTCGTAACATAACTTTTATAAAATAAACATTTTTTATGTGTATATACATTAGAAAACGTATGATTTATTTAAATGTTATCTTTTCATTTTATAAAAAATTTCAATAAATTAATCAGCAATCTCGATTTTCTATGCGTTTTTATTGCTTCACACAACAACGGGTGAATCTATTGTAAAAATAAATAACTATCTTTTAATCAACTTTCCGCAAGGGTCTCTCTCTTTTTGCCGGAAAATCTTCCGGCAAAGAAACTATACTATTATCATATATTTTGTTTTTAATCAAACTTTCAGAGGTTAATTTTGATTAAACGTTTCTTTAGGCTAGCGTAAAATTCTATGAACAACAAAAATTTTTTAAGAAGTTTGAATCTATTTTCAGGTTATTATTTAGTACGTAGAAGATAAAAAACAATTTTTTGTAGCAAATATTAAAATATTTTAAAATTGAAGTGTACCTTACGTTAAAGTTTTTCTAGTTTCGCTATAATTTGCATATGAAATTATATAATATTTTCTTATTTCCCTTAATGATTTCCAGAACAGTTCAATAAATTTCAGCAAAATTCTTCTTACATCTAAACTAGGTATATAAAACTATAGAATAATCATATTCGTTAAATTTAGTAGGAATAATTTTGCATACCCAGTAATGTTTGCTACATAGTAATGACTGTAAAAAAACCCGACATGGAGCTGTAATCCTTACTGAATAAACAATAACGACGGAACCGAATAACATTCTAAAACAATGCTCTTAAAATTAATGCTAGACTGATTTAATTAGAAATGACCTCTTACCTGCAACTGTGGTTTTCTAATGTTGGTCGCTGCCATAGTAACTAGCAACCACGATCTCTGCTCAGTGTCAAGTATACATAATTATACAATGATAACTTGTGGGTAATTCATTTGCTAATTCCACTTAAACTAATTTCGTTATCTGATATCTGAAACGTAAGGATTAATTAAGGTATGATTATTTTGAAACTCGAAGTATTAATAAATGAAAATATGATGTACCTGAAACTAAATTAAGCAATTAATTTAAGAAATTAAATTAAAGATGAAAGAAATTATAACTTTATTTTATAATGCAGTTTTATTTATAATTTTCTCCTGAGATTTTTTAATAAAATTATTTCTCGCCTCTCCTCCAACAGTTAATGTAATGGTTAACATGATATTTATTTATTATTATATACCATGTCCAAGAAGGGAAGTTTTTAATCATTTATTTAATTTTCCTCGTTAAAATACATGCCTAGCATGTCAAAAGATAGAATGCTAGAATTAATTGTAAAAAAAAATACATAAAATGCATTTTTAGTGAGAAAATAATGAAAAAATGTGAAATAAATTAGATGAGTTAAGTAGTTTTATTTAAAAATTCTATTTTGTATTTAAAATAACATTTTCCGATTCCAGTGGCGGAGTGGTATTGACTCGGCCTTCCATCTGTAGATCCTGGGTTCGAAACCATTAGGCATGGCATTTTTCATTCCCTACAAAATTTCACCTTCATATTTCCTCGAAAAAGCTTCTCTGTAAACTACTGTCTTGTATTAATTCATCAAGAAAAAAATTTCAATCAAAAATTTACGTTTTATAAACAGCAGTTGAATATTTCTAAATAAAAAAAAGTACCAAAAATCTTTGCGGCTTCGCCAGAATGTAATAGAAATATACTAACACGATTAGAATAGTTTTTTTTTAAACAAAATAAAGTTATAATCCTTCTTATGAAATTGTAAGAAAAATGATGAAAACACAAAAATTTCAATAACTCGAGACCTAATTGATCTACTGGGATAAGTAATGGCTTCAAACACTCGGTGAAGTGTGTTTAAGTCACACTTAATGAGGCCACAGCTAAAATTTTTCCTCAACTCTTGAGTCAAGATAGGGGCGAATATCATTCTCCCTATATTCTAACATGGTAAGAAAAATGCTGAAATCCTAACCGCCAACAGACCAGGCGGCCCCAATTATTAAACATAAAATTATAAATAAAATACAAAATTATAATAGGAAAATACAAAAAACATATCTAATAAAAATTAAAAGAGTTAAAAGAGAACAAAAAAACAAAATATAATTATGAGTACGTCGTTGCGTGGACGCACAATGAAAGGGAAGCGTCTTACGCAATATTTTGTGAATTATTAATAGTGTAAAATGTTGTATACGCAATATACACAAATGATGAAATTTTTTATTTATAAGAAATATGAACTAATAATGAAATTCCTATATCATAAAAAAAATATTTATTTACGTAAAATATAGAAAAATTTAAACTTAACATTGAAGTTTATTTGTTATTATTAGTTTGAGCACGTGTTTTCTATACTATATGGTCAGCTGTATTGCATCACACGCGGTAGGCATAGTAGGGGAATTCGCTGGCGAGTGACGCTTTTTCGTGACGCATGTTTTTTCTCAGTTGACTCCCCATCCCGAAACTGCGTTGAAAAACTTTGCTTCAAAAACAGATTATATATATTTTTTAGAGGTGGTGAATAAACTTTCAAAAGTTTTTATAAAACTATTCAGTATATAGGGTTAAACCTAATTAATTTGCTTAAACTTTTTCTCTATCTATCCCTTCCTTCAATAACGGCTAAAATGAAAAAAAGTACAGAAAAACCATTCTGCGTTTTAGGTCCGGGGTCTACATAATTAAAAAAAAAATTGTAGACATTTCTTCATACCTCAATATATGAAATATAAACTTTCAAAAAATTATAATAAGAAAAACTTAAGCTGAAGGGAGATGAAGCAAAAAAACGGAAACCATCTCTTTCAATTTTAAGTGGTAGCTGAATTTTTGAAAAAACAATTTTTTAATTATTTATACATGCATTATAAGTTAATATGTTTGTTTTTAGAACGTTTTTCTGAAAGGCCTCTGAAGAAAATCGAAATTGGTTTTTTCGCGATATCCCCCACTCCCTAAACGAATTTTTAAAAAAATTAATGAAATTAATGTGAATTTACCATGTATATATATTAGAGCCAAATTAAAGCAAATTGGTTAGGTCAATCCTGAGATATAAGGCCAAAATCAGTGTGACACATGTGAGCACATATATATATAGATACATATATTTTTCTTTTATGTAGATAAACTAGATGGATTATACAACGTATAGGTTTGTAAAAATCAATTATAAGACGCAGTAACGGTTACTTTTTATCTAATAAAATTTGATCGATTTAATAGTTAAATATTTGCAGATGGGCATGATTCCTCACTTCTTAAATACATTTGGCTAAATAATGAATTTATTTTTCATTTCCCTTAATAAGCTTGGCATATGGTACATGTTATATCCAATTTTCTGATATGATTTGTGTCTACAATCAACTTACATATTTAGATTGTGTGAATTTTGGTACCTTAGTTTAAAAGTCGTAAAAGCATGACGAGTATTTCAGAGTATTTTCGGAAATGTAGTTTTAATTGTAACAGTGTGTATATTTTTCAAAATTTAGAAAATTGGTCATCTATTTACATGTGATCATTGGTTAACGTTCCTAATAAATATCAATTAATTAAAATATCATATCATTAAATATCATTTTATAAAATAAATATCTTGTCATTTTTCATATGAAAATTATAAATTAATATTTTTGTGTTGATTTTTCTCGACATCAACTAATAACTAATGAATCTATAACCTTTGTTACCTTTACTTAGCCTACAAGTGAATTAATATAATTTTATCTGAATCAATTACTTGTTCACTTTCTCTTTTTTCATCACACCCAAGAGAAAAATAATCCTACTGAGTATTGTTAACCTTTTCCTCTTTTTTTTTTTTTTGGTTGAGAAATATTTGTCCTACGGGATGTATTACCTCTTTCCAACCGTTTCTCTCCCAGCACATTATATCCTCAACCCACAATTTCTCTCCCTTTTTAATATCAGTGTTTCCTAAATAGAGAAAGTCGTTCTCCAATCAAGTCGTACTGTATTCTCTAGTAATTTATTATGAAACAATATTTTTATTTCTATTTTTGTATGATTTTGTTTTCAATTTTATTTGATTAATCGATTTTTCGATAAAAAACTATTTTGTGGTTCAGCAAATACTTTCTTAAAAAAACATTGATACACTACTCGTAAATAAAATAAACAACAAGATTCATGTTATTATTATTATTATTTTTCAACAAACGAACAGTTCCTTATTGAATTAAATATGTATAAATGTATGTTTGTGAACCCTTTTTTCTCGGATTTTGATTCTGGATTCGAATTAAGCATCGTTATGGGATTACAAAAATATACAAACGGCCACGATCGGCCATCGGGTTCACCTCAATATGGTTGCCAAAATTAAAATATTTTAATAATCATTACGTAATAACGATGAAAGCTATGAACCTGGTTCAAACGCACTAATGTAAGGTTTACTAAATTGCCAAAAATATATAAATATACATTTTGTTAGTCAAATGTAAAACTCCAAGATGACTGAAAAACTAACTTTTTCATAATTAAAAAAAATATATATATATACAGAGTCATTCACGGGAACCGGATGGTTTTGAAGTGGGTTGTACTCAGGCGTTCGTGGCGGGAGGGACACGTGGCTGGTGTCTGACGTTTCCTTTGTTCATGGCATTTACATTTTAGTCGTTGAGATGGAGCCGTGGACGCTAGACCAACGCCTGTACGCGAATGACAGTTTTGTGCGAAATGACGAATCCGTAACTGCTGTTAAGCGAGATTTCCGCCGTCAGTTTAATATCCATCGTAATGCAAATGTACCTTCTCGTAACACAATATTGCGATGGGTAAACAACCTTCGAACAAGCGGTTCAATATTGAAGAAAAAACCACCGGGTCCCCGACGAACTGCTAGCACTCCGGAGAACATCGAACGAGTAAGGGAAGCCGTTGTCAGAAGCCCACGCCACTCTATTCAGAGGCATTCAGCAGTGCTTCAAATGAGCACAAGTACGGTAAGACGAATTCTGCATACAGACCTGCATTTCCATCCTTACAAGATAGCCGTCGTGCAGCAGTTAAACGAGCAAGATTTCACGCAGCGATTACAATTTTGTCGACAAATGCTTACCATTTTTGAAGAAAATGAAAATTTGTTATTGTTAATGAGTGACGAAGCCCATTTTCATCTGAATGGCTTCGTCAACAAACAGAATTGCCAGTATTGGGCAGAAATAAACCCACATCAGCTTCACGAGAAGTGGTGTGCAATAGGAAAGGTCGGTGTTATTGGACCATATTTTTTTGAAGAAAATGACGCTGGCGTAACTGTAACAGCTGATCGTTACATTGCGATGTTGAATACGTTTTTCATCCCTGAGTTACGAAACCGAGGAATCGATTTTCAAAATGTGTTATTCCAGCAGGAAGGAGCTACATCGCACACAGCGAGGGCAACGATGGCTTTTCTCCGTAACTTGTTTCCGTGAAGGATCGTTTCCAGATTCGGCGATATTCCTTGGCCTCCTCGGTCCCCCGACTTGAGTAGTTGTGATTTTTTTCTGTGGGGGTTTCTGAAATCGCGTGTGTACGGCAATAAACCGCGTACATTGGAGGACCTAAAGATCGCAATTCGTCATCACGTCACCCAGATTGATGTAGACATGCTCCAAAGAATTGAGGCCAGTTACCGTGAAAAGCTACAACAATGTATTGCCCAAAATGGACATCACTTGCCGGACATAATTTTTCGTTCATAAGTAAGTAACAAATCCTTTGATTTAACAAGTGTTTCATTACCGATAAAACTTTTTTAAAGTAAATATTCAATTTTTTTATTATTATTTTGAAAACATCCGGTTCCCGTGAATGTTTTATATATCATAAAACCGCCAAAACACGAGATAAATTGTATTATCTTGCGTATGTAGCGTTAGTAGAAGTTAGTGATAATAACTTGGTTAGAAATAACTGACAGAACACTAATAATAATAATAATAATATTCGATCGGGAAAATTTTTAGACTTTTCATTAATATTTGGGTATTTTTTATAATGAGCATCGACTTATGGTCACTAGTTCTCGTCATATTGTTTACAATTAAATAAAAAATCACCAGTAGGATTGTCAGATAACAGGGTGTGTGGATCTCGGGAATTTAAATAAAACATAAAATTAAACATAACGTTTAATACATTTAAATAAAATACAAAATTTTATAGACTATATAAAATATAAACGAAGCCCTATGCTCAGGTGTAAAGGTCTTCAAAGTAATTTACAAAGGTGTAACATGCCTTCACGCAGTCAAACGTAACATAATTTTTATTTCACCGAGCAACTTACTAAAGCTATTACTACCAACGCTTTACCGTTTCCCAGATCAGCAATCTTATCATTTCTTAATCCATGCCTCTTTCTGATATTCTTATAGACGGTTTAAGTAGATGCTTAACAGTGACCGGTTTGTCACATCACTACATATTGGTCTTTCTTTGCCGTTAAGTAAATATGAATTTGTTATTCGTATGTGACCGATTCTCAGCCATATATTTTATAAATAGACCTCTATTTATATAAAGAATTTATATTTTAGGTGAAGGATATTTTCGTACTCCTCATACCTCAAACTTAAAAAGAAAATTCAATTTCATTCCCTTATTCCACCATGTTACAGAAATTATTCCGTATTTTTCTTCGAAAATTAAAAAAAAAATTATTTATCTACCTTTTTTTATTATTTTGTTAAAAAACAAATTGTAATAATAATAATAACCTCCTGTTTTCCCGATGTTTCTGACGGACGGATGACTTTCTTTTGGCTGCACGAGTTATCTAATAATCTTTCGTTTCTTTTAAGGAATTTTGATAGATTTGAAGGCAACTCAGATTTTTCAGTGCAAAGTTTCCCACGTTATTAATCTTTTGGCCTATTTTCAACATAATTATTTTCCCAATATGATTGTTTTTCCTCTTATAATTGACCTACTATTCGAAATTCATTTTTTTTTCAATAATCAACGAATTCTATAGTAAAAGTACACTAAACATGCTAATTTATGCTAATTACATTAATAATAATAATAATAATTTAATACCATATAAATATAAATTTTTTTAATATTTTTTAAAATTATTTATTATGTTATTTGACGCAAGACTAATTCCATTATTTCCGTAACATTATTCATTCAATTGATTCGAATCATTCAGTTCAAACCAAGCTCACTCAGTGATAGACTCACATTCACAGTTCATTAATAGAATTCATTAATGCTAGTTTTACAACCGGCAAATCTCCACAACTATATATGTATAATATATATATATATATATATATAATAACCTTCTCAGTTATGCCCAGAGACAAGGGTAAAGATGTGGTTGCGATTGATCGAGTATTTTTTTTTTTTTTTGTTTATCCCGAACAAATAATAACGCACTTCCTCTTTATATAATTGTATAGATATAGGTAGCTAGAAAATAATGAAAAAAAACGTAATTTTCGAAACAACGATAAGAAAATAACATCTAATACTATCTTTATAATTTCTAATTTATCAAGATAATTTCGTAAAAGTTTTCAGAAGAATATTAAACGGATATCCCCGTACTTAATTTTTTCGTAGATTTTTTTATAATTAAACTTTTAGCTTACCCGACCTCTACAAAAAGCACGTATGAGGCTGTCGTGAATTATCTGAGTTGGAGATTTCAATAGTTGATATGTTTCTTTGATGATATATTGAAAGATTTTCCTTCTATAAATCACGAGACCTTGCTGATGATGAGGGGGATTGAATGCTCTGTGATGCAGAGGAGCTGAACCAAAGGTGCAACCATATCGGAGTATTATCTGTTGAGAGCCAGACTAAGGAATGATTCCTTAAAATGGGCGGCAGCTCTTTCAGTACCTGTTAAGGGCGTAAGGCAGAAAGACTTAAACGGCCATATCAACATCACTCAGTCCTCTGAGTGATGATTTTTTTTCAAGAAAATGTGGCTCTCTGCATTTTTATGTAGCAATGATGGGGGCGCCTCCTTGGTAAAATATTCCAGAGGTAAACTAGTCCCTCGTTCGGATCTCCGGTTGGGGACTACTAAGGAAGGGATCACCAGAAAATTAAAAAATAACATTCTACGAGTCGGAGCGTGGAATGTTAGAAGTTTAAAAAAGGTTGGTAGGTTAGAAAATTTAAAAAGGGAAATGAATAGGATAAATGTAGATGTAGTAGGAATTAGTGAGGTTCGATGAGAAGAGGAAGGCGACTTTTGGTCAGGTGATTTTAGAATAATTAACTCAGCTTCAAATAATGGGCAGGCAGGAGTAGGATTCGTAATAAACAAGAGGATAGGGAAGAGAGTAGAGTATTTCAAAACGCATAGCGATAGAATCATTGTAATAAGGATAGAATCAAAATTTAAACCGACGACGATTGTTAACGTATATATGCCTACAAGCGCCCATGATGATGATGAGGTACAGTGTGTATACGAAGAGATTGATGAAGCAAATAAACACGTAAAAGGAGATGAAAATTTAATAATAGTTAGAGATTGGAATGCAAGCATTGGAAAAGGCAAGGAAGGAAATATAGTGGGTGAATACGGGCTGGGCAAAATGAATGAAAGAAGGGACTGAATTATAGAGTTTTCCACGAAGTATAATTTAGTAATTGCCAACACCCAATTTAAAAATCATAATAAAAGAATACTTGGAAAAAGCCAGGCGATATTGCAAGGTATTAGATAGATTATATCATGGTTAAGCAAAGATTTAGAAATCAACTCATTGACTCCAAAACTTACCCTGGAGCAGACGTTGATAGCGACCATAATTTGGTGATAATGAAATGTAGATTGGAGTTTAAAAACCTGAAGAAAAGGTGCCAGATGAGTCGGTGGAATTTAGAGAAGCTTGAGTAAGAGGAGGTAGAGAGGATTTTTGAGGAGGACATCGAAGAGGTCTGAGTAAAAAAGATAAGGTAGAAAATGTAGAAGAAGAATGGGAAAATGTTAAAAAGGAAATTCATAAATCAGCAGAAACGAACTTAGGTGGAACAAAGAGAACTGGTAAAAAAACTTGGGTTTCACACGATATATTGCAGCTGATGGATTAACGTAGAAAATATAATAAGAATGATAGTGATGAAGAAAGTAAAAGGAACTATCGACAATTAACAAATACTATAAACACGAAGTGCAAACTGGCGAAAGATGAGTGGATTAAAGAAAAGTGTTCAGAAGTGGAAAGAGAAATGAACATTGGTAAAATAGACGGAGCATACAGGAAAGTTAAGGAAAATTTTGGGGTAATAAATTAAAATCTAATAATGTGTTAAACAAAGATGGACACTGATTTATAATACGAAACGTAAAGTCGATAGGTGGATGGAATATACTGAAGAGTTATACGGTGGAAATTAATTAGAAAATGGAAGAGAAAGAAGAGGAAGAGGATGAAATGGGAGAAACAATATTAAGATCTGAATTTAAGAGAGCACTAAAAGATTTGAATGGCAGAAAGGGTTCTGGCATAGACGGAATACCTGTAGAATTACTGTGTAGTGCAGGTGAGGAAGCGATTGATAGATTATAAAAACTGGTGTGAAATATTTTTGAAAAAGGGGAAGTTCCGTCAGACTTCCCCTTTTTCAAAAAGGAAAAGTGTAGGGACAAGGGAAGCAATTTTAGGCCTCAGATTAATAATAGAAGGAAGATTAAAGAAAAACAAACCAACATACTTGGCATTTATAGACTTCGAAAAGGCATTCGATAACGTAGACTGGAATAAAATGTTCAGCATTTGAAAAAAATTAGGGTACAAATACAGAGATAGAAGAACAATTGCTAACATGTACAGGAACCAAACAGCAACAGTCGTAATTGAAAAACATAAGAAAGAAGCCGTAATAAGAAAGGGAGTCCGACAAGGATGTTCCCTATCTCCGTTACTTTTTAATCTTTACATGGAACTAGCAGTTACATGATGTTAAAGAACAATTTAGATTCGGAGTAACAGTACAAGGTGAAAAGATAAAGATGCTACGATTTGCTGATGATATAGTAATTCTAGCCGAGAGTAAAAAGGATTTAGAAGAAACAATGAACGGCATAGATGAAGTCCTACGCAAGAACTATCGCATGAAAATAAACAAGAACAAAACAAAAGTAATGAAATGTAGTAGAAATAACAAAGATGGACCACTGAATGTGAAAATAGGGGGAGAAAAGATTATAGAGCTAAACGAGCGTTCAGTAAGAAATATAATTTGTTTACATCAAAAATTAATTTAAATGTCAGGAAAAGATTTTTGAAAGTGTATGTTGGGAGTGTCGCTTTATATGGAAGTGAAACTTGGACAATCGGAGTATCTGAGAAGAAAAGGTTAGAAGCTTTTGAAATGTGGTGCTATAGGAGAATGTTAAAAATCAGATGGGTGGATAAAGTGACAAATGAAGAGGTATCGCGGCAAATAGATGAAGAAAGAAGCATTTGGAAAAATATAGTTAAAGAAGAGATATACTTATAGGCCACATACTAAGGCATCCTGGAATAGTCGCTTTAATATTGGTAGGACAGGTAGAAGGAAAAAATTGTGTAGGCAGGCCACGTTTGGAATATGTAAAACAAATTGTTAGGGATGTAGGATGTAGAGGGTATACTGAAATGAAACTACTAGCACTAGATAGGGAATCTTGGAGAGCTGCATCAAACCAGTCAAATGACTGAAGACAAAAAAAAATTATAGGTAACATCTTAAGGCATCCTGGAATATTCGATTTGATATTGGAGGGACAGGTAGCTGGGAAAAATAATGCAGGCAGGCAACGCTTGCAAAATGTAAAAAAAAATTTTAGGAATGTAGGATGTAGGGGGTGTAGGGGGTGTACCGAAATGAAACGACTGGCAATAGATCGGAAATCTTGGAGAGCTTCAGCAAACCAATCAAATGACTGAAGACAAAAAAAAATTGAAAGCTCCAGTATTATTTAAATATATTTTAAACTTAAATTGAAAGAATCAATTTTTAACAGAAATAGTGGTTTTTAAAAAATATATAATATATATACATATAAATAAGGATTTTGCATGTTATATCAGTGAAGAAGAATGTATGGAAAAGGCAATTAAACGTTAAAATGAGATTACATTAGAAAATTTCATTCTAAAAGTTCACATTATTATCACAGACAACTCATAATAAAATTAAACCAAAACAATACGAAATTAAACTAAATCTTTAAAAGTTAACCAGACACAAAAACAATATTAAAATCGTACAGAAACATCTCTAAAATAAAATCCTTTGTATAAAAGCCGGAAAAATGGGATAAATCGAATTACATTTCATATGTCGTTTTATTTGTATCAACTTAGTCTTGTTAAATAAAATAACGTTATAGTTTACTTAAATTTTACTAAAACAATACATTTTTATTCACTGATTTGTAATTAATTAAAAAGTTTTAATTAATTTAATCAATTAAAACTACGAGTAAAATAGAACAACGAGTTAACGTACATTTTACTAAAACAATGTATTTTTATTCATTTACTTTTAATTAAAAGTTTTAATTGCTTTAATCAATGTAAAAATATTGATATTAATTTATAAACATATATGGGAAAGTTTTAAAAAGATTTCCATTAACAGTGTATTACACGTTGTGATATTCTGTTATAATTTCAACTAGTTACGGTTTAAAACAATAGGTTATTCATACAAATATTTCCGGTTCAAATATTTCTAAATTAATTTTGCAAAAACCTGAAACATGAGGCGTTATAACAATATATAAAACTATTACATACCGCTTGATATTACATTGTTTTATTAAAAATTAATTAAAAGGTATACAGATTTAAAAAGAAAGAAAAACATGTAATCCATTTCGTAAAACGTAAAAAAGAAAAATCAATCTTTGATTATATTTATAATTTCCAAAGTCAGAAACAGATTAAAAAAATTCCAATAAATTACTAACTTTTTATTTGGTCCCAAGTTCAAAAAATTCAAAATTAAATGAATTTAATAGATTTTATTTTTTGCAGAATGTTCTGAAGTCAAATGTTATACCGGTATTTTATCAAATTAGGACGACATCACTTGTTCCATTGAAATCGTCGTATTATTTAAACAATTTTCTTTATTTAATGTTATTTGCGACTTATTACATTATTTCAAATTAAAGATTACCGAAAATTTACTTAGTGACAAGTAAATTATAACTTCCGGCGGTCAGGTGTCCCTAATTGCATGGAATATTTCCTCAAAAGGTTCTATCCCCTATTATAACACGATTCCTTGACGGAAATCTTCCGTTTCCAATGTTTCAATTTGGTAAGCACGCCAAAAATCATAGTACGGTATGCTCCCGTCATTAACATTATCATTGATAGCAGAGTTGAACCGATATTTCAGCGACTTTCACAACGAAACACTCGCCGATTTTACGACAAATTACGGCCGAAAACCTTTTGCTGGAAGTAAACTCGACCAGAATCATTTTTGAGTTTTGAGGACTGCATCACATCAATTTTGACGACTATACCGTTTCCCTTATTTTTACCTTGTCAGTGCTGTTCAATATAACCGAAACAATCATCCACGGTAACATCAAGCAACACGTTATAGTTTGAACACCCAACTATATAGAAATCGTATGAGGATCACGAAGCTGAGTTTTGAATTTTTCAGTCACGTATCGACATGCATATTAACATTCTATCGGCAAGTATGTTGTTACGCTATCACCACTGTCGGTTTCATAAAAAGGTGTCCGTTCCAACTTCTCCTGGTTCTTTGTAGAATTCCACGCAGTTGCAGAAGCTCAATGCATCGTTTTCGTTAGTCAGCCAATTAAACATATATGTCAGTAGCGAAATTTAACAGTTTTCGCGATAAACTTACAGAATCAAAATGTAGGAAATCGACTCCAATAGATGAGATGCAGATACAGAGTTGAAATTACGTCACCATGATAAGGAAACTTACTCCTTTCCGTTCGAGGTATTTAATTCAAGTAGCATTCCTATATTGTTAAAAAGAAATAGATTGAATACGAAAACAGGTTATCAGTATCTCCGGTATTCTATCAGATTACCATTATACCTTTCTTTTCACAGATTTCAACGATTCAATTATGAGAAAGAATGTTTTCCAATTATTTTGTTTGATAATGGTGAACAATCATGGTAATGATAATGAAGCATGATGATAATATTGAAGTCATTCCGATATTCCAAAATTTTAATGCAAAATTTAAAAAAAATTAACTGGAAAACCTATGGTAAAAAATTTATTTGACCACATTCCAGACAACTCACGGTTAACGGTTTTTTATTTTTTTACATGATCAATTTTCCATATAAATTATAAATATAAAATATAAATAGTAATTCTGTAAAAAATGAACAATAAGATATCTGATTGTTATTTGAACTTTTATCTCCGGATTAAAATGTGAAATTATTCGTGTTTTCTTTCTAATTATATAAAAAAAGGCTTAAACGCAAAAATTAGTATATTTTTATAGTGAAGATTTTTTTATTGCTATAAAGACGCAATGTTAAGACACCCTAAAAAGAACAAAAAATATTCTTGTTGAATTCTTTAAATTTTATTTTTCGAAATCGGCAAAAATTAACTCTTAAAAAAAGTTTTGTTGTTTAAAAACATTAGTTGATTTAACATTTAAAAAAAAAAAAAATTTATTAAAATCTAAACGTTAAAAACGTAACAGAAACTACAAAACCTTCATCTTCATAAAAAGTAAAAAAAAAGAATAGAAATAATTGACTAAAATAATTTCTGCGAAACTTTAGTTGTCTTTTTTCAATACAAACGTAAGAAATATCTTTACCTAAAATTTTCCAAATAATTAAAGTTTCGGTTTTAAAAAAATACTTACAATAATAGAATAATTTAAGGCTGTATTATATTACTACACTATTACAAATCAATTTCAAGAAATGATGTACCAAAAAAATTAAAAACGTCTTTAATCATCTTGTAGGCAATGCAATCGTTGGTTTTAAAAGCTTTCTTTTTTTTCTTTTTCGTGTATTAATAAACGTAAGTTTGTCATATAAATTCATTTAAAATATTTCCTAATATTGGACGTGGAGTGTCGACCTGCTTTATTTGCATTGAAAATTGATTATTATTATTATTATTGTGTGATATCTTGTTGAGCGATTCAAATTTTTCAATACGAAGGTAAATTTATATTATTACTAGCCGGTTGGAGCTCGCTTGGTTCGCCCGATCGTATACCCAGGGGGACTCTAACCCCTAGACTCCAACGTGTCTGTTATCCTCATGGTTATGAGAATATTTAATATTTTATTGATATCCATTTTAAGAAAAAAGGATTAGTCATTTTACTTCAGTATATCTCTTGCCACGATGACATAAATATAATGAAATATAAGGATTAATTTTTTTTCTTTAATATCTTAATTCCCAATGTAGAGCCTAGGGCCTCGAAATAGGGATTTAAACCTTCTCTGGGATAACACGAATGTATCCTGAAAAATGTAAAAGCAGTCGGTCGGTTGGTTCTTGCGTGATGCTGTTGCAAATAGACCGAAAAACCTTTGCATTTATAAGTAAGATTGTTATTGCTATTATTATTATTATTAATCAAGATGTTTATTTATATTTATTTATTCGCAAACCAAAAACAAGGCTAACACAAAATTATAGTGACTTTAGGATAGGTAAATTTTGTATTGTATGAAAAATTTCAAGCCCGACCACTATCATTCCACCAAGGATTAGGAAAGTCAGCGTTTAAAAAATTAAAGTGGAAACCAATTTTTAATTTTTAACTCCGTACTTAAACATTTATGAAAAATTGTACAATAACAATTTTTCTGTGTTCTTTAAATACGAATTTATGTAAAGAGGTACTTTTAGCAAAACAAACGCTTTCAGATGTATGTTTAGGGATGCTTTGTTTTTACTTAGTTAAAGCTAATAATTCCTCGTTTATTCATGTAATAAAAGAATGTTTATAAAGAATTATTATTTCTTTAAAATAACGTTTAACGATAATATATTCAAAAAATTACAACTAACTCTTACTGCATATGCTACGTATACGACGATTATTATTTATTTATTTTTCGTCAGACGTCATCGGAAATATTTCTTTTAACGAGAAAGATGAGATGTATATAACGATAAATGAAAAAACATCAGACTCTTGCCGAGAGTCGATATCAAGCCCAGCCAATCCTTTTTTTTAATTTGTAACTACTTCTTGGGACCGCATCTACTTTACGAAAAGAGCTTCAAGGGAAAATAAAGAGCGTTCATCCATGAATTTTTTCCTCCATCTTTCTTCGGTTGATTAAGACGAGAATTCTCGATATCGTGTGCCACCCTCGTTCGTTCTGTAACATAGTCCCCGTGACACTGTTTGAGAGGTTAGCTTCCCAGATTCAAACAAACAAGCTTCTTTGTGCTACATACAAACACAGTGCGTTCTTTGCTGTTCTCCCTTCCAAAATAATTCCAGTGGAGGGGCTTGATGCCCGTATCCTTTGATGCTACCGTGACCGAACAGGAACTGGATCAACTCGTATTTCAGTCCCCCTCTGCTTTTGATGAAGCCAATTCTGAAGGTCCACGTAATGTAGTTATAGTTAGGTCATACGTAATGTAGTTATTCATGTTGTCTGATGTCTCTGAAAGAATTGTAATAGATGAATTTGAAATGGAGGTAATGATGCTGCATGAATAGCAGCTAGTAGTGCTGGTGCGGTGTCTAGGTTTAACTTATTCTCGAGTAGACTATATATAAATTCATAATTTATGGCGGGTTTTAATATATAATCAAATAAAACTGATATCTAAACTCTTTCTTATCCTATTCGTTTATAATGTTCTGGATTATTTTTATTCGTAATAGTATTGTGGTAACCTTAAACTTTCTTACATCACTACTTTTTTAATACTACGTACATATTTTTGCATTTTATTTTAAAATTTGCTTATTATTGAATTTTGTGTCTAGTTTGGTTTTAGTTTTTAATAAATAATGAAATATTTTTATACTTTGTTATTTGCAACATTACGTGAGATGTATATTTACATTAATTACAGATAGGTTTTTGTAAAATGATGATTTATAAATTAATTGTATAATCTCTTATTTAGATATAAAAAAAGGAAATGTAATTAGTATCGTGTTGCACAAAAAAAAAGGGTACAATTCGTTATTTTCAACATCGAAACCACCCTTTACTTTTAACCTGTTGCACACCTCTTCCTCGTTTAGTGCTGTAATATTTCTGCCACCACCCTTGCTTACATAACCTACCCTTCATTTCATCCCCATCGCTGCACTCGGATGTGAGGCCAGATTCTGTGCTCTGCTAGGTCACAATATGGACTGGGGAATGGGTAGTTCCAATGACGTCACAGCTGAATCGATAAAATCTACTACGCACCCGACAGCGTTGTAAAATCGGTTCTATACCCGACAGGAGCAACAGCAATGCTGTATTCTATGTGACCATCCCTCCTAAGTACTGATATCTTCTAAATCAATCGTCCTTACTAAATGATACAAACATAAATTCGCCTTTACTTTACTCTCTCTCTCTTTTTCTACTCTCCCTTTTGCACCTTTTTAAATTCACTTTCTCTCTTCTTCCAGCACTTTACACATTTTACTGGTGTGGTGAGTGACAGACTTAGCCACTGAAATAGCCCTCTACAAAAATATATAAAAAAGTATTACAGTGAATCGTGTGTTCACTAACTACGATTGAAATTCCCAAGCAATATCATTTTCAGAGTGGATTATGTTACTTTGGTTAATGAATAAAAATAAAGAAATATGTGCATTTTTTAAACGTGTGGGTGACTATGGGATATATTTTCATGTTTTATTTCTGATACGTGAAAATATCATGTGTTTATACACTTTTACTACATCACCATTTTGATGTAATAATTGATTTCTTTTTTTGTTTATGTAGGTTCAATTCACGATGTAGATATACAATTTTTACAAAAAAAGATATTCAGCTTATGTAGAATTTTTATGTTGGTGTAGATTGTTGCCTATTTTTTTTTTCTACAATTTTTCTTATATTTTCCTCATTATTAGTAAACTAAAAATACTTTTACGTCATCTATTAACATTATTTTAATTACTACTGTTTTTAACAGTAAGCCTATAATGGATTTTCCATCGTGAGATATAAACATTACATTGTAACTTTATGTTCATTTTTCAATTGAATATTACATAAAATGTTTTACCATAGTTTGCTGTAAATTAATAGTTTATCATTCTTCTACAGTTTTATCCAAGAATGCTATTTTGTAAACTTCTCTATTTTAACTGTTTTTAAACTTAACAAAATATTTACTCAATCATTTAAATTTTTTTTAATGATTCTTTACACTGGCGTAATAAAAGAAATTCGCTTCCTGTATAATTGCCATCCTTTCTCTTTGAGAACTGATTCGGGATAAAACGTATGAATCAAATATGTGATAATAGTGATAATAGTAATAATAATAGTTATAATTATAATAATTATAACTAATAAAATTTAATATTATTATAATAATAATCTACAATTTTCGATAATGGTATAGGTAAAAATGAGTAATATTTATACTAATTTAATGTAACAATTTTAATAATAATTTAGCCTTAGAAATTACTAGAAAATTTAAATAATATAAACAAAAATCACAATAGTATTTTCTAAAAAATAATTATCTCTTACTCAATGTATATGATTAATTATGAAAAAAATATTTAAATTCATAGTCCTCACATAATACCTGTTTTCATGCCAGACACTCTCTTGCTATTTTCATCGCACATATAATGTGTTATCCAACAGAATTGTCGCTGTCCTTGAACTAGTGAATACAGATTAAATAATATAAAAGATTAATATTCACTGTACAGTACGTATAAATTGTTTAGTATTCCCGACTGAATGCTTTTAAGGCTTTTACAACAAGATTGCTTATTAAAGAAAAAATTAACAAGGTAATTCAACAGTACTAAAATAAAAAATTGCATATAACATATACGAAAAAATAATATGAAAAAATAATTACCATTCTGTTTATTTACTACATCTATTAATATTTACGTCATCAATTAATGTGGCATCACTTTCGATCAGACTATCAGTAAGAATTCAGTCGGTAAGAAAACGCGTTCAGTTTCATCCTCTAATGATCACTGAATCTGGCAATGTTTATCTTGTATTTATTGGGCAGTCTTTTCATTATTAAAATTTTCTTAAAATGATAGTAAATTAAAAAAAAAAAACAAACAACTTTCAAATAAATAAAAGTGTAGTACTTTATGGTGTATGATTACTTTGTTTTCGGGCTTAACTTTTTTTACTTTTCTAGACATATGTTTGTAGGAAAAGAAAAGGGTCTTTTAAAATACTCATTTATTTTTTTGATTCATTTAATTCTTTCTTTAAAACTACTTATACCCCTTTGCAGCGCATTCTGTGAATACTTCAACGTTAATTTATTATTTTAACGGAAAAGACTGGTTTATATCCATTAATAGCCACTATGATAAATGATTAAAAACAACAAAAATAATAATAATGAATTTTGTACCGTATGAAAAAATTATATCTTGCTTAACTGGAAATCGAACACGGGTACTCCAGATGGTAAGCAGTGACGATACCCCTCCTCGACAAAGAACATAACGAGCATTAAAACTTTATTTCCTCTTTATGACAGTTTTTTCTTTTACTTAAAATGGATACTATCATCAAATTTTATTACTCAAAATCACAAAATTAATTGTAAAATAATGAAAAAAAAGAAGAAAAAACACTCAGATTTACAACAATCTCGCCTTTTCATCCGGGTTCGAATTCTGGTAGGCATGGCATTTTTCATACGCTACAAAATTTTCATTTCATATTCCTAATCCTAAGCTTCCTAAGCTTTTTATGGTGAATTACATACAATAAAATATTAAATAAATAAATAAATAAAAATTACTCTACTTAAAGATTATTTAAAATACCGCGAATTTCTTTGGGTAAGTTCAACTGTAGAACGTGTTGTTATCCAATAATGCTAATTAAATAAACTCTTGGTAAAGCTGTTGAAGACTCATTTATTGAAATTTCAGACAAAGACAATCTGACTTGACTGTATTTTTGTGGTTAGTGACAAAGAGCGGTACGATCTCAGTGCCAAATCTACGTGTATCATTTTTATTCTGATAACATTTTATTCATTTTTATTCTGTAATAGAAACTACCTTAAATTTTCATGTTGTCTGGACTTCTATTTTTACCAGTTTCTTGCCACCACCATTCTCTCCACATAATTTATAACTGGGTAATATTTTTCTCAAGTATTTTCAAATTTATTTTTCTTTCCATATTTTGGAATGTATTTCATTATTCCATATTTATAATATTATTTTCTAATTTTTTTCCAAACTAACACGTCTAATTCAGTTAGTTTATTTTATAATTTATTTTTTGATGTAAATATCTCCATCCGGTACAGTACTATACTTCACAAAATGAGATTTTCATTTTCTTTTGTTACGTATTAATGAGTTTATTACGTAACAAAGCCTTCTCCTTCTTGTTTTCTTCCCTATCAGTAAACTAATCTTTATATTTTGCATATATTATGTGTCATCACTAATGAAACTTCCTATGCACTTAATATTCCCTTGAATATTTCCTTATTCTACTTTAACTTTGTATTATTTCCCTTATTTCAAATAAGATTTTAATTTTATTGTTACTGAGTTTAATTTCCTTTCTTTATAATTTCTATTCCATTCTACTAATAGTTACTATAATTTCTTCCTTTGATAAATAAATTATTTCCTTTTCAAATATAATACTTTGTATCTTGCATTTCCTTTGAAAATAAATTTCCTTTTAAAATATAACGTTTTGTACCTATTGTAAGAGAAAATAAATCACTTATTACCCAGGGGTTTTACTAAATAATGATTAATATTCGGTTAAACTGGTTTGGGTAAACTGGTTTTGGTTTGTAACTGGTTACAGCTCAATCTTTTCCAATTTTTCGTTCTTTTATCATTCAGTTTCTAATATGTGTTCTATCAAATATTTTCTTCACAATACAGTTTATCATGAATTTTTTCCACTATTTTCATTGCACCTCTTTTCATATATTATAAATATATATAGTTTTTCTTCGTTGTACTGTGTTAAATAACTTTTCTAGATAATTTTTCCCTTTTGTTTATCTCCTTATATTTTTCAATAGATTATTTTTCTTCGACATTTATTAAAATCCGGAATGTATATTTCTTCTATTTTCTTTACAGAATCCAATGATAGTGTCCGATAGTATCAGTGTTGCCATCTTTTTGATTAATTTTAAATTTAGTTTCAATCAACATTAAATTATTTACTGTGAATTATCTTTAAAACGGCCATGTTAGAATATTTTTTTACTTAATTGGTTTCAAAATTTAGCCTATTTAGCTTAAATGAGACAGATAAATTGCCATTGAGATTAGATTCAAATTGCGACTCACGTGTACTAAAGCGGGTAAGATGATTTAAGTATTAGTGGATTACTGGCAAACGTGAGTGGACCTAGTTCGTCCAGAAGGAAGCTATTTGCGCATGTGGTGAACGCGCTGCTGTTTACGGCATCCCAGTTTGGGGAAAGTCATAGAGGATGACTCTTCGAGTGGCGTCAGCCTACACGTCAGTGTCATTGGAGGCGGCACTGGTGGTGGGGGGGAACCCACCGTTGCAGAAGGTAGTTCGGATGCAGGCAAGAGTTAAGGGAGGAGTGGCAAAGAGAGTAGCTAGAGAGGAAATTATACAGGAGTGGCAATGATGTTGGGATGAGTCCACTAAGGGTCGCTGGACGCATCGTCTCATATGATTTGTTGACCGGGAGGCGATTTGGGGGATCAATTGCTGGCTGACCCAGTTCCTAACCGGCCACGGTGAGTTCAGCGTATTTGTGTGGGAGACAAAGGCCGGACAATGATGAATGCCCGTATTGTGCAGAGGCGGATACCCCTGAACATATGGTCTTCCCGTGTCGCAGGTAGATAACCGCGAGTCGGGAGATAGAGAGATCGGTTGGCCCACTGAACGTTGAGAACATAAGTTACCAAGATTCTATTGGACAGATTTTGCAATGCCAGGATATGGCGGCCAGGGGGTGAAGTACAGCCCCTCGAGGAGTCGCCGTTCGGCTGACCTTCCTTGGATGGTCGGCGTCGGTGAAATGGGGGGACTCTGGATCCCCTGTCTTTCCTAGAGCTCGGTACGTTACTGTGAACGGTGGGGATTACGGGGAAATAAAACATCCAAACCGGTGTGGAAAGTCAGAAATGGTATACCCCCACTAGAGTGGGTAAAATTAAAAAGAAGAGATCCCAGTGGCGCCACCCTCGTTTAAGTTTCAAAGACATGCCCCTGCGCTGAGCCATGCTTAACTGTTAATCCAGTGCAGGGCAGAGAAAAAAAGGGAAAAAAATTCAACTACCAGTTAATGATTTTAATGCAAGTCTGTACTTCGTTTCCATGTATATGCCAAGAAATCGTCGTACGTTTGCGGAATACCTAAGATAAAAAATTATTGGTCTTTCCGAAACATGTAATTAAATTACAAAAGTGAATAAATATTAAATTGAATAACAGAAAATGCCGATAAAAATAAATTGAAATTAACAAAAATATTTACGTTTTAATTTTTTTTATAAAAAAATGGACCCGTATTTGCTCATACTTGTGTTACTAGAGGAATCATCATCGCATGAAACTAAATACGATGTTGAAATACCATTAAATGTTAGTTTATATTAGCTATAACTAAGGTATATATAATAAGCTATAGTTAAGTTACAAAAAAATAACAAAATTACATGTTTTATTTTTAAAAATAATAATAATAATAAGAAAATTCAATAAAATAATTTCTAGAATGTATAACTTTTATGAAAATTTAGATACCCTGTCTAAACAAATCCGTGTTAAGGGTTACCACTGCAGTAACATTTTATAAAATGAAACAGAAATTCTGAGATACACCGCCAGCAACTTAAAATAACATTAACAATCTATAAATATTGTAATCCTAAAGTAGTAATTTCTTTTAACAATTTCTCCAGTAATTAGATTAGAATAACTTTTCAGTTTCATCGATACATTGTAACTATACAATTAACGGTGCATTGTATTCTCTTAAGTTTCTTGATTACTTTATATTATTAGGTAAGAATAAAGAGTAGCCCCAAATGAATAAAAATATCTACATTTTTCCAATTTCGGCAAAGGTAACAAATTTATCATTCCCACTTAAATTACTCATATTACTTATATGTTTGCATTACTCTATACATATTACATCCTTTTATAAAAACCTTTTAGAACTAATAACGTACAAATTTCTTAAGGGTAGTATGTTAAGTTTTTTAAGAAGTAGAAAAGATATTTACTTGCGGTATAGTTTGTAATTTACAATTTATGCTAGTATTAGAGTTTAAATTGTGATATTTTATGCTGTATAACGTTTCTGGTAGACATTTTAATTGAAAAATTATATAATTTTTCTTTACTACATATAAACTTCAGCTATATTTAAGCCCGATTAGATAATGAATGACAGTAAATGTTTATAAACTTAAAAAAAATATTTTACCAAATTAGACTGAGTAATATTAAAGTTTTCATTAATTTTAAGGTTTTTTTGTGTAAAATGTAAATAGATAAATATCTTTTTCAAATACCTTATTTTAGTTGACTAAATGAGTGATTCTAGAAGTTTTGTTTGATTGATGTTTATGCTCAGCAAACATTCAATGAAATATTATTATCCTTTCAAGATTAACCGTAAAGAAAAAAGATATTCTTCAAGTTTTTTTATTAAAACAGGTTATAACGGTTTCACTGAGAATTATCTGACGTGCTTCTTTCTTAATTCATCGTAGACCCTTCAAAATCTTTTACTTTTTATGTTCTCGGTTCTTTCTTCCAGTTTTCCTTTTATTAAATTGGTTTTCTCTTTAGTATTACACAAAGACAATTATTTATCAAGATTTTCATATTAAACTAGTCTTACTTGTATATCTTACAGAAGAAGAACTTCTGCTTGTTTTATTACTCAACGTAATTCTTTTCTCTTTAACCCTTTCCAGCACCACCATATTCTGTATCTTTTTCCAACCCCAATTTCCTCTTTTTTCCTTCTTCTATATAACATACAACTTTTGTACTAATAAAAATCAGTGTTTCATTTAAAACAATCGAGATATATTTTCTGTCGGATTTATTTTTATGAATTTGTTATAAAGAAATCCGTAATTTTGTAAAAAGCTCTTTTCCCTATTTGATCTTATTTATAACTTCTCCTTAACAATAATATTAGTAGGGATCCAGATTAAATTTCCTTTTTGCACAAAAAGAAGGATAGAATTTTAAATAACAATTACGTAAGTCTTAATCTAAGAAAATTACTTTTTTATGTCGTGCGGTTTCTTATAAAAGACTTGCTGGAAGATATAGACGAAACGTAATAGAATTTAAAGTCTATAAATATTTTATTTCTGAAGAATCCCCAAATTTTGTTGAAAGTATAAGATGATAAATAAAATTTTTTTACAAAGTCTATAGAATATTTTATAAAATAGAAGAAATTAAATTATTAAAAAGGGATGAATTGAAATAGAAGATGTGTAAGAGACGACAAATGTTCGATGTATAAAGCTAGCTGTTGTAATGTTGATTGCATATTCTGAACGGAGATGAGACTAATGGAAAATACAAGAAAATAGATATCTACTTATTCCTTTCGATGACTTGTTAATCATTTTCCGTGAATATTATTTAGAAAAGATGAGTATGAAGCATCAATCATTGCTCCTTAACGTATTCTTTTGTATTTTCTTCATAATTTCACTACTAATTTTCTGATCAGTATTTTACAGTTTTATTAATCTTCCATTATTTCAATTCATTACAATTTATTTTATAACGCGATACGATATTTTACTCAACCCTAGTAAAATTATATTTTTAACAGACGTATAAAATAAATATCTCTGATTATCTATTACAACAAATCATATGGCAACTTTTAGTTAAAAATAAAAAAAATATGATTATAAAATATAACTTTTTTTCTTGCGTTGTCAAAAATTTCACAAACTTCTCCAAAAAAAATTGACTTTTATTTATCTATTTTTTTACGTTAAATACATTTTAAAAAATCATTATTTTATAAACGAGTGCATAATTTCAAAATATAAATTCTAAAATTATGATAGATGTAATTTAAGCAAGCAATAGAAAGAACTGCCAAAAAGTATACTGGTAAACGGAAATTGGTATTACCATAAAAATAAACTCAACTTTTATTAATAAATAAACTACTACAAAAAGACAAAACTCAGAACAATTTTACCGTTTAGATAAATAAAAATTCTCATTATAGAACCAATCAAAATTACGAACAGCATTAATGAATTTATAAAATTCATTTAATTTACACGAACACTTTAAATATAGGGTATCCATAAAAGATTTTTAAGTAATAAAATAAATTAAATATTGATCGAAGATATGCCCCTGTCTTATTTGAGAGTAGTATTCAAAATGTTTCACAGATAGTGTTTTCGATAATGTAGCAGTGACACGTGGTGCCACTTCTTTGCCAAAATAAAAGTTACGCTTGTTTTACTTAGTAGGTGGTATTCATGAATGCGGTGTGTTGAGTGAATCATAAAAACGAAATCGGATAGAGTGGTTTAAGTAGGAGTATACGGATACTCCAGGCAGCCGACACCAACAAGAGCAGGTTATTACTGCAGTTAGGCCTCACACTATGGAGGCAGGTTGTAACCACAGAAACAGTCTTATTATCATTTTTGATTGTTAGATAGAACTATCTAGAAGACTTCTAACTGAAGCAAAATCGATAAAAAAACTCTCTTACTGATTACATGGAAAAATGTCCCTTCTTTTTTGCTAAAATCTAAGAAATTTCGAGTCAATGGCGTTTATATTGTGTTACAAAGAAGTAATTCGAAAGTTAATGATTATCTCAAAAATCAGTAAAAAAAAATGTTTCTGAATCCATTATTAAGGAATACAAATACATGTATAAAAATTATTGATGAAAAAACAGTAATCGATCGCAAAATTAGAAAAATAGAACTAAAAACAATTATATGAACAAAATTATTTAAAATTTTTAAATATCATTTGAAGTAAGTAAACGTTCCGATATTTGAAATCAAAATAAAGCATTTTTCATTCCGACAAATCGTCTGAATTTGACAGACGATCAGAGCGTTGACAAGCTTAAAAATAACCTGCGCTTTCGCTTAAAAACAATACAAATTTCTCGCTCCGATTCGAGTTTAAATTCAAAATTAAATTTCATGCCTTCATTATGCACATACTCTAAGGTTAGGAAGAGATTTAATATATTATCACCATTTTACTCGTTAGAAAAAATTTGTGACTACAGGAAGTATTTATCAGAGGAAAGGTTACGGATGGTTAAATTTACTTAAAACAAATGTCGAACGAGTACAATAAGTAAACATTTATTCGGGGAGCTGTCGGAAAGTTAATGTAACATGTTGTATGACATAGTATTCGGCCTGTTCCTTTTTCACGAATAAAATGTGTCCGGTAATATTGATTTTGATAGGGAAAAGTTGAAAAGATATTAAGAAAATGTAGTTACCTACATGTAACTGTTCCTTGTGAGAGTATTTATTACTTATGTTATTATTGCATGATTATGCAATTTGTAAAATCAAAAGGTTTAAAAGTCGTGAGATTGTTCTCTGGTATTCTCCAATTATTTATTTTGTGGGTATTTTTGGCAGAAAACTGCACTAGCATTTTGAAAAAATATTAAAAAATTCTTAAATTGTAACTTTGTATTTAAAAGAAATTAATAAAATATGTGCAAATAAATGTTGCAAAAAATTCCACGTTTACTCGATTTCATTTTAAAAGCTTCTCGGTGTAGGCATATTACTTCAGTCGACAGCTTTTTTGTGGTTGATATTTTAATTTATGTTCACAAAAGGCCTTAGTCGTCTTATCATAGCTCCATGAATAACTAAATGTAAAATTTTTCCAAGGCTTAGTTTATAGAACCCCGCAACAACATATTCAGCTGAATTTGTATATCGACTTGTCACTGCCTTTTCTTACACCACCATTCTTCCTGGTCATTATTAACATTTAAGACCGCATTGCGGTCCTGATTACACAGTATATGTTGTGATAAAATTCTAAAACGTTGACGCAAACGAACATAATTCATTTTATCCCTTAATGAAACGAACGTTTCGAATGCATTCACAGGATGATCCATATCGATAACTAATTGTAAACAATGCATCGGTCTCAATTACACTATAGCACTGCTCATATAGAACCGATGTACTGAAGTAATTTTTAAAAAAATATCAGATAATCCAAATTTGAAAACCTAAAGAGTATCTTAAACTTAGACAGGAAAGAACATGAACTTGAGTCATAAAATACAGGCTTTTATCCGTGCAGAAATAAATTTATATAAATCATGTAATAACGTTTATTACATTTATTGTGTAATAACGTTTGACAGACTGGAGGGAAGATAACGGAAGACGACCAATCCTGAAATAATAAATTAATTTTATAATTGTTCATTTATGATTGACACAAAAAAAATATAATTTTGATTTTGAGAGAGCTAGAATGTTTATAAATGGATAACAATGTAATGCTATTATTATTATTGTTACGTTACATTGTACAAGTCAGTAATTTTGAAAATTTTTAGAAATATTAAGAATTGGATGTGATCCTGACATAAACTCAACAGGAATTTTGGATTGATGAGTGAATCTTTAGTTTAGTTCCTCTTAATATTGCCACAGTATATCAGTACAGTCCTGCTGTTATATCCGTTAATACATTCATTATTAATAACTGTTCATGAATATATCAGTAAAATCCTTTTACATATAATATTAAATTTGTTAAGTTTAATGTATTTCAAAAAAATTATATAAATGTATTATTAGTTTTTATGAATTATTATTTATTGAATACGATTTAAAAAAAAAATTTTATCAGTTACAAAAAAACATAAAAAAGATATGAATGAAAGAAGTATCACAATTATTTCACAAATTATATAAGATGAATTGTTAATGGTTATAATAGGCTTTCGAAAGACAATAGTAGGTATTTTGAGTCTGATATTAGACATTATTAATGCTTTTCATAACTGTGCACGTCTATGATTTATTTTACACACTTTTCGATTAAAGTACGGTTAAAATGGGGGCAGGGTGAAATTAAATTAAATTAAGTTGTAGATTTAGTCATTTTCTAATTCCGACCTAAAAAATAAAAAAAAAATAATGGTTCCTACCTTTTTTAGTATATTTCGAGAAATCCTGGGTAAATACAAATGGTTGGGGTCGAAAAATACATTAATTTATTTTTGGCTTAATATAACTTTGATATTTGTGTAAGAAGTACATGAAAGTAAAATAACACATTATTAATAAGTAATCACTTAACAGTTAACTACTTCATTGGAGTAAGTTGAGTAACTCATTTAATAAAGTTATTTTGTGTCAAACAAAATAATGGCTTTTCTCCTTCAATATTTTTTTATTTTTTTCTAAATTCCTCAAAAACTAATAAAACTACAGTTTTGAGTCATATTTAAAAACTTGTTCTGTTAAGATTTCATATAAAACTCCTAAATTTACCCCTTAATTTGTCCTAAGAATTACAGTCTGACGATTTTACTGAAGATGCGGAAATCAGATGAAATCTTTTGCCAGTTGACTCTCGTTAACGAAGCGTTTCCGAATTTGTATTTCTATTACATTTCTTCTTTATTTTTACCAGTAGAACATTTCCTGAAGATTTGTTACTTATTTGTGAGTAACCTGTGTATAAATGAGTATTTTATTTTTATAAATGTTAATTGTCATCAAATAGATTTCAGTTAGGAGAAAAACCTCTGAAAAAAATTTGAAATTAATAAAAAATTATCTTATACGACGATCTCATGATAATACTGCTACTAGGCCTAATTTTTGAAAATTATTAATTTTAATTTCTTGGTAAATTTGTTTTATTTTTATTTTTATCTGAGTTCAGATTCTAACTATCAATTTACTTAATATAATGTGTAAGTCGCTGTTATATTGGAAGAAAAAACGGGAGGAGGAAATGTTATATTTTAATGATTAATTTAAAAATAAATTATATGGTTTAAGAAGTAAACAAACAGTTTCAAATTAATATACCTCAGCGAGATCGTGTAATGATGTAATATTAAGGATTTATTCTTATACCTCCTGCAGCCCTTGATAATCTTCAATTATCTCCTATTGTAACCTTTGTCTTTGTATCTAAAGAAAAAGGTTTCTGGTAAAAGAAAAGAATTTTATTAACTTTATAAAAAATTTTATGCATATCTTTTATTTTTTAATGTTTGGTTTTTTTTTTTTTTTTTTAAGTAGGGTTTTTCGTTAAAAAAGACGTTATTATTTATAAGTGTTTAAAAAACAATGTAACTTTTATTCTTTTTATCATTAATAAATGATATTAACATTAAATTAGACATAAAATAAAGTTTAAAAAAAAACTTTTACGACATTTTATTTTATAACATTTTAAATAAATGTATTTAGCAATATTTACATATTAATTATATGAAAAGATGAATAGGTAAACTAGGTGTTAGAGTATAGTTTTTAGTAATTCAAGATTACATAGATTTAACAACCGAAATAGACGGATATGAACTTATTAATATTAATAATTTAATATTAATAATGATATCATAACTAACGCAGGTTTACTGGGTTTCTAAATCTCGTTTAAGAAGGAAGTTAAAGGCAGTCAAGCGTGATGCTAATTACATCACCCGTTCTCCATCCATGGTTACGTTAGACTGTGGAATTAAGTTTGCCTCGAATATCACTTAATAAGGTAGAGTCTGGTTTAGGGATAACTTTAGACAATGTGAGAAAAAAAACACGAAACTTTTCGAAATACTCGATTGTTTATATTTTCTGCTAGTTTTTTGTGATAAAAAATATATAAGTGATATAAAAGTATAGTAACGTCTTCATTTTTCAAAACTGAGGAATACTAAGAGGTAGAAACAAGTACGGATTACATATTTAAAAATTACCTCGTTATGGTAAGTATGTTCCACTATATTCGACCAGTCACATTGAATCAAACGTTTTTTTTTTTAAATAGAAATGTGAAAATATGATGCATGATTTTATGTAACATTTTATACAAAAAACTATGAACAAGACCGTTTCTTGATAAATGACTTTGTTTTTTGTTTATAAGCAAAGTTTCAAAAACGGAGAAATTGCGGAAAGTAATAATACGAGGTAAAATGCCCCATAGTAAACTTTTAATTTGGTATTACCTCCAGAATTACATCTAATAATAAACTTCAAAACAGTTAACTTGGAATTAATTAAACAAACTTTATATATGTTATAATAATAACAACAGATTTCACAATTATAATTATTCACAATAGGTAATAATTTGCAATACTGCTACAAATAAAAGGACTTGGACAACTAATATTGTTCACTTTAATTAACATTTAATTGATTTCGGTTTTAAATTACTTAACATCATAAATTTTGAATGCATTCTGTTCTACAAGGAAAGTTCAAAATACTTCCCATTGACAGCTTGGCAGTGAAATAACCTTAAGTAATAATCGCTTACAAATTTGTTATGTCATGTTTGGTAGTATACGTGCAGATTCCGTTAAGATTTTAATTATAATATGAATATTTTATAAGAAAAACAAAATCGATTTCTATAATTCACAATGATTTTATGATTTGAATATTTATATCCTTTCATACTAAACGGCTAGTCTGACAAATTGATGAAAAACTTCAGAAGTTCTTCCACCGTTGCGCAGCATAGTAAACAGCAGCGATTTTTTATTTTATATTATTTTTTACCAAAATAATAAGTTATATATTATTAAAAATTAAAATTTGCTTTTATTTAGGGTGATGTGCATATAAATTAAGTAAAAAATTATAACAAAGGTTATCGATAAATTTACCAGGTGATGTCACTTCCATTTTCATTGAGGTAAATCAATAGGTTGAAGTCAAAAATCATGTTTTATCATCGTCGTATTACGTATATATTCGGTTATAATCGGATTACATTGTCACTTTGTAAATATATACCTGTACATCAGCCATCTGTGTAGATTAACATCACAGATATCATCATTTTAATAATCTCCTTGTGATTATGGAGTGATCTTATGATTCATACTAAAGGTTGTGGTTCGAATACCGAACGGTGTTGCAGTTTTTAATATTAAAAATAATTAATTACTCTTTTTATCGCAAGAAAACTGAGAAACCAACGTATTCTTACAAAAAGTGAATATATAACAACAAAATAGCAATTATTTTTGATCTTAATAAAATATTTATTATTCATTTATTTTTAAAATTTAATATTTCTTGTAAATAATGTATAAACTCTTCTTATATTTTTAAAAATAATACGTAGTTTCATAGAGTAGGACTGTGAATAGTGAGAAGGTTGTTTGTTATATTCCAATCTTCTAGCTGTAATACGTATAACGAGTTATGGTAAACAGTTATTACAAAATGAAAACACAAAGAACGTTCAAGAAACGTTTACATAAGAAAAAAAAAACATGAAATCTAGTTCTACTGTTAAACATAATCGGTAGAGTTACTTGTGTTGTAATAATAAAAATAAAGACATAATAAAAAAACGCTTATGGGTTAAAACAAAAATATATTTTGGCCTACTTCCGTGGCTGTTTAGGTAGTATCTCGGTATTTTGTGCGGAGGTCCCGGGTCCGAATCCCGGCCAGAATGGCCTCATTTCATAGGCTACAAATTTCCACCGGGCTGATGACAGTAGCTTTTCTTGCCCGCTCTTTAATGTAAAAGAAAATTATATATTTTTTAATAAAATGAACCAAAGAATTTAAAACTCTCAAAGAGTAGTGCAAATAATAAGCGTCTAAACTGGACATTCAGATAATTAGGGTTATTCTATATTCATGGTCTAATCTTACCCAAGCCTTTTCGTTTTAGTCTTCATTTATTAATTTTATAAATTTTAAATCGGTATTGTATAAAAAAAAATTAAATCGTTTATTTTTTTCTCTTTAGTGTTAATAAAAGGCTAAGTTTCTCATCATCATTATTAAATTTATGTATAATTCTATTTGAAATATTATCTCTTTAGGATACTTCAAAATTTCAAAATGAATCTTTCATATTACAAAAAATTTGATGTGGACAACACGTGACTTCCTTGTACGCCTATTTCAGTTCATTTACACATTTTTTTTAAAACGTAAAGTACATAAAATTTTACATCATTAAAATCTTTTCATATTTTTTTCTTTTTTGTTATTGATTTATTATTCATCGTATATTTTTTTACAATGAGAGGTTAATAATTAATAATAACTCAATATATTTAAATTTAAAAAATAAAAGTTAAAAAAAAGGAAATGAAGTCTGATTCGAACCGATGTGCCATCCCCTAGGATCCAAATATTTCATTAATTAAAATTTATTTGGCTCTAACTGTGAAACCATTGAAAATAAGTACCACTTATGATATATCGTTCAAAAGCTTTCAATGAGAGCTTATTATTACAGTTAATAAAAGTCCCAGATCAAACATTTTTTGGATTTTGGACTTTTTGAACATGTTTGGTTCAGTCGATTGCAATCAAAAGGGGAGGTGGACAACTAGATTTTACATCAGTCCTAATTCCATAATTTCAACATCCTACGGCTAATCGTTTTTGAGTTATGTGAGATATAAGAGTACGTACGTACTCTTCGCCGAAACTACGTCGCCGAAACTAGTCTACGTCTACGTCGCCGAAACTAGTCAAAATGGGTTCAAGGATGATCAAAAAGGTTATTTCAGTTGAAACCTGAAAACGGAAATTTTTCGGGATCACGATACTTCATTTACTTTGTACAAGGAAGTAAATATTTGACCACCATAAATATGAATTATTTATCCCGGTATTTAGTAAATAATTTAACATAGTATGATATTACTTAAAAGTGCTTTAATAAATGTTTCAGTAATAAATTTTTAATAAATTATCGACGCATTTAAAACATTTTTCCATTGAATTATTTAAATAACAATAAAAGTAAATCTTTCATATAATTAATATTACTCTACTAATTAGTTTTTAAATAATAATAAATATTAAAAAAAAAAAATTCTACTTATTGTATTTTCGTTTAACTTTTATCTCCAGAACTATTGGATTGATTTTGACCAAATTTGTTCAGATTACTTGTATATATGGGGCATTGATGCCATTAAATTTTTAAATTAAAAGGTCAAGGGGGTGAGTCTGTAGAGAAAGATCAGTATCTCGAGATTTCGCCTAAATAAGGTCTGAATTTTTTTTAGGCACATTTGTTAGCAAATAATTAAAATAATAAAAATAAGTTTTTTGGAAAATCGCCCCCCACCTCAAAAAATATTCTAAATAAACTATTGGTTAAGTGGATATACTGCGTCATTAGTACCCCTTGTCACCACCAGGAGCACTGGTGTAGCATTGTCATTCAGCTGTTGTAATAGTCTGCTATGTTGTGGACGTCACAGGTGAGCGGTATAATTAAATAAATGAATAACACATAAGTGTACAATACTATTTAAAATGGCCGCTAATACCGCCACACCGCGCGAATGAAATACGTCATGCGCGCGCGCTTTAGTTAGAATTACTGAATTAAATAAACAAAAAAATTATGTTTAAATAAAGTGATAAATATTTTAGATAAAGTTGTGTTTGTATGCGTGTGTAAACCGCGCATCAACAAAAAGCCGCGTGACGGAAAAGTCCTACAACTGTGTTTTTATTTTTTAAATAAAAAAAAAATATTTTTATTATAGAATTGTTATTTTGGCTCTCAGTAAATTCAGGGAATTTTATTCTGCATTACACTTTGGTGTATATTATTACATTCATAATTTCAATTAAAATTGGGATAAAAAAAAGGATATTTAAAGGAAAGAATCATTTCTATTTGTATTTCTGTCAAACTTAGCAATTTATTAAATTGTAATTTTTTAAAATCAAGCTTATTGATTTACGATATATGTATCGTAAATCAATAAGCTTGATTACTCGTACGTGTCATATTAAATTCTTATAAGTAATTGAAATTATTTTTTTTTATTTTTGAAATTAAAAATTTTTATTTAAAAAATTAATCACCATTTTTATAATTATGTATGACATTTACTTACTTTCCTAAAAATTCAGTTACTTCATTCTTATTACATCCCATTAAAACCAATCTGATTCTATGAAAATATTGTTCTCCAATATAACATTTCGTACACAAACAAGTTTGTTTGTTAAAAAACCAGTCGGTCTGGAGATTACTTACGTTTGTTATTGCTAACGCTAGCTACCGACCCAGCTTTAATACTTTAACGGTGGGTGAAAATTCTGTCTCTTAAAAACATTTTCACGGTCCAATGCATACATAAAATCGATATCTTTACTCGTACGAACTTAACCCAATAGTAAGAAGGTGATACTGCATAAATAAATTATATGTTTATAAACTAATAAATCAGTTTAAGTAGAACAAATGTATTTAAAAATTTGATTAGATTATTTATTTATTTTGTAAATATATTACATATAAAAAATTAAATATTTTTAACAGACATATATAAAAAGTTCAAATGTTTTTCGATTTTGTTTGATTTTAGAAATAGAAGTAATGATAAACATATCTTCTAACTGTTGAAGAAATTAAAATGTAACTTTAAGATGTACAAATAAATTTTTAAATAAAATATCTGAGGCTGAGCCGATCTCCGTCACATCTCGGCATTTTCTGCGGAGGTTTCGGGTTCGAATCCCAGTCAGGCGTGGTATTTTTTCATACGCTACCAATTTCCAACGAGTTAATGACTATATCTGTTGATGTCTCCTCTTTCATAACAAAAAATATTGCTAAATTATGCTGATGATTAAGAGTCGTAATTTTTTTTAAAAGTTTTTGAACACTCAATTGTTATGAAGTAATTTTATAAAAATTAAGAAATGATAAGGTTTGTACTTGATTATTATACTAACATTAACGGTACCGTGATCGATAATTAGTCTACTAAAATCCGTAGCACTGGCTTCAATTTACTTTTGAAATGATTATTGGTAGAACACGCTCTTTGCAAGAAATTTTTCGCGTACTTAAAAAAAAATTCATGAAATAGTTATCCAGTGTTTATCTTTTGAAATTGTGTTTTTTTTTTTTTATAACTGTACACAAAAGTAAATTTTATTACAAAATAGAAAATGCTTAGAAATAAAATAATTTTAAATTTGAAAAAATTAATTCTGATTTAGAGAAGGAACCGGTGACACAGGGTCGTTTTATAAATCAGTGGCTTATTTACGACATTTGACTAAATTTTATTTATTATATAAGTTATTATATAATAATAATATTATATATAATAATATTATAATATTATATATATAATATAAGTTTATTTAGTATATAACTGTTTGAAAATTTAGTATACAATTGTTTGAAAATATTTGTTATAATATATGAGATGTAATCAAAGCATGTATTTTTTAATTCTGCGCGCACTTTCTTTTTTTCGATTGATTCATCTTTTTCCCCATCCGATGGCAGCATTTTTATTAATACGTATTAATATTTTTAGTCATATTTAATTAGATGCGTAGTTCAAATTTAACAGCCGAGTAATTCGAACATATTTTATTACTATTAGTGGTGTATATTTGAAAATGACTGAAATAATGATTTCAATTTAATTTTGAATTATGAATGGAATAAATTGCAGTGAAAGGATCCTATATCAAGAACAAGAGCTTATGACTGGTAAACGGTTTCAAGAAGGCCGTGACGATTAAAGGGTTGGATGAACCCTTTAAACCGATGAAAAATATCAATATTATGATTAATAATCGTTGAATCACTATTAGAGAAGTAAAATCCTCCCAGGGCTCGTGTGAAAGAATTTTTGGTATTAATTTTGAGTAGCAGAGATGTTTGTCTAAAATTGTAGAATTTTTAACAAAAGCAACATTGCAGAAAAATTGTTACCTGATATCGCAGATACCCTATAATTACTCAAAGGTGTTATAATAGGTGAGGAAAATTGGGGTATACGGATATAACATTGAAACGAAAATCCTGTCACGGAAGCTTCATAAAAAACCAAGTTTAAAAAAAGCACATCAGATTCAATTAAATATTTAGGTTCTCCGTACTAGTATTTTCGATTGGAGTGGAGTATTTTTATTACAAAGTTGTACGATCAATAAAAAGTTATATAATAGATTTTTTTTTTTTTGACGTAATCCAAAGAAAACCACCATAAATGTGGGCAAATAATAGATCTTGTACCACGATAACACTCCAGCTTTACTTCACTATTAATTCGTTATATTTAACCAAACTAACACCATATTCATGTCGTAGCCTGTGTACACTCCAGACAAACATTCTGTGAGTTTTTCTTGTTTTCACTGATTAAGAGAAAATTAAAAGTACAACGATTTGCGATGGTAGATGAAATAAAGAAAAAATTCCTAACTAAACATAATGTTATACCAAGAAAAGGCTTTCTACAAATGTTTTGAGGATTGAAAGAAACGTTGTCATAAACGTATTGCATCACTGGGAGATTACTTTGAAGGAAAAAATATTAGTACAGAAAAATAGTTTTAGAATTATTTTTGATTAAGATTAAAATTCTTATGATTGTACTGATCACACTTTTTTGATAAAATTATGAAGAAGAATAAATTTTAAATAATTTTAATTATTTCTTATAATAATTTAGCCATATTTTTAAAAGGTATTTTATATGTTAAATTTATCTATTATAAAAATAAAAGAAAGTACTAAAATAAAACATATATATATATATATTTTTATGTATTATGGTAAGTTATTGAGGACGATTTTCAAAAGAGAAGGAACTTTTTTCCTAAGGCATAATATGTAAACATGGAAAATCTCTCATATCTTACATGTTTGCATACTCCCTTCTTTTGGTTTGCATAAGCCGAGATGCGAGATTTTTAATATTTCCACATACCGCTTTGTAAAAAATAAAAATCCTGTACAACATTTGGAAAAATGGTTTTTTATTGTAATTCATCTGACAATCATTATTTTATTTTTTTAAATACAGCTAGAAATTTCAGCTAGATAATATTACATACACGCATTATTCCATTCACTTAATTTAATGTTTATTGCTGTTCAAATACGAACAATCTTAATTGTTGGAATCACTTGTTAGTATTGCAAACTTATGTAATCAATTATTTCAAACAAATTTAATAAAATTAAATTTAATTAACATTAAAGATGTCTAATAAATTGTTTTATTTTATTTTTATTTTTTTTTTATTTTTCTTAAATATTTAATCCTTTTGTTTAGCAATATTGAAAATTATTCATATTATTTATATTGAAAATTATTATTGAATATTGAAAATTTAATTAACATTAAAGATGTCTAATAAATTGTTTTATTTTATTTTTAATTTTTTTTATTTTTCTTAAATATTTAATCCTTTTGTTTAGCTATATTGAAGATTTTGTTAAGTTTAATACCTCGTTAAAATCGCCATATTTTGATTTTAATAAGTTTGGAAATTTACGTACGTTTGTATTTAGTTAGTTTCTGTAAACTTTATTCATAGCATTTTTCTCATAACCAAATTATTTACAAGATCCGTTTAAACTTTTACTACTTATTTAACAAAGATATTTTACGCCAAATATTAATTTATGTGTTTTTCAACTCCAACAATCTTTGGTATTTTATCGCAGATTCCTAAAAAAAAAAAAAAAAACAACTACTAAAAGTATAATTGTGAACCTGTATTTTTTTGTTTTTAATCTTTCAGGTCAGGTTTCATGTAAAACGTCCAAATTTATCCCGCAATTTGGATGTCATGAATTACAGTTTGACTTAATTTTACCAACGGCTCAAAAATTACGAAGAAATCTTGCAAGTTGATTTATTAAACGAAGCATTTCCGAACCTATGTTTATATAAATTCTCTTTTTTTTTATTTTCAACAGTAGAATATATCCTCCACAATTTAGTATTCAAATCTCTATAAAAGTAACTGCCTTAGATTTGAACCTTAGAACTCTTGTCTTCGAAATCAGCTGATGTGCAAAGACGAGTTAACCACTAGACCAGCCTGGTAGTCTAGAATATATCCATCCTGAAAGTTTGTTAAATTTTTTTTCAATCGACTAGAGATAATTTATTTTACTGTTTAACTTTTTTTTAAATTTCAAGTTTAAAAATTGGTTAATTCTTAATTTAAATAATCCATTAAGAATTAGAAAATTGTGTAGGATTTTTATTTATATATTATTTTATATTGTAAATTTTTGCGTTGACATCTAAAAATTAAAAATTAAACGAGCGTAAAGATTTTTTTCATTTATAATGCTGTTTTTAAGTAGTTCCTTTAAATTTTAAATTTTCAGTGTTAGTTATTTATAATTATTATTTTTTTTATATAGATATAGAACGTTATCTCTATACATTATTAATCGGAAAAATGTTTTTTTTATTCCGTAGCTTGAGAGAGTGAGATTTCATTACACATTTAAGTATAATAATAATAACAATAACAATTTAACAAATTTTTTGTAATTTAATTGTTACATTGGTGAATTAATAGTTGTCGTTCAATAATTAAAATTTAACACATAGCTAAAATGTTAATAGCGTTTCATAAAACTGACAAAACAAAATTAGATAATTCAATAATTGTTTCAGTTTGGTATAAAGCAGCAAAAGATTATTAAATAATTCATAATTTGAGAAATGTGTAAACAAATTTTCATATACTAATATGATATATATTATATAACGTGCTATTCATCGCAGCTTAGCGTAGTATGAAAGCTTATTTGCACTTTTCATACGTAACAAATTCATTTAAAAATATTAATTAAGTTAAAACTTTTTAAAACCACCGTTAGGTATTGCTTCAGAGGATGAATGAATGATTTGTAGCGTGTGTGAAAATGCCATGCCTGACCGGAATTCGAACCCGGGATCTCCGGATGAAAGGCCAGGACGCTACCACTCGGGCCACGGAGGCCGACAATTTAAAAAAATTAGGTGACAATAATCAAACGTCTGTTTTTTGTTGCCAGTATGATTAAAAATTATTTACTGATATACTGTTCATAATTAATTATAATTAATTTCTTCCAAATTAAAAAAAAAATTCAATTTTAACTTAAAGAAAATGCTTGGCATCAGTTAGTGATGAAAAGTGTGATTCCACCAAGTCCATAAAGAACACATAAAAAAATATATTTATTACCTGCACGTGAATGAACTACATTATAATTGGTGCGTATGATTTCTGGTGGGATCATAATTACAAAAAACATGGGCTTGAAATCTTACCAATTATGTTTAAATTATCTTATCTGCGTATGCTGTTATATTGAATTAATAATGGTAAATTCACTTATTTTTTATGAATATTTTTTTCAATTAAAAATTTCTCATGTTTAAATTTTATGAAATTATTATTAAAATTATCGAAATGCAATTTCTACTACATTACTACTTACTACCTTTGTGACTGAATATCATCTCCATTTTGGTGGGGTTAGCATCCTAATATATAATCTTATTATACAGGTTTAGTAAGAAAGCAACGGGATCTCACTTCATTCCTCACTGTTTTTAGTAAGCTTGACATGGTATAATTGCTATTCTTAAAGATGAATATTTAATTTTTGGGAACGACTTCTGACTCATGACTCCGTTTGTAGTACTTATTAAATTTAATAATAACCGTAAATTAAGAGTACTAAGAAAAAAGAATTGTAAAATTATCCATCTGCAGATTTATTACTTACATTTATTTATAATATTTATTTTAATAAAATTTTTCAAGATTGTAACAAAAAAACGCAACCTTTAGGGCGGGAGAGAATCATAACATGAGTAAATGTTTTGTTATTTTATTCATAGGGTGGCAATACTGCAATCTATACGTATCAGTTGTAACTTTGTCATTCACTGACATTTCAATAAACATTCATTTATGTTTACGTCAAATATGTTATTTTTGAAAGATGATTGTATATTTATTATAAAAATTTATTTCGAATAAACCTTCCAAAGAGGTGAAAAATATATCTCTAATCGCAGTATGTATTTGACACAGAGTTTGAAGCATAAAACATACTCATCAATGTATTTCCAATCGTAGTGAGCAATTTCATTTCTTTTGATCTAAAACTTTAAAAAAAAAATAAAAATACGACCTTTTTCAAGTAATATTTATTTTTTAATTAGGAATTTTAAACGTACTGCGACGTTCTTTTTAATAAGCAAATATATATTTAAATTAAAATTTTTCATTATTATTGTGAATATAACGTATTTAAAATACAAAGAATAATTGCAAATTTATCTACTGTCGATAAAAGAAAGAGTCCGACATATAACGTCATTTCATACACACGTAGGTGTGTCACAAAGAAACTGAGAAACCTTAAGGACATGTTCTGCTCGTAAAAATAATGAAAAAAAAAATTATATAAACGTAGGTCTGGAAACACTTTTTTTGAGCTGTGGCTAGCGAAAGATTTCGCCCGGATTTCAGCTTTTATAATAAAATGAAGCCCTACTGAAATTTTTGGGACTCAAATTAAGTTGGTGGTTTCTTATGTAATTTTAGCTGGGAAATAAGACAAAAACGTCCCAGAACCGTATCAAACCTAAAAAAAACTTATTTTTTCGACGCCAAATTTTGTGTTTTACATCGTATATCTTAAAAACTACAGGAGTTAAAGTTGTCGGATTTGTTTCATCCTATTTCTCAGCTCAAATTACAAAAGAAACCACCAACTTTACTCATTAATTTGAGTCCCAAAAATTACAGTACGGCTTCTTTTTATTACTAGAGCTGCAATCCGGGCGATTAAGGTTAGGAACCATAGAAGAAGATGAAGGCTGGAATATATCAGGCAGATCATGAATTACATGAACTGCCAAAGCTAACAACAACTCAAGAGGAAGGCACAGGACAGAAGATTTTGGAAGCTCACTGCAAACCAATATGAATTTTAGACGAAAGAGAGAGAAAAACCTAGAACTTCTTTTAGAGAATTTAATATCGTTATCTTTGTCGATAGATATCAATATCAATCATTGTCTGTGGCAGCATCGACTACTTTAGAAAGTTATTATTTAATTTACTAAATTTAATGTAGTCTATAAAAGAACGATTTGTATTATTGTCGAAATATACTTAAGAACAAATTAGTTTGATAGTAAAATTAAACAGAATGACGACCATTTTACATATATAACAACTAAAGAATTTTATTCATCCAAATTTATCTATTCTATCCGGTAAGTTATGAATAGCGAAAGCTGAGGACAACAAAATTACTTAAAAATTCTTTTCAGATTTTAAAGTACTATATGCATACAGCGTGGACGAAGCCACGTAGTAATTAATAAATTTTCATGTTAATTGTTGTAATATTATTTAACATTTAATTTTAAAATTAACGAAATTTTAACCGGATTCTCTTTTAAATTTAAAAAAATTAAGAGAAATTTTAATTAAAATTATTATAACTAAAAACAAAAGTTAAAAACCTTTTCATGGTTTTTAACTTAATAAAAATATCTGCTTATTCCTTATAAAAGATCAAATAACAAATGCTGCAAAGCACGATAACTCGTGTAACATGTCATCGTAAAATTTGGCATACCTCCAAAAATCGAAAAGGAATAGTTTAGTTGTGAGTGAGTAACTGAGTGAACGGTAGGTCGCTTGCTATATTTCTGCGTAGACGTGTAGATTGAAATGAAACGAAATGAAATGGTAGGGAGTTAAATTTTGGCTTCAAACAATCTAACTATTTGCCAATTCTTACTACTTTTTTGAAATGCCCTAGAAATTAGGTATTTCTAAATATAAACGGTGTTAGTATCTGACTTCTCTGTCCCACCAATCTTATTCCTTCAATCCACTCATCTCCTCTTTCTCACACACTTATTCATCCCATTTAGCCTTCTCAAGCTATTTCTTTATCTTATGATCTACTGTCAGTTTAGTACCAACATATGTTATGTATAAAACTACACATTACATTGAGTTTTATTAAGATATTATTAATACAGAGTGATTACAAATGAAATATATACTTTCGATAGATTATTAAGAATTTATTTTTTAAGAGTTGAGATGATAATATAGAAGAATTCTTTAAGGTTTTATTTATAAATCTTCAATGGGTGCACCGTTTGTAACACGACAGATATCAAACGGTAGTCAAATTCGTCCCAAACAGGTGCAAGCGTATGCCGGCAAACGGTAGCAACAGTATTTGTGATGGTTGTTTTAAGTCGTCGATATCAATAGGAAGGGACGGCACAAAAATTTTGTCTTTTACATAACCGCATAAAAAGTAGTCGCAAAGGTGATAAGTCTGGACTACGTGGTGGCCAACGCCTAAACACAATGTTATCCTCAATTCCACGTCCAATCCATTGCCTGGGAAGGCGTTCATCGAGATAATATGTGACGTATAATTACCAGTGAGACGGAGGTCCATCTTGCAAAAACGATTGTGACAAAAACGATGTTGTCACAATCTTCTTCGAGTTGTGGCGTTAGTCATTTACTTAACATGTCCAGATAAATTATTCCGTTTACTGTCACTTTGTGAAAAATGAACGGCCCTTACACCCTTTCACGAGATACAGCGCAAAACACGTTCAATTTAGGGGAATCGCGTACATGTTGTAACCTCTCTCTTGGGTTTTCTGTACCCCATATTCTTACATTATGTCTATTAACTTTTCCGCAAATGTGAAACGTACATTCATCACCAGGAAATAGGCGATGAATAAAATCCATTGTCATTTTCAACACATTCCTGCAACTTCACACAAAAATATTTACGTAAGACTTTATCGACTCTTAAACTTTGTACTAACTGTAATGTATGAAGCAATCGTTTTCGCAGAATTTTCCACATAGTCGGTTGAGGAATTTGCAATTCTAAATTCGCTGAACTAGTCAATTTGCCTGTACTACGTTGATACACATCACGAAAACGATCGAGTTGTTCTTCTGAAACCTCCTGTTTCAGAAGAACAAGTTCTTCCAGCACTTTTATTTTTCCACAGTGTTTTGAAAATGTTTATTGCAGTTACACATTTATTTTACTGTTGGTGGTGATTTACCATATTCTGAAATGTCACTGCTGGATAGTAACTGAGTTTGTTTTGGCTAATTTGAGCATAAGAAAAGCTTTCTCTACCTCAGTAGCGGCCATCATGCCAAACTATACGTCACATGATACATAAATCAGTGACATTAACAGCAGAGCAGATATCCCAACATAAATCTAAAAAAATTCCCTGTAAAACTATATAATTTACTGTATTTACATACATCAGTTTAATTTTCATAAGCTATCGAAATTGTATATTTCATTTGTAATCTCTCTGAATATTTATATATTCAAATTTTTTGTAATAACTCATAGTATTTAATTACCCATTATTATCTTTATTAATAAAAATTTAGAACATATATGTGTTTCTTTAGATGCATGTAACGATCTTCAATTAATACTCAAAAATCACTCAACCGATATTAGTTATTGTTTTACTATTTTATTTAATCTGTTGCACCTATACATATAATCTAGTGATGTCTGAATCTGTTTACTCTTTTACACATAAACTACTCAACCGCTTGAGTAGAATTTTTCTTTGCATGATATTAATTTTTGAACTAAGAAAAAACGTATAAATATTGCCATTACGTAATATTTCAACGTTTCAAGATGATGGCCGATTTAATGGCTTGCGATAACAATCGGATTATGTTCCTTGCTGATTTTAAACTTTTTTATGGTCAAACGTTGATCAATTGGTTTGTCTGGCATTTTTCCCACCACCACTCTATTCGGTCGCCCTAAAGCATAAGACCGAATGTCCGTGCCACTAACGGATACTATGCCTCAAAACGGTTTAGCGACCAGTATTCTAATTAGCTCTTAGAGCTTATCTAACAGCGTGAGCGAGATAAGCGTGCTGCCCTACACCACTCGCTTGCGTGTCCCACCGCTCACTTGACATCTATTACTAAATGGGTAGACGCACCCCGTCTACATACTAAAATATATGACTTGTAAAATAATTAAAATTTATTCTGTCAAGGACATCAATTTGCTGCCACGCCTAGATCGCTGAATGCCAGCAAGTACCTGTCCACCATATTATAGCGCTTGGAGCTATATTATTTCTCCGTTGGCCAGCCATTTCTGGAGGGTAGCTTCCTACAGCAAGCGGTAGGAGTCTTATATCCCTTCAACTACTGATGCCGGTTGAACAAAGCAACGGCATTAAGGAACTTCCACACGATCCACATTGACTCGCCGCTTATGAGTTGCCAAGTTTCCCCTTGATCTCTAAGTTCCTGGGTGACCTGAGTTCTGCCCCCCTCAAGAGCTGGGTAGTGGAACATGATGTGTTCGTTCGACTGGACCTCCCCTCAGACCCGCAGGTTATCAACGGCCAGGTGGAACCTAAACAAATATTGGTTCAAATTCGCGTGTTTGGAGAGCACTTGGGCTCCCGTTTCCCTTAATAACGAACTAGAAGCGTACCATCCACCATTTCTTGTATAAATCTTTACACTGACCTACCCCTAGTCTTGGCGTGCCATTTTTGCTGTCATGCTTCCATGGCATGGCTGTTATGCCTCCTCCGCAGGCCGGAGATAAAAACGTTGGTCAAATCGAATTCAAACACCACTACTAGCATTTGAAATTAAATTTTCTATCAAAGAGGTCTCTCTTTTTTTCCGGTTATCGATAAAAGTAGTTTTAAAGATGCGACGGTGTATCGCGCAGCAGCTCAATCAATTAACATAGCATCTGCCACTGTAACTGTGTTTGCAATGCGATTGGCTGCACTTGACTCTGGTTACTTCTAAAAAAATAAAAATAAAAAAACAAAACAAAACAGAAAATGTGTACGGTCATCTCCTCGCCGTGTTGTCAGTTAACGCTAAAACCGTTCAAAATAACTTTTTAACCCGTTCGAAGGACCGGTAACCAGCTACAACTGTTATTTTTATGATGAGGAGTGATTATTCTGAAACCCGCACACTTTAGATAACTCGAAGTACCAAGTCCTTTTCTTTTTCTGTTTAGCCCCCGGAACCACCGTTAGGTATTACTTCGGAGAATGATGTGCATGAATGTAAATGAAGTGTATTCATGTACAGTCTCTGGTTAACCATTCACCAAGAGACGTGTAGTTAATTGAATCCAACGACCAAAGTACACCGGTATACACGATCTAGTATTAAAATCCGTAAAAAAGTAACTACCTTTTCTAGGATTTTCAACATTAGAACTCTTGATTTCGAAATCTGTCGATTTGCGGTGACGAGTTTACGATTAGACCAATCCGGTCGGTAACTTGTTAAAAGTAACAAGTTCTGTGCTGACTAAACTCTTAGTCTGAAGAAATTGCAATACACTGACAATGTTTATAAGTTGAAAAGGCATCAATTGTATTTATCAGTATTATTCTCATAAGCATGAATCTAATGAACCCAGTGAAGGTCCAGGGAGCGTAGCCCTCTGGCTAGACGAAAAGGGCATGCGAAGCAAGCCCTGATCGGGTAGTGAAATTTGATAAATATATTGCGCATAAATTTATATTTATAAGATATCACGTAGATGATGAATCGATCCCACGATTCATACTCTGATTCTGTCGGGCGATTCATACTCCAACTCTGTCGCGCGTTTCAGATCATAACGTATTAAAAAGTATTTATTTCTCCTATAGTAGTACTTGTAGTCGCCGTTTACATAACGTTCTATAAAAGAAAAAAACCTGGCTTTAACGAAATTTACTCATCAAAATTCTTTAACGCAACTTTATTTTTCAGTGAACTTCCAAAGAATTTGTAAAATTGCTACTGCGCCCAGTTAAATTTTTTAAGGGATATCGGGGAGCAGAGAGAACAATTTTTCTTTATGTTAAGGGTCTCCTGAGCACGATTTTTCAATTTTTATATCAATATGTATGTACGTACAAGATATATTTTTTTCTCTATACCGGACGCAAATCTGAACTAATTTTTATAAATCTTGGTGTGGTGACATAAACCTGTTGGGAATATAATCTTATTGATTTTCAAGCGAATCGGTTTTTTAAGAACCGGAATAAGAGGTGTAAAACTATGTTTTTCGGTATGGTTTTAAGTATTCATGTTGAAACTTCAAGATTAACATGTTAGAAAACCAAAATTAAAATTTTGCAGCACAACCAATTGCGGGCTGGTTTTCCAATGATCCCAAAACATCATATTTATAATCAATCTATAATCCAAAATGTCATTTGTATGAAAGATGGGGGTAGATGAAAAAAAAGGTTTTGAAGTTTTAATCGTTTTGGATCTGTTTAGGGTTAATTTGAACCTTTTATTTTTTGTGAGCACAGCTTCAAAACCACGCAAGTTATAGGTAACAGTATCAAAGTGTGTAGTTTGCAAATAGCAGTGTTAAGCAATAAAAGCAGTTACATCTCAACAACTACGGGAAAAGGAGGAAGAAAAAACAAAAATATACAAGTATAATGTACTTAATGAAGCAATTTAATACCTCGCAGTATTATAAAAGAACACATGATACTAACATAACATGAAATACAAAAAAACCGAAAGCAATATTATTTTCAAAAATCATTGCAGCAGTGCAACATCCTTTCTTTCTTAACTAAAACTGGAAAACCCCATTCTGGCGCACTTACTGCGACAACTTTTTTTCAGTTAAGTAGATCTTAATTCATGTTCGGTGACGTTGACTTATTATCTTTTATTGTTTAAAAAAAAAAAAACACTTTCTGTTTTCGTTTAGTGTAAAATTTGTTTTGGGTACAAATAATTGCTATGATTTTAGATGGATCTTAATTTTGAATATGACGCAATTAAGCTCGGTGAACTAAATTTAATCTTGTTAGTAATTTACCGCTCACCTGACGGATGCGCTTTAAATTGTCTCCCCAAACAAACTCTCTGATGCTCTCTTCCGTATTTCTAACAATATTATATTTTATTATTGTTGTTATTCAGAAATTCGTTTAATTACTTAAAAATTGTATTAAAATAGTGATGATCATTTTGTAGATTATGACTTTTAATTTTATTTATTATTTTAATAAATATTGAAATATTTATATGTATGAGATATATGTGATATCATTATATATATATATATATATATATGTGTGTGTGTGTGTGTTTGTGCGTGTATGCGTGCGTGTGTGTATACAGGGTGTTCCTGGAGAATTCTGCTAAACTTAATACGCATATTCTCTTAATAAATTAATTAAATTCTTTTCTGATACACAGTCGTAATTCTTATTGGTTTTAATAGAAATATATATTTATCACCCCTTTTTCAATATCAATTTTTAATTGATATGATGTTATTTACTCTAATAATATCAATCATGATTGCCTGAAAAATATTACTTTCAATCTTATACTTTTAGTTACATTACACATATCCGAATAAAACCGGTTCTCTGTAGCCGCATTGTATCTTACCTTAATCATATATAGAATTGAACACAAATAATTTCTGATGAAAGATGGATTAATCATTACACGCCGTAGACCAAACAGTGGGGTGGGAACGCGTGAAAGTACATCAAAGAAAACAAAATTGGTTCTGTGTGCAGAAAAAGTTGCGGCTATAATTTTTTATATGTAATTTCTATGTAATTGTCTAGTAATTCTCATGGTATGATGCACGTAAACTACTTGGAGAAAAGGCAGAACAATCACCGGGGGAGTATTATCCTTCATTATTAGACCGATTGAAGGGTGACAATTCAAATTAAATGTTTACATCTGATCAAAAAGATACTGTGATCTTTCACGAAGATAAAGCGCCTGCACACGTCTCGGGTTATTGATCCGAAACTCCATGACCTACGCTTCGAAGTGATTTCACATGCGCCGTATTTGGCGCTCAACGATTATTTCCTCTTTCTAAACCTGAAGAAATGGGTTATTGGACAAAATTCATTTAAGATGATGAGGTCAAAGCTGAAATAATCGCTTATTTTTCAGAAGTGAACAGATCTCGTTTTACATAAATTATTAATAAATTAGAAAGTCGTTTGTCTAAATGTATAGAATTTCATGGTGACTACTACGTTAAAAAAAATGACTGAAAAAAACTGTTTTTTGTCAGGGCAACATTTTTCGAAACGGTCCTCGCGCACCCACGTGCGCGCGTGTTTTTTGTAAAATATTATATTAATGAAGCTGTAAAACCTTGAAGTTTCAATAAAAGGAAAACAAGCAAAATATATTTGATTTTCATCTAATTCCTTCAAATATTTTTTCAAACAAATTATAAATCAGATATATAACGCATAATTACTTTCAAAAATCGATATTTTATAATACAAATTACTGGATAGTGGGCGAAACAGTTGTAATGATTTCCTGATTACATTACAAAATTAGTTAACACTAAATTACAGTTACAATTTTCTTTTAATCAAAACTAGCCGTTTTGAGGATGTTTGATTTATTTTTTTTTATTTTCCATAAACTGTTAACATTAGTGAACACCTAAATTATACTAACAAATTCATCTTCTATCTGTGATAGAATATATTACCTTGTCATTTTTAAAATTCTAATTACTTTACCATGGCATGGTTAGCTATAAAACAATTATCTCTCAAGGAAAGAATAGATTTTTAAAAAGTGATCTGTGACTCCTGAACTCCATTGTTATCTAGGATCATTTTACTTTTATGAAATCCGCTATGCGCATCTGTAATTAACTCGTGATTGCTCCTAGCCCAGAAAAAATAATTGGAGTTATACGTAATAAGTATAAAATCATCTTAAGCGAAAGATATTTTTTTATTTTAATAATTTTAAAAATTCATCTGTCATCATTATTAATATGAATTTAGATAGGTATATTACTTACTAATTTAACGCAAATTATATGCATACTTATCCAGGACAGAATGACGTAATATATATATATTAATTTATTTTGTAAAATAAATATATAAATAAGATGTATATGTTTTACAAAATCAGGGATTTTTTAGAAAGATTTACTTCTTAACGGTGGTAAAGCTTTTCTCTAAAGGTAGTAAAATCTTTTTAACAGCTAACATAAGTCTTTTTAAGAATATGTCTTCCTCAGTTAAAAATACTGATATTTAATAAAAGTATACTGTTTTATAACACTGCAGTTACGTTTTTTCATCTTAAAACTTATTTTTGAATTTTTTTAAGGGACTTAATTTCATAATTTTTTTTTGTAGTAATAAACATTTTAGAATATGCATTGTTTGCTTTTTCGTTTTGCTATCGTTTCTGGATCTCTTAGTATCTATATTTTGTCTATGTGAAGTGCTACATTCCCGGTAAATAATTTATAAATATTTCTTTTCATTGCAAATTTCATGTTTGATGCCTGGAAATATTACTTCTGCTAAAAGGTTTTCATTCATTTTTTTCAGGGTACTAACCTGGTTTTAATATCTTCTTTACGTAACTTACTCGTTTTTCTATTCTCTAACAAAAAAATTGTTCGAATTCTTAAGCAACATAGACAATTTATTTATAATATATATATAATTTCTTTATAATATGTGATTAGTTTTTGTTTTACTACCTTTGTTTTTTCTTTTGTATTTACAAATTATATTTATCTTCTTTTAATGAAAGCATACCATTCAGAGAATCATTAAAGTTTAAACCAAAGAAAAATATTGTCATTGAATTTTTAAGTCCTACATTTTCTCATCGTATATTTATCTGTCAAAATATTTCAGCTCTTTTTTTTCTTTTATCTTAATTATATTCACTGCACTATGTACACCCATGTACCACGCGTACCATTTTGTCCGGAATGACATTTGCAAAAGTACCTTGCACTTCGTACGTGGATTTTGATATAATCGTTAAACTTAAATTTATTCATCAACCTACACACAATTGTAAAAAAAAACTCTTTTTTTAGATCCAGTGAAATAAACTAGATAAAACAAACAACTTAGCCATTATTAATTACTAGTATTAAAAAATTAAACTATTATTTACAAATTGACGACAGACTTATCGGAAGCAGTCCTTTGCATTTTTTACATGTAGGTTTATAATCATTTGACATTAGGATAATTTTCGTTCAATACGTAAAAGTTTTATTTACTAAAGAAGTACAAAAAGAGTGAAAAAAAACACTGTGTTGATTCATTGCTGCAGAAAGGTTACGTGTTATCGATTACGCAAAAGAAGTTTGATATAGTTCTACAGTAAGAAAATTTTATGTAGCGGAATCCTATATTCGTGATTGGCGAAAAAAAAGAGCAAGAATGTACTTCGGCGAAGAAATGCAAAATATTCAGTAATAGAAGAAGTCTTGCAGCGCATGTACGGAATGCACACCAGTTTGGATATGCGATTTCTACAGAAATGTGTCGGATGAAAGCCGTGGAAATCGCAATTGAATTAAATATCGCTAGGGATAAATTTAAATCCACGAAAGAAACTATAAGTTGTACAAAACCAGCTCTGTATATACGTTTTTATATGGTTGTGAGGCTCGAGTTTTAAGGAAAAATAAATTACGTTGTATGCAGGACACCGAAATAAATTTCTTTGGAGCCTTAAATGTGTAACAAGAAGGGATAGAACAATCAATGAGCAAATTAGAAGAGACTTTAATATTATTTTAATAATTATTAATGAGTCTTTCAGTTCCCAAACAGTCTTATAACTACGTTTCGTTGGAAAGAAGGAGAGAGGACGACGAAAGAAGCGCTGGTATGCCGGGAACAGGTCTATGACCTATATACCGTTATAAAAACGATGATGTTGAATTTAATGCTAGCCTTAACTGGATACGCTGATTTCATTGCCGACGTACTCTTTCTATTCGTAGAAGGATAACAATAGCATAGTGGCTACCAGAATTATACAAATACAAAGTTTGAAATATATATGTCATAAGGGACAATTATTCCCTAGATCAAACTAGGCGGACTAGACTTTACGAAATTCCCATCGATATCAACAATTGAAAGTCTAGACGCAAAGAGTGTTCAGATACGAACGAACTACTAGTTTTGAAAATCAGCTTGTTTAGTGATGTTGACAATACTTTCAGACTTGACCTAAACTACTCCCACATGTAATTTTAAAAAAAAAACATCTTTTCTGAAAGGTGAAAAATTCCCATCCGATATTGTAGTTCGTAAATACACAAGAAAAGGGGTGGGTAAATAATGAATTACTACCGGAGTGGATTAAATGCGTCTGGGAGCGCGGTCGACCAGTTGCTTTATTAGGAAAACCTTCCATACTTTTATTGGGCAGTTTTAGAAATCATATTACCGATGATAAAAAGCGAAAACTACTTGCCTGAAAGTATCTTCAGTTTATTATTTGTGATGAAATGATATCTCTTTTATAGCCTCTAGATATCTGTGTAAACCGACGATTTAAAACCAAACTTCATTTATTACACAAACCGGATGATCAACACGAGACTAATCATTAAATTAAGAGACCGTCTTTGACATTTTTTTATTAAAAAAAAATGATTATTGCGGCTTGGTCAGAAATACCGGATGATTTGATTAAATATCATTGAAGAAATGTATTTCGAACGCTTTCGATCGAAGGGAGGACCATTATTTGTGGTTAAGTAATTCGAAGATAATTCCAATCTGTTGATGACGTAAATTTAAATACTGTATACAATAATTAAAGTAAATACCTACTATAATTTCTACATGTCTAATTAAATGTTTACAGTAGAGATTGATTTACTGATATTACGCAAATAATAAATACGTTTATGAGTTCAGCGTTTTGTGGTATTTATATGATTAAGTAAGAGGAATTTTTTTTTTTTTTTCATTTTTACAAATCTGGGTACAAGTCTTATATAGAGGTGCGCGTAGTACATACGTATATACGGTATACCCAGACCTTGTTACGGACAGAGTGATGACATTTATTTTCATTTATATATCTGGGTGCGCATTCGTTCACGTACATAAAACATAACAAGCATATCTTGAGGCAAGTCCATTGCAAATTGCCATCTTCATTACCTCCTATTGCTAATTGAAAGGTTGAAGTCGCTACAGCTCTAATTCCTTTTAGATCGTCTGTAATTTCACTCTTTTCCGGTTTCCCTCTTTAACTCTCTAACTGATCCTTTTAGCGTGTTAATCAACTCTTCTTCTCTCACAATTGGTAATGTTTGGGATCAATATGTCTAGACCAGTTGGATTTTCAATTCAAAATTGTTTTGATTAAGTTTCTATCTTTTCATTATCTACTTTTTTTCTTGGACTATTTAATTTTTTCTATTTCCTTCACGCAAATATTTCTCTCAATTCCTTCTCCATTTCTTCTTTATTAATTTTCCTTAATTTTCATGCATTACAGAAGAACAAAACAACACTTAACAAAGCTTAATCAATATTAATTTTATTTTAATGTTCTTTTTCTTAATCTAATTTTTATATAGAACTGTTTCCTTTATATTGTTTATTTCCTTTCCAAATTTTTTTTCTTTTCATACCAGTACCGTTCCACTGATACTGGTACTATTCCATATTTTTTGGTGAAAACGAAGTTGATATAAACGTATGTTCGGAAACGCTTCGGTAGCGAGTGTCGGCTGGTGAAAGATTTCGTCCTGATTTCTGAGTTCGGTAAAATTATGCGAGACTGTAATTCTTTGTACCCAAATTCAGTAGTGAATTTATGGTTTTATATGAAATCTGATTGAAATTTAAAAAAAAAAAATAATAGATCTCAGAACTGTATTTTTAGTAGTTTTCGAGAAATCTGATTTAAAAAAAAAAGATTGTGGTCGAAAGATACATTATTTTATTTTTACCTTAAAATAACTTTGTTAAATTGGTAATAAAGGAATAAACGTTTCATATAAACTTGTAGAGAATTTTATTCTAATAAAATGCTTTTAATGAAGTCCACAAAAACTAAATAAGAAAAACGTAAGAATTTGGAAGGATATTCAAAACAAAATATATCAAAATGTTGCAGATCTTAACTGGGTATCAAACAAAACATAATTCTTTATTTGACAAAACAAAAGCATTAAATATTTTAGAAAAATAGGAATCAAAATTTAAAAAAGAAAAAATTAAAAATCAGATAAATTAACTTATTACTACAAAGATTTATCTTATATCTTTAAAGCTAATTAAAAATTAATTTCAGTTGAATTTGTTGGAAATATATTATTTCACATATCGGCAATATTAATAGCTGATAGCAACAATTAATTTTTTTCTATTGCATTAAAACTGTAATAAACATTTAAATAAGTGAATGGTATAATCGTTACTTTCATCATGGGTATAATATCGTGTATGTAACTATCTAACAATGTTTTATAAATGTTTCAATGAAGAATACTTAAATATTTTTGTTTAATATATAGTAAAAATTTGCCAAATTTTGATATCTTTTGTTTTTAATAAACTTCCAAAGACTTAAGTTTGAATTTAACTTTTGTAAACTTAATTCATACCATTTTACTCAAAATAAAATTCTGTACAAGTTTAAAACTTTGATTTGTAATTTAACCATTTAACAGGTTGATTTTACGATAAAAATAAAGTAGTTTGTACTTGAATTCAATCATTTGTCTATTACCCGGATTTCTAGAATACTACTAAAGTACAGTTTTGGAACATTTTTATTACAATTTGGGACTAGCATTCGAACAAGTATTATAAAAGTTGGTAAACAAGTATTATAAAATCATTCTGTTTTAGGAAACTCCTTTCGAATTATTTAATGCCATATAACTTATGGTATGTCTCTATGCATATTACTAAATACCTTGATGATAACAAATTAATCAGTGAAACTCAATATGGTTTCAGAAAGGGGATTGGGACTAACGATGCTATAAATGATTTATCTGATTTTGTCAATATTAACTTAAATAAATGTAACCATGTAATCTTACTTTTTTTAGATTTTCGTAAAGCTTTTGATACGTTAGACCATCATAAACTTTTAGATGCCCTAAATAACCTAGGGTTTAATGGCCCTTTTAATAATATGCTACAAAACTATTTAAGTAACAGAAAACTTATTGTTAAAATTAAAGATAAATATAGTGATAGATACGAAATGGATAGTGGCGTGCCTCAAGGGTCTATCTTGGGCCCAACACTTTTTAATCTGTACGTTAATGATATGTCTAGCGCGATCTCTAATTCATGTCTGTTGCAATACGCTGATGATAGTGTTTTAGCATTTGGACATAAGCGATTGGAAGAAGCAGAGTTTTTAATGCAAGAAGATTTTAATAATCTATTAAAGTGGCTTCATGACAAAGGCCTAATTATTAACGCTAAAAAAACTACTGTTTTACATGTAAGATCTCCTTATCTTCAATCCCAAAGACCAATAAAAATTATTTGTCATACATGTGACTGTATAAAAAATTACCACATAAATTGTAATTGTGAACATCTCCAAAATGCTGACAAATACAAATATTTGGGTGTACATTTTGACTCTTTTTTTAGATGGGATCACCATATAAAACATATATGTAAAAATTTAAGAGTGGTTGCTATGAAATTCCACCACATCTCACCCCTATTACCAATTCACTGTAAACGCTTACTCTATTCATCCTTGTTTGAATCTGTTATTCGATACGGCTTGACAACATGGGGATCAGCCGCAGACTATCTCATAAATAAAATAAATTTAACACAAAATAGGGTCCTCAAAGATATTGCTCTTTATGATTCTGATAACAATTATGACACTAATTTAAATAATCTTACAAGGTTTCTGTCAGTTAGAGGTCTATTTAAATTCTTAATTATTTTTAAGAACTTTTACAACAGTGAATACAGGGTAAATATAGAAAGTGGATACAATTTGAGAGCAATGAGCTTTATCACAGATAGATATAATAATACTTACGGTAAACGATTAAAGAAGTACGTTGTTCCTGCATTACTTAATTCTTTACCGAATCACCTCAATAATGTAAAAATAAAAAAAAATGATTTAAAAAAACTTCTCATTGAGTGGGCATTAATTATAACGTAATAGGTACTAACAGGATTCATGTTGGATTTATACTGGCAGTCCAGACAATTATAACATGATTATAGTTATTATTTTAATGTTGATAATTATTGTAAATCAATAAATAATGTATTGTTGAATGGTTAAAGCTTAGTTATTTATTTTCTTTATGTAATTGTTGCAACAAGATATTAATTGTGTAATTCGTTGTTGTAATTAAGTATAGTTTTGTTTCTTGAATATAATTTTAGTTACTAAATCTAATACATTACAATTATTAAAGAAATAATTTGTTCATTAGTTTTTAAATATTTAGTCTAATTTTGTAAAATTAATTTTTATAATTGTACTACTATTATAAGTATTATAAAACTAATAATATCTTTAGTTGTTACATAAAATTGGTTATTACATTAACCACTTAATAATGTAATAATACTCTTTAGTATATCTGTCGACAGACTTAGGTCTGACGGATGACCATGTAAGTTTTAAATTGTAAATAAAATAAATAAATAAATAAAATAACTTCGGGGATGACCTTTTATTGTCACTCGTCAAAAGAATTTTTAGAAAAAGATTTAACCTGAGAAAAAATTTGTGCATTTCTAGATCCTGCAAATGTTAAGTGGGAAGACAAGTGTCAAATAGCTATGATACTGAACTTTTAAAATTCCTTTATCATTGAAATAAATAAATTATTAGTTATCGATTTTGGTGACGATTACGTAGAGAATGTCATACACTATATAATTATATATATATATATATATATATATATGTTAAAATAAATTTAAAATATTTGAAAACAAAATTATACTATACATGAATACTATATACAAAAATTGTTAGCCACACATTCTTTAATTATCTTATATTAAAGAGCAATGTTTTTATTGGCGGTCATTTTATGTAATTTTTATTATTTATCTTTTGTTTAACTAAAATCAATCAATTTTATAAATATCAATTAATTGAAATAAGTCTCAATTTTTAAAAAAATATTTATTTTATTATTCGTATTTCTCTTGAAGCTAGTTAAGTAAATAGCTTTTTTTATTTAAATTTTAATTAGTTTGATAATATTAACGTATTGATTAATACGTTGTATGTTCAACATTAATTATATAGACGTTAATGGGGATTTCAGTAGTTGGCTAAAGAATACATTACTTCTGGGTAATCCTTGCACCAGCTTAATCCATTTTTACTTTAACTAACCTTTTTATACGTATAGTGTTACTTTTTTACAAAACTTTTAAGCTTAAAGAAAATCTTTGTAGAACTACGGGAACGTAAGTTGGTACACAAAACTACTAGCATTCAGTAAACATTTACTGGCACAGTACTAGGCCGGTCATTTTAATATAGATGATATTTATAACCAAAAATTCGTTGAATGCTATTTAATTAGGCCTAGTTTAGCTTCCTAATTTTTTTATGTTTTCAGGTATGAGGATTAAGAAAATAACATTCACTTAAATTGTAATTTCCTTACATACTCGTATATTTAAATTTAATTCTAATCTAGATATTGTATTAGCATATCTATTTATTTGTATATGGTTGTTCATGTAAAAACTGGTTGAATTTTAATTCAGTCGATCCTGAGTTACTCTCAATTTAAGATCGACAACAATCAATTTAACTATAAATTGAGGTATTTTTTCGGTGGCGTTGTGAGATACGTGGGGGGGGGGGTATTTTTTCGCTCCGTTTTGAGGTATGAGGATTACGAATATAACATTCATTTAAAAGGTTTTGTAGGTCAAAAATCACCAAAACTACTAAACAAATTCAATTGAAATTTAGATATACTGTAGTAATTTAACTAAAGTTGTGCGTGTAAAACTCTTATGGCAATTGATTGATTCGTTCTTTATTTAAGGTCAGTTTAATTTGACAACTGCAACGTAACTGCAACGTAATTTGCAACTGTAACCTCAGTTTCAGGTTAGTGAGGTTACGTTGAGGTTGAATTTGAATTGATATATTATTTTTCATACGCGCTTATGCAGTGAGTCACAGTGGCGAGTGAGTTTAAACTTGATGCTTGTGTTTGTAGTCTACTCGTTTATCGAACGTATTTAGTGCTCTGCATTTTGAAAATCAGTGCGTTTTTTACTACAAAATAATGAGGGCGACTGAAACAAAAAGAGAGTCTTTATGCGAAGAACTGCTCAAGAATTCATATTTCATTTTTATTTAATTTTATTATGTAATATATAATAAATTTGTAACTTCTATTTAATTTTCATTTTTTTCCCTTTATTTCAGGTAAGTGTGAAGCTCCTTTCATATAACTTTATTACTGGTGAGTTTGTTTGGATATATTTATTTAACTTTATTTTTTTATTAAAATAATAATCTATTTTACTGATTAAAGTTTTTATGTATAATTCGTGCACGTACACGAATAAATGGGTATTTTTTTATTACTTAATTTTCTTTTTAAATTATACTAGATAAAATCGACTGGTCAGTTAGTTTAATTTTTGTTATAAAGGGAGAGGTTTTAGTCACATTTTCTAATGTACGTCATACCCCGCCCACATTATTAGTATTTTACCAGCTTATATTTTTTTCTCTCATTCAATACTTCACGCCTACATACGGAGTGTTGGTCTTGTAATTTTAATAGGAGGCGCATGAGGGGAATATGTTAATATTGCCCGTGCTTACATCTCCCTCTAAGTAATACTAATAAAATATCTCGTTTAGTTTGTAAATAATTTATAAAAATTTTATCTTCGATAAATACAATTAAATAAGCAGAAAATCATTTTGTGTAACTCATTTTTATTCCCTCTCTCTCACTCACCCACTCTCTCTTTCTTTATCATGTTATAATTTTTTTATTGTAATAATAATTATTTTCAGAGAAAAAGCTATCCTAAATAATTACAAAAATAAAATTTTAAAGAGAAAACGGAAAAATCCAGTAAATAATTCTAAAATTGATGTGAATTTTAATTATTAACCATAAATCATCAGAAATAAAGATAATTATAACATTTATAAATTTCCCCTTTAACGATCTTTATGTCGAGTTCCGGAATCTTCCTGGGGCTCAGGAAAGTAAAACATTTTTCATAACCTAAAAAATTGTTCATTTTTTATTTCGACTAATGAGCTTCAAGGTATTGTGGTGAATTAATCATCAACCAAATTAAAAGAGAATATATATGTTTTGCCGATGTCTGGGTGGTAGCGCCTACCTTTCAACCGTAGGTCTCAGGTTGTCATTTCAATCAGGCAAAGCGTTTTTCATATGCTACAAAATTTTCATTCCATATTCCAACGAATAAGCTTTGAACTAATGTGGTAAATTAATAATAAAAATACATATATTATTATGATTAATAGATTTTATTTACACAGTGATAGACGAAGAATGTAACAAACATTCACGTTCTGCTGGTGAAAATAAAAAAGAAATATATGTTTTGTAATGCATACTTCGAAATTCTTAAATTTGTATTTAGTTCCTGTTAAATATATTCATACCATTTTATTCACAATTGAATTCTCTACAAGTATTTTTTAATAACGTTTGTGTTTAATTCTACATTCTCCTTTTTGTGTTTTGCCTCCGGAACCACCGCAATGTATTATTTCAAAGAATGATATGTATGATTTAAATAAAGTATAGTCTCTGGTTGACCATTCCTGAGATGTGTGGTTATTTGAAACCCAGCCACCAAAGAAACCAAAGAACGCCGATCGGTATCCTCGATCTAATATTCAAATCCGTATAAAATGATCTGTGATGACGAGTTGATCAGTAGAACAACCCGAAGGGTTTTATATGTTTTGTAACCCTTTTAACAAATTTATATTTTGCCAAACATAAAAATGTGTTTTTCACATTTTTCGATCCCAATTTTTTATCTTTTTACATCATATTACACGAAAACGACTAAAAGTAACGTTCTGGGCTTATTTTTTTCAATCCTTCAGATCAGATTTCATAAAAAAACCACTAAATTTACCCCGTAATTTGTGTCTAGAATTACAGTTTTGGTTAATTTTTCTGAACGTGCAGGAATCAGCGAAAACCTTTGCTTGCCAACACTTGCTAATGAAGTGTATCGTAACCTATGTTTATACGAATTTTCTTCGTTATTTTCAACAATGGAACATGTGTTGAATTTTTGTTACATTATTCATAAATCATTCTGTATATGTTTATTTATATTAATTATTAATACATTTTAAATGTGAATTATAAAAATATTGAGAGTAAAACGTAATAAAAATTAGTTATTAAATAGCAAATAATTGGAAATTGTTACAAAAACCAATATTATTTTTTTCTTTTAAAACTCGTTTTTAATCGGATCTTGTACCTAGTATTCAGAAAAAGATAAATTATAAATAAATATATGTTCGTTTTAATTTGAAATTATCAGTATAAAACTCAGTATTTTTTACATTGGTCTGACTGTACGTTTTTACACGTAACTTAAATATAAATTTTTTTATGTAATATTTTTTCTAAACATTATTTTCAAGAAAAATATTATCATCATTTTTTACAAATTTATACAGATTTAAATGAAAAAAAATAATAATACACTAATAAGAAACAAGATTTAAAAATTTCATATCGGTAGCTCTATCCAATTGTTATGAGAGGGAAAAATTAAATATTTGAGAAACAAGAAATAAGCATTCTCTCTTAATGCAATCCACTCGCATACTCTGTATTTTCAGGATTTCCCTTCTTTTCTTTTTTCATTCTCCTCAATACTTTTCTTAATGTCTCAATGATCAGCCCTCCCATTTTTAAAACTCTTCACTCGTTACCATACGCTTACTGATTTCACCATCACCGCAACCGCGTCAAACACTGGCTTGCGAATCTATCGCTTATTATCACGACTACGCCGAACACGGCCTCGCAGAACTACTAACTCTCTCCGCTGGTCCCGGGCAGTATTTATATCCACTGGCCTGCAGTACCAGTACCCGCCTCATCCCTTTAATTGTTGAAACTTAACAATTTTCATCGTCCGCGTTCTTTCGTTTTTCTATAAATTATTATCCGATCGGATAACCCTTTCGAGTAACAGCTTTTGGAGATGCCATTATCTGTATTACAAAAAGCAGATTGTTAAAAAGATCCGTCACTCTAAGAAAAGACTCCTTTTATTTTCTTCTAGATTTTTTCCATTATTATTTTCTCAATCTTTCTTTTTAATTAGAAGAAATCCGTTACACTAGTCTTGTTACAATATTATCCGTCAGTTTCAGATTACTTACAAGGCTCCTTTCTAGTACAGAAAATAATTTTTTCGAATTCTATATAGTAAATAATCCTTTTGCATTCTTCTGTAATCTACCGTATCTTCTGATACTGAACTTAAGAAGTGTTGTGTGTGCGCGCGCGCGCGTGTAAAGTTTGTTGTTTTACGCTATTTGCTCCAATCTATTACGACTGTTATATATATAAACAACCTGAGATATGAGAGCCACTGTTGGATTTTTCTTAGGAAAATGAAGATAATTATACAGCTTTTACAGTTGTGTTGAATAGAGTAAATGTATTATTAGTAGAGTTGAATAATACCTACTATTTAAAGAGCTTGACATATTGATACAAAATAGTAGATTCAGTCCAATGTAGAACACAACGTTCGTAATTCCTAGGTTTTTCTGGGATGTAATATTTATTATTTTTAGAAATGGGTTTTCCATTATCGTGAATGACTTATATCTCAAGTCAGTGTAGATTATGTCATTAAAGGTAGATTTAATTTAAATTATTGAGTGTTTTCTGTTCTGGGACCCGGACCATATTTTTGTTATTTCTCGTGGATTTGTATAAAATTATGATTTAATATCGTTTAAATTATAATATTAAATGATTGAATAATCTCACATAAATAATTTTTGTTTTAAATTTGTTACCTGAGTTGATTGTACAGCTTACCGATAAGACAGGAATCTAAGTCGGTGATCTTGAACACCAGATGATAAGTCCAACATGTTCAATCCGTCTCACACACATTTTTATATGATTTGTTTTCTATAAACTTCGAAATTCTTGCATTTGTATTTAGTTTTTGTGAACTTTATTCGTATCATATTGCTCAGTCAAATTCTTTAGAAAAATATATTTTAAACTTTATGTGTTTATTAGCTAGTTTACAAAGTTATTTTACGCTAAACATAAAATAGTTTGTTTTTTAACTTCAATATTTTGTCTTTTATCCAGATTTCTGAAAACTATTAAAAAATAAAGTTCTGGCGCCTATTTTTCTATTTTTCAGCTCAGGTTTTATATAAAACCACAAAATTTAAATTTACCCTTAGTTTTGGGTTCCAAGAATTACAGTCTGACTTAATTTTACCGAAGACGCAGTAACTAGCGTAAACTTTCGCCAGTTCATACTCCCTAACGAAGCGTTTCCGAAACTATGTATGAATCATCCTATGTTTCGATATATATATAAAATCATATACATTTATATGTATTTACTTACACACACACACACACACACACACACACACACACACACACACACACACACACACACACACACACACAACACACACACAATATCTACACCAATTTTATTACATTGCATTCTGTTAATATTCATTTATTATTTGTTTGTATATGAAGTTTAGGAGATGTTTCGTTGTACCTTATAACATTAAGCTGTAAACCCGTTGTTGAAAAGCGATTTTATAGATGGTAGGAATATACGATTTGATAGTTGTTCTGCATTATTGTAAATTTGCATTGCCCGAATGGAAAAGTGCTGCTAATCTTGTGTTCGGATGGTTGTAGATTCAAGATCCAGGAAATGTGTGAAATAAAAAACTTCAACAATTCATATACATAAAGCATAAAAACTGGATTACAGTGAGGGACATAACAGAAAAGACCCGAATATTTTCTAATTTATCCCAATTTTTGTTTTGTTGATAAATCATTTTACTTAATATAACATCGTTATATTTGTATGTCCATTTAACATTAAACCTAACAGTTTTATGAATACATTTCTGAATTTTCTTTTAAAGCCCTTTTAATTTATATTCCTCTTGATTAATTTCAAACGATTTCTACTTTTCTCTTTGTAGTAAACAGCATTTAATTTAGTTTCTATTTTTTAAATTGTCTTACGAACTGTATTATTAAATTTAGTTATTTATGTATTTAGTCCAATTATTGTTTAATTGTCAGAAAAATTATTGTTTTGTGATAAAACAACTATCTCAATAAGAGAAAATTTTAAATAGAACTTAAAACTCTTACGAGAAGTTTTATATATAAATAAAAGAGCTTTCAATTGTAAAAAAACATTAAACATAAATAAAAAAATGAAACCGGTTAAAGCTTAACTACTTGTTAAAAGTATTGTTGTTAATTATAATATACGACTTTAAAATGTGTTGAAAAAAAGATAAGAAAACAGAAGTAATAGTAAATAAAATTGTAATAGAGGTAAGAATATATAGTAATTTGTACTGTAAATAGCTGTTACTGCAATATGTGCTTCTATCAAATGAGGTTATTAATGTAATATGTGCCTAGTAGTTTACTTATTTACCGTCGTGTAGCGCTGTATTAATTTTCTGTGGATCCTTACAAACAACAGTAATATTCTTTTTAGTATTTTGAAATATAATAATCTTGTTATTAAGGCTCTTATTTTCATATTATTATTTCTTATTTCATAATTATTTAATTTTAATCATTATTGTTAATTTAAAAATAATAATGACGTATTTAATCCACGTCATCAGCAATTACATAACATTATTTATCAAACGTTAATTTTAATAAAATTTATTAATTATGTTACTAATTTTTAAATCAGAGATTCACGAAATCTTTTATCTTAACAGTATATTGTTTAAATTTTTCCAAGACTATCATCGGTATTTACAAATTTGTTATTTCATATTTGGTTCGTATGCATTTGTAGTTTAACGCAAACCTGATGGATAGCAGCACATTCAGCATCAACAGCTGTTTTTAGTACAAATTATTTTTAATAAATTTCAAACAGTTTTCTTCTGAAAATATAATGAATTACTGTCGGTTTTTTTGTGGTCTTGTATGCTTGTTTATATCAACAGAACGAGATAATCGATTTTTATTAGTGAAGAATTGTACTCATCAAAATTTTTACGAGTGAAACAAATATATGACATTTAAAAGATTGAAACTAGCAGATGTACTGGAATATTTTCAAAACTTGGAAACACTATCTTCTCCATATATTATTAATAACGCCAACACTATTTTATGAAAATTCTTCATTATCATATAGGATAAATTAATATTTTGCTATTAGAATTATTATCTTGTATTCTGAATCTTTAATAGTAGGAATAGATTCTAATTTATACAAGTTACAATTTGTATATTCTTATATATTTTTAAATTCTCTAATATTCCTTAACTTAGGCTCTAACGGCAATTTATTAATATAATATAATAATTTCCTATGATTCTATATAAAAAAATTTTACCATTAAAACGAATAGTTGATTGATGTTATAAAAAAAATATAAATAAAAATTGATAAATTTAGCTCACACAACTAAAATGTAAGTATAATTGATAATTATTTTAATAAAAAAAAAATATAGCGTTTATCTATCGTTGTGTAACGTTTAATCAATGATTAGGAATTTATCGAAACCTTTTCTTTAGCGACCCTTATTTCAATCACAAACTATCGATAACTAGAAAGCTATAATGAGTTTTATTCCACGTATGCTTGAATTAAGATGATTATAATAATTATTTATTAATTATAACGAATTCATTATTTTATTTAATTAATTATTATTTATTTATTTTATTAATCATTAATTTAACTTATTTATTAATTATTATGAATTTATTTAATATGAATGAATTACATTTTTTTTTTAGATTATTCCAACTTTTTATTTTGTTTCGGTTATTATTTCTTTATTGTTAGGTAGTTCGTTGTCGTTATTTTTCTATTTATAGTTTCTGACAAATATATAACTAATAGCACAAACCAGTGCTGTGAGAAAGAATCTTGTAGGGTTTAACCACATACTAATAAATACCTTATGAGTACTCAACTGGAGCTGATGGGTTGTAATAATATTAGTGTTATTATATTTATTATTATTATTCGTTTTTATTTGTTGTTTTAATTAGCTACTCGTTTAAATTACACTATTTTTAAATTATCAAACAATAGTACATTTTTTATTTATTTATACATAATTGTTAGAAAAGGTTAAAGTAATTTTTATCTGTAGTGTTTAAATTAAACATTTGTTGGTAGATAATATACATTTATATGCATAATTAAGAACATGTTATGTATTTTTATCTGATAGGGTTTATTACATGCACTTTTTGCATACTTTGAAAAACCATATTTATAAAATAATTGTTTTTTTAAATATTTTATTGTTTTTTTGTATATGTTTCTTTTAATCTTATTTTTTATTTTTTTTTCTAACCATAAATCAGTAATCTTGAACAACTGAGATCGACTACTCCTGAGAAGTGTGGTTAATTGAAACCCAACCACCAAAGAAAACCGGTATCCACGATCTTTATTCAAATCCTTTTTTTTTATTTAACCTCTCGGACACGTTAGATATTGTTTCAGAGGATGATATGAATGATAATTAGCGCCTGAAAATGCCATGTCTGACCGGGATTCAAATCTGAGACCACCGAAAGAAATGCCAAAACGATACCACTCGCGCCATGGCCGGCCTAGTATTCAAATCCGAATAAAAGTAACTGCCTTTATTAGGATTTTAACCTGAGAACTTCCCCTTTGAAATCAGGTTATTTCACACAGTTTTATTCCACACGAAGTTGCATAAAGATTTGAAATCTTCAAATGACATATCAACACTTACGTGTCTTTTTGTATATGTGTTGTAAATTTAATTCGTATTGTCTGGATAAAATTAAAAAATTGCAATTGTCTCGTATCAGTTGTTTTGGAATTTTAGTGTATGTTAGCGCTAAATAAAAACAAACGATATCATTTTGCCGACCTCTAGAAAAATATTCACCTATATTGCTTTGTTTTTCTTTGAATACATCATCAAAAATCATTATTGAATGCGGTTTCGCCGCTTCTAGTGGTATAATTCGATCGTTTTCAGTATATTCGAAGAAACCGTGTTCTGGATTTAGCGTCATAATTTCCGATATTGTTGTATAGACAAGTTGATGTTAAGATTTCGAAAAAATACATATTTTTAAAACGTAATCCATTGTGTTGTAAAAGATTAAAAACTATTTTTGGTTTTCCACATTAGGATGGACCACATATAATGCATCTAATAGTGTTTGGTAACAAAAAACTATGCTTATATGCTTAGAATTGCTATATCCATATCCCAATTTTGAATTTGCATCCAATAGAGGGATTTTTGTTTTTGTTGTACTTTCTTCATTGTGTGTCTCTTATTATAATATTCAATTAATTTTGCATCCAATAAATTAGGATGTTTTTATATAATGAATTTTGTATAATTATTATATCTTATATATATAATTTATATCTTATTTATGTTTTTATTATTGTATTATTATATCTTTTGCATTCAAATCTAATTAAAATTCATTTTTGTTGGTGAAGCAAAAAAGAAAAAATCATCATCCTCCAAAATTTAAATACTCATTCAATCCATCCAAAAAAGACCATTAAATTGTATAGTGGAAGAGTTAATTAAAAAGTTTATATATTCTGTTGATGTTTATTGGGGTGGAATGAGTGTTAAAATAACTGTTTACAGTTATGATTGTGTGTGTATCAATGCCTTAAATATATTTTATATGAATACTGAGAAATTTATAGAAGAAATTCGTTATGATTTGGTAATATGCCTATCACTATTATTCATTTGCGAATTTAGCTTGTAAAAGGCTACAAATTATGTTGAAAAAGTACATTAAAGAATCATTAACACTGGAAATATTGCTTGCAAAAGATTGAAAAATATGTAAGTTTGCCTGTAAAAGGTAAACAAAAAGAATAAAAAAGAAAATTAAAAAAAATCAAAAATTTTATGATTCTTTAATCGAGCTAAAATTTGTGCCAGAACTGTTCACTTATACCTGTTGTTTACCTCCTAGTACCCTAAGTTTTTATATATGAAGCGTACCCTATATATATGACAAAATTTTGTGTTTAAAAAAAAATGAAATTTAGTAAAATTGTATCTTCTTTGAGGAAGGTTTCTTGCATTATAATAGTCACTGTCGTTTATCCATAATTTGTTGACACTGTACGCAAAACCTAAGGTTATGTAAAATCAGCATATTTTTTATCTGGCATCTAACGAATTAATTCATACAAACACATGTAGGATGAAAATAACGAATAGTAAGTAACAAATAAACAAAATAATTGAATTCAGTGACTAATATGTAGCCAGCGATATAGCTAGGATAAGACAGGTAGAATTATAATTATTGCAACAACAGATAAGACAAACGATAGTTTACCTTATATTTATGTTATTTAATCCGTAAATAATTTACATAACGCTATTAAAAATTCAGAAAATGAAAATTAAATAATGCCCAGTTTTCGAAATAACACCCAAATATTCTTACTGTATAATACAATAGTTTTTTTTATTTTATATTTTACAGCTTTATTTTTGTTTCATATATTACTAATATTTTAAAATTTAAGTTATATGTAATAATTAGATATTTAGTTCTGGGATTCTACGATTTCTATATCAAACATATCTTATAACTTTGTTGTATGCATTATAATACCGTAAAAGCCAAAGTGCAGTGTAATAATTAAATATCCTACTTATTAAACCAGATGAATAGCTTTGATAACTTATTTCTTCTAGTAACTAAGTTTATGCCAATTTACTTTGTCGTAACATTATTATTACAATGTGTAGGTTATACAAAGTGAAACATGTCACCCTACTGCTTGTTCGCTGTTTTTACGTAGCTTGCTATACACTGCATAAGAGAAAAGTAGTTGACATTCTCTAAAAAATGTAACCTTTAAATTATTATGTTTTTTTAATTAAAATATAAAGCAAATATAATTTTTTCTGTACCATTAAATTATCTTAATATTGATCACATTTCTAAATAATTAATTTGTTTTATTTTGAAAAAAAGTACATATATATATTTATATGTACATATACGTGTTAAGTGTAATTAAAAATATTACAATATAATCAGCAACTAATGCCTGTAATTTTTGATGTGACTAAGCATTAATAAAAAAATAATGATAATAATAATAATTACGAAAAAACATAGCAATTACAAAGTTACGTTTAATATTTTTAAATTTTCTGATTAAAATATAAAACGAATTTTCCTAATATTTTCGTTGAATTTATTTAATATGAAAGATTTAGAATTTTTTTTTAGTTTATTTCTGCTTTGTTATAGTTATGTTTATTATTACTTTATTGTTAGGTAGTTCGTTGTTAATTTTTTTATTTATAATTTCCGAAAAATATACTCGTATTTGCACAAACTAGTACTGTGAGAAAAAATTGTGTAGGGTTTAGCCAAATCCAAATAAATACTTCTATTTTACGAGTATTCGGCTGGAGTTGGTGGGTTGTAATAACATTATTATTATTATTCGTTTTTATTTGTTTTTTTAATTAGCTATTCGTATAAATTTCATTATTTTTAAAATAAGTAAAAATAATACATTTTAATTTATTATACGTAATTTTAGGAAACTGTTAACGGAAATTTTATCTGTAATCTTTAAATTAAACATTGGTGGGTACATGAAGTATATTTATAAGCATAATTAAGAACATTTTATGAATTTTTTATCTGATAGGATAATTTTATAATATGCACTTTTTTGATTACAACCTTGAAAAACTGTATAAATAATTGTTTTTTAAATACTTTATTGATTGTATATGTTTCTTTTAATCTGAGTATTTGGATAATTTTTAAATGCGTTTTAAAATACAAAAACATGATGATTTTATATAAATCGTTATATAAATCGTGATTCCAATCTCAATAAATCGCTACATAAAAATAGAATTCGTGATCTTTTCGTATTCTCCTTGTTTTTGACCATATTTACCATAATCAAATGCATTCGAAATTTCTCCTGCAACATTACCGGTGCGCGTCAATATCAGTTTTCTCTACTACGGGCTTTTTTACCCATTAATACACCTATCAGGCAATCAGTAAAATGTTTTGCTAGTCGATTGAATTATATACGTGTAAAAAAAGTATAAGTTCCGACAATACGTAAATGTAAGTAATATTGTAAAGTGGAATAATAGTTCCACTTTACAATACCCCCCAATCGCCAAACCTACCCATTGAGCTACTCTACCTCCTCAACCCTTTCACACCACAGATTCTATTCCCGCTCTCTTTGAACAGTTCAAAGATTCAAGAGATATTACGGTTCTATTTACCTCTGTCTGTCAATCGCTGCGAGTCATTTATACTGTTAAGTGGAGTTCTTATATTTCTTATTACAGTTTTATAGTAATCTAAAAACTATAAACTTTATATATATATTTTTTTAGATTAACATTAAAACCACATATAATTACTTTTGTACAATTTAATTATCTTTATATTGGTTACGTATCTAATTAATTATTTTTTTGTATTTTGAAAGAATATATATATATATATATTTATACATATACAATTAAAATATTTACGAAAACACACAGCAAGTAAATTATAATGTTTTACTAATATAATAAAGAGAAAAGTAAAAAATTAAACTTTAATAATTTATTTATTTATAGTTCTTCAAAAAAAAATATTGTCCAAATCAGAAAAAGTACAGATAAATATGAAAGGTGAAATAATAATTGTTACATATTTTACCTACTTCATTTTCTCAAACACAACAATATACAACGTTAAATATATTTTTCCTCTATATTGATTATTAAATATTCATAAATATTAAATGTTTTATTCCCTATTAATGTTGTAACTAAAAGATAGATCTTTTTTAATACAAAACAAATTTATTTTTCATTCTCCAAGAATTAGAAAATCAGGCCTATATATACTTTTTAATCTATTGTATTCATCTATTGCTTCAGAACTGGCCTTGATCATACGTAGATGGATCAAAATTGATCATATACAATCCCTCAATAGGACGTTGTTCTTGACAAAGTGACGTATGCTTTTTATCGATTTTTTTCACGACCCCAGCACCACAAAATAGTTCTAATTGTAGAATAAAAATTTTACTAGTTTATATCTGTTTTATTTATTTCTTTTTTTAATAAAACTAGTAAAATCTTTCAAATTTTTCTTTTAAATGTTATTATTTCAAGTATATGCTATCTAGTAATATCAAGTACTGCTCTATCTAGCAACGCGATACGTAACCGGGTTAAGAAAAAACTGAGGTTAAAAGAAAAAAATTTAACATTTTGAAATTAAAAAACGTGAAATTATAGAAAATAAATTAAACGTGAGATTATAGAAAAAAACCTATATTCATTAAGAACTTTTATTTTTGCTATGATACATAGCTTTATTTCATCAAAATTACTTGTTTTTTATATTTTAAACAATTTAAAAAATTTTGAAGTGTCGATTTGCGAGTAGGACATAGTAAATAAGTCATCGGTGTTTCCGCCAACGGAAAATCTCTCGCCGGCGTCATTTTACCGAAAGACTAAATTTCTACCGTGTATTTTTTTTTTAAACTGTTAAATTCGGCATGATGTTTAAACCTGTTTAAATACAGTATATATATATATGTATAAATATATTTACTAATTTTAAGCTCAATAATCACTTCATAAAAGTGGTAATTTAATTAACATCTAAAATTGATTAAACTTAAATATGACTTATATTACTTTATCTCATATTTAAAGTTGAATGTAAAATGGATATTGATTGATTTTTTTTTTTTTTAATTCTGATTTGAATGTTTGTAGAGGATTTTTATTCACCATTTAAAAAAAAAAGAGTAAATATTTAAAAGTTTTACGTTCAATATATTTACTATTTTCGAAAATAAATAACAGAAAATATTTTACTGAGAATAATTTCCAAATTTCAGTCGTTGAAAAAATAAAAATAATTTGTTTTAATAGAACAGATTGACGAGTATCCTTACTTAATAGTAATGATGTAGATTTACATTACAGTAATTTTGTTTCTATCTCCTAGAATCCTTCAGTTTTGAAATACGATGTCATTCCCAAATATATGTTATTATATATTACGTGTGTGTGTGTGTGTGTGTGTGTGTGTGTGTTCGCGCGTGTGTGTGTGCGTGTGCGTGTGCGTGTGTAAATGTCAAAAATTCTGTATTTATAAAATAAGACAATAATTTAGTTAATTTGTATTGGCTTTGTCGAAGGTTTCTTGCGTAATATGCTTATCCATTTCCGTGTATTATCTATTGTTTTGGGGGTCTTAAGAGCATTTATTTAGTTTCAGATTATCTGTAATTTTTTTTATTTTTATCTGTCTCTCTCATCTGAATCGTCTACATTCCTTGCAGCATTTCTTTATTAAGCCTTTTTGTCTGACTTTATATCCCAGGATTTGACAATTTTTCTGATAATATATATATATAATGTATTATTTATGAAAACTTTTCGAGGAATTCAGGGGATGAAATGTTCTAAAATTAATATTCCGACGTTACATAGGTGGATGTAATATTGTGGAGTGGCAATACTATCCCCACTGCTAAAACTGAGCTGCTGCACTACCGCAGTACACTTGCAGGCTCAGAATTCTACCGGTCTTCTCTTTGAACATTTCAATGATGCAACAGTTTATCTCGATCTGTCGTTCACCGCGAGCGCGTCATCTAACGATGGGTATTCGTATGGTGCGGTCTTTTAAATAGTGCGGTTCTCGTGGCGTTTTCAGACTTCTTATTACAGTTTAATAATTCTTCAAAAACTATAAACTTTATAATTTTTCTTTTTTTGGTTTTAAATTAATAATTAATAGACATAGAATTACTTTCATAAAATTTGATATCTTTGAATTGTACAAAATATTTTTAAATTTTTCTGATAACAGAAAAAGATATTTCAATTTTATACTTGTGTTTTATACTTGTGTTATAGAATTCATTTTTTGGTATCAGTGTTTGATTGTAGTTTTATTTTTAATATATTATTATTTTATTTTGGTGAGATTTATATAACTGTACTATCAAATAGTACAACCTCAAATCTGTACTATTGCAAACAAAACTTCTAGAATTTAACCATTACCAATTAAATATATCTACGTGATGTGTATGCATCACCCAGTCCGTTGTAATTATTTAATTTTATTAAAGTTACTGTGGTTTATGATTATTATATATAATTTTAATTGCGAAGTCGTATAAATTTCATTATTTTTAACTTAAATAAAAATAGTAAATTTTAAATAATTATATTTAATTGCCGGAATATGATAACATGATTGATTGTTACCGTAGATTTAAAATTAAACTTTTGTTTTTTTGATAAATTACATTTATTTCATGATTAAAAACATGTTATGTATTTTTATATGTTAGCCTAATATTTTTATATGATTTTATTTGCTTAACATTTTGAATACGAATTTTGTAAACAATTGTTTGTTAATATTTTATTTCTACTGTGTAGGTTTTATTTAATCTGTTAACTTGACATGATTTTTGAACTTGTTACATATATATTTGAAGCTCAATAACTGCTTCATAAAAATAGTAATTTAATTAGCATCTAAAATTATTTTAAATTACGTATGACTACAATTTATTTATCACAGATTTAAAATTGAATATAAAATAGAAATTGATTGATTTTTTTTTAATTCTGATTTCTACGTTTATAGAAGATTTTTATTCACAAATTTTTTATAAAAAATTAAGAAATTTTTCAACGTTTTACGTTAAATATATTGTTTACTATTTTAGAAAATAAATTAACGTAAGTATTTTACTGACCGTAATTTCCTAATTTCAATCGTTTTAAAAATAAATATAAATTTTTTTAATAGAACAAATTGACGAGTATCCGTGAGTGCGAGTGAATATGAAATTCTGAATACTCATAAGTTTCTCTATACAATAAAATAAGAGTTAGCAGATTAATTTAATATTGTGTTAGTTGTATTTTTTTCACGGATATATTTAGTGCTGTGGTGGTGGATAAAATAGATTATTTAAAAATATTTCAGTACCCAAGTTAAAACTAAGTGCTGGCTATATAAAGTTAATAGCCAAGTTTAATGTTAAAATTACTGGGAAGATATATCGCTACAAATAATCTGTCGATGAGACCTATCGATAAAAAGAAAGATATAACGTTAATTCTTCCCTCTGTTTAGATGTTAGTTTAAAGTATAAACAAATAAAATACTACCAAAATACATAAAATATCAGTTTGATTAGTAATTTATTTATTTTTGTATGAATTTTACAAATATTATTTTTTTATGGATAATATTTATATCGCCAGTTACTATCAGTTGATAATGTAATATTGCTTACACTTATAGTAAATAAATATAAATTTTATTTTCTTGATATAATTTTAATTTAACGTTATGAATGTTTGAACAACTGTTTTGAATTGGTAAATTGATTAATTAATTATGCAAAATTTTCCCGTACACAGTTTTTTCAAAAGGTAGTCTGTCGCTTTATAATCCAATTTATGTGCTTTTCATAGATAAAATTTTCTTTCATTTGGCTATAAATTCATAATACTTCGTTAATGATATGTCTCAAAAATTTCTATAGAATTATTTTAAGAAAGAAAAAAATCATTTTTAGAGTAAAAGTATATATATATATATATATATATATATATATATATATATATATATATATATATATTATATATATATATATATTATATATATAAGTATAAATATAAGAAACATTTCAATAGTAGAATGCAGTAAATGTTAAAACCAAAGTAATTCTTTAATAATATAGTTTTTAAGTTCAAGTGATACGTATAAGAACAAATTTTAAATAATAAATATTTTTCTTTCTCGATTTAATAAAGGAGTAACCGAAAAACATATTTTAATCGATAGTAATAATTTGCTTAAAGCAAATTTTATTCTCTTTGAAAATATTTCCAAAAAAATAAAAATAATCGTAATAATAAACAAGTCCACAAAATATATGTTATGAACACACATGCTGGGACGTATTTACTTTAATTTATTCTGTAAACAAAAGAAATAAATTATGTTTCTAGAAATATTGGTAATGATTATATATACCAGATCTTAATTACTTTAATTTTATTTCGTAGATAATATAATGATTTAAGATTATGGTTAAAAATTGCTATTGGTTACCTTGATCCGTTTACAAAAGGCACAAATTTTGAACTTGACAAGCATAATTTCTATTATTAATGAACTATTATTAGTTTTATAACGGTATTCGGTAAAAAAAATTACGCTCGCAGACATCCATACGAGTGATGTTTAAATATCAAGACGGATGTATATACAGGTGATGTTAGTTATGGAGAGGGTTTTGTAATTCAAATAAAGGGATTCTAGGATGTTTAAAAAAATGAGGATAGATATATTTAATATACTATTACTTTATGGGATGTTTTTAAAAGAAAAAGAGAAAACGGTGTCTTGATAAGTGCTTTTATATTTGAGTTAACGTTATTGTTATTATGATGGGTAGCAATTTTGGGAATCGTTGAATGAGCATGCACACCAATGTCTGCAAAATATTTCCTGGTGTGTCATCAGTATTTGTTTTTTTTTTTTGGTCTCCCACCGATATAAAACTTTCTACAGTTCCGCTTTTCCCGGATTTGCCACAGTCGATTTACTAATTCGTTTTCTTTTTAAAATTTCTTAAATAGATCAAATTTCTCTTGTAAAGGCCGTAATCTACTACCGTACCCGGACGTCATCGACAGAGATATTTTTTCGGTTTTTGTTAAGATTTGATTATTATTTAATAATGCTAAATGAATAAACCAAGACGTAATAAAAACATTTGACCTTTACAAATTAATTCTGCAATACGTAATGAATTTAGAGTCAAATACTGTGTTTGTTTGTTGGGTTAAGAAGCCAAAAAAAGGAGTTAATCTCTGCTTTGTTGTTACGTAACAGCTGATATGCTGTTATTCTAAATTTGCATTAATTTTTTTTAAATTTCAAATATTTTTCTAAATTTCTTATATTATAAAGCTTAGGATCAAAAATATTTAAGTAAATATTACGGTAAAATAGTGTAATAAAAAAATACTACGTGTTGTTTTACCTCCTTTTATTATTAACACGAGTTTAAAAATTTTGTTAATTGATTCTTTATAACTAAAAAATGAAGAGATATCGAGGATCGGATTTCGCCATCGCTTTTATTGTAAAATATTACACTAAGATCATGTACCTCACGTCCAGCTTGCTATTTAAAAAAAGTACGGTTCTGTGTTCTGATAAAAATGAGTAGCAAAAATTTCAAACACTACATAAATTAATATAATGATGCAGATTTATATTACAGTAATTTTGTAATGATATAGTTCCGCACTAGTTTCTATCTCCTAGTATCCTTCAGTTTTAAAATAAGATGCCGTTTGAAATTCTATGATATTATATATTATGTGTGAGTGTGAATATTTGTCAAATATTCTGTATTTATAAAATAAAACTAAAATTTAGTGAAATAGTTTCTGCTTTGAGGAAATTATCTTGCGTAATATGCATATCATTTCCGTGTATTACCAGTTAATGTTTTGGGGGTCTTAACAGCACCTATTTCCTTTTACATTATCTTTAACTTTTTATTCTAGTGTCTCTATTTCGAACTTTCATCTTTTCCTTGCAGTATTTGTTTTCAGCCTTCTTATTTGACTGTATATCCAAAGATTACTCTTTTGTGATGATATATATATATATATATATATATATATATATATATATATATAAAATGTTAATGAAAACCGTTTCAAAAATTCAGGCGATGGTTCATCCATTGAAATAAAAAACGTATTTTTATCAACATCCGTCCAGAAACGGTTAACTATCTTCCATTTTCTATTTGTAACATAAAAATTCTTTTCTCAGTAATGGCAACGGTATCAAGCTGAAATTTCGTACAGTTTTGTGGTAAATTTTGCTTTACTTTTATAAAAAACAAACCTAATCTCTCAATCGGTTTCGAAATTGCGGCTATGTAAACAAACTTATTATTTTTTTTTTTTTCTCTTTGAGAGTAAAGTGTTGGGATATATTCAGTTATATAGGGTTAAGTAAAGTTGATATTTTTAGTTCATATCAGCATTTAAATGATAAATTTTAATTATTTAGGAGCTTTTTTTTTCTCGTGAAAAATAATTTTAATTATTTATTCGAATTAAATTTGCAATATTATATAATTGGATATAATATTATTGTTATATTGGATGATCATTTTAGAAATATTTCGTTGATCAATTAAAAAATTGTAATTATATGACGGTTTCGTTAAAATTAATCTTAAAAATTATCAGGAAGAGCCTGTTAAAAGATGATACCATTCATAAAATTACCGGCAGTGAATTGCATAACTTTCTCGAACGCGCCGATCAAGTTATGCAATTGATTTTCACTACAGAAAGTTTTTTTTTTCAATTCAATCATTTTTAGCTCTGTTTGTATTTTTATGATCAGTGGTTCCCAAACTTACTATGACCATTGACTCCTTTTTATAGCAAAGACCTGAGCATGAATCCCCAAGTGAAATAACTCTACATCACTGCATAACAGAAGAATTAAAAATTTAACTTTGATGTCTTGAATTGTAAATGGGGCATAAAAAATAAAATGTAAGTAAAACATTGTGATATTTAAAGTACTATTTATTCAAATTTTGACTTTTTTTATAAAATACAAAAACGCATTTATTTTTTTTCAATGATATGGGTGAATCTGTTGCGATGATATGAGATTATTTATGTTCGGCTCCATTTATAGAATTATCAGGCAGTCAATAAAACGTTTTGCGTGTCGATTGAATATATGATAGGTGTAAAAAAAAATTAGTCTTCATTCCCGTATGGAAATATTCATTTGTTTTAAATAGTTTAATCCTTTAAACGTTTATTCTGTTTTAACGCTAAAAAGTTCATATTTTTATGTGTTCTTCCCTCTAAGTGTAATATTCGTATGTAGCAACAGCATATCTAAATAGGGGGCTGGAGCTACTATCCCCACTCATCACCATGGTTGCAACAAGTTGCTTTATCTCATTTACTCTCCCCATCCCTTTAAACTGCTGTAGCTTTTCACGGTGATTTTAGTTCTATTCGCTCCATATTAGCGAAACCATAACAGTTTCTTGTACTTGTTATTACAATTTTATATTTATCTAAAAATACATTCTTTATTCTTTCTTAAAATTGATCACGTATCTAAGTAAATAATTTTTTGTATTTTGAATATATATATTTATATAATTAAAATAAATACGAAAAAATCCTTAGTGATATTTAAAAGTATAATAATTAAGGAATTCTAAAGTTTATTTGTAATATTTTTAATTTTTTGCGGTTAGAAAACGAAAAGTAGTTTCGTTGAGGCAATTTACTATGATTGACCCGGATTATTTATATATACTTTTTCTTTGTGGTATAATACTCATCCTTATACTTCTTTATTTAATTATTCGTCTCGATTAAGTATTCTACTTACACTCTAAACGAATATAAACTAACATGCTGAGGATGCATATGAGAAAAAAACCTGTGTGTTTTAATAAACTCCAAATGAAAACATCTATTTGACGAATATACAGATATACAAGGTGGGTTGTAATTATATTAATTGTATCTGTTATTATTGTAATATGAGCTCTTTATTTATATTTTTAATTGCGTAGTCATGTAAATTTCACTATTTGTAATTTAACTAAAAATAAATAATTATATTACATTTTTGGAAAAAGTTAAGATAATTTTTACCTGTAATCTGTAAATTAAACATGTTTTGGATAGATAAACTGATTTATAATCATAATTAAGAACAAGTTGTTTATTTACATTTGGTACGGTAATTTTATTATATCACATTAATGATTTAAATTTTTTTTAACTTTTTTTATAAATAATTGTTTTTTTTAAGTACTATATTGTATTATTTCTTTTATATACACGCATATACATACATGTATATACTCTTGTGATCGTACCTTAAATAAATTATATAAAAAGATCATTGAAGTTGAAACTAAGTTTCAGCTATGACTAATATATTGATAAACGAAATTTAAACAATATCTAACCTGTCCGATGATTTATTAAAAATTTATGTACCGTTTAAAAGAAAAAAAAGGAAACGCTTTTTTCCACTCAGTTTACATGTTAGTTGAAATACAAATAAATAAAAAGTCGTTTAACAAAATAAAAAATAAATATATTTGATCAATAATTTAATTATTTAAATATCAATATATATACCGGTTTTGTTATCATGATCGATGAACTTTCAAATAAAGAGGAAAAACTAGGAGGTAAAAACTAGTGCGGATCGAAATATTTATCAATTTACTACTTTATGTTATAATTTTACGAGGAAAAGGATGGTGAAAACTGTTTCTCGATAAATGCTTTAGTTTTTGAGTTACCGGTTTTTTTTATCATGATCAATAACAGTATTACGAATCTTTGAATTACGGTTCACACCAGTCTGCAAAACATTTCATGGTTTTTCATCAGTAATTGTCTTTTTATTAAATTAACAATTAATTCGTTTTTTTTTGTTTTTTTTTGTTAAAGTAAGAGGCAAATACAAGGTAATAACTTGCAATGTGTTCGAGTTATACAAATTGCACTGTTGCGATGTAATAGCTCATGTACTACTCTAAATTTGTAATACATTTTTTTAAATTTCCAATCAAAAAAAATATTATAGTATTAAAAAATTGCGGACCGGAAACGTTATTATTAAATTTTAGAATTAAATATTGTGATGAAGTAACATGAGTTTACCTTACCGATTAATGTCTACTAATTTCAAATTATTTTCTATTGCTCCTCATAAAATGAGCGGTAATGAATTGCATAACAACCAGCGCAGTCTGTTAAGTTATGCTATTAATTATTATGCCAGAAATTTTTTAAAATCAATAATTTTAAGCTTAATTTGTATTGTTATGATAAAATAATTCCTTATTATTGAAAAACAATAAAGATTTTTTAGTAAAAGTATAAGAATCTCGGATTTTATACACTGAAATATACAAAAAAAATAATAATTTTTTGTATACTTGTGGATGTAAATAGAAGAGTTGGGATATTGGATATTTTCGTGAAAAATGGGAAAAAAATTTCAGTTTGGGAGCTTCCGTACTTATGGGGAATCATATGGGTAAAATTAATTTTAAAAGTCAGATGACCATAATGAATTTTTTTTTTAAATCTTAAATACTTAAAAAATACGTGGATATTTTTATATAAATATGCACTTAACGATATTAATTTTAGTAAATCACGTAATTACTATTTTTATAACACCTTGGTTTATGGTTAAAGAAACTGGGAAGATATATAATAATACATTACTTGCCCCGTAGTATGAAATATGCTTAAAAAGAAAAACATAACGTTAATTTTGAAAAACAGGAATAATTTAAAAAATGATTTATTTTATTTTTAAATTGAAAGTAATTAATTTCTTAAAGCAAATGTATAATAATTTAGAAAATGTTATATAAAAAAAAATTTCCTAAATATATTCTCGTTATGATTCTGATGCTGGGTTTTAGGTACTTTAATTTATTACGTAAAAAAAAGAAATCAATAAAGTTCCTAGAAATATTGGTAATGCATGTATATACTAGACCTTAAATACTTTACTTTTGTTAATTTGATAATATAAAATTAAAGATTATGGTTATTTGATTGTTTCATAAAATAATAATCTTAAAAATTATACGGAATTAATACACGAGACTCACTCGTAAAATAAACAGAAATTCCTGACTACGCTTGAGAAGTTATGGAATTAATTTTTGCACCAGAAAGTTTGTTCAGTTCAATAATTTTTAGCTCTATGATATTATACGTTCGATGATAAAATAATTCCTATAACTCATAGATTCCGTCTATGTGTCATGATAACACAATTCAATCATAAAAGACTTGAACTGTTATCTCTTTCTTAAATTTAGTGGAGTATTTTGATTGTTATTTCATTTTTTTGTTTAATTTTAATTTATTTTTTACTTAGTATATATATATTTTTCCTAATATCTACTATTCACGATTGTTTACTAATCGAAATGGCCGTCATTTAGGTTTAAGTTTTTAGTAAAATAATTTTTGAAACTTTTTTTAATGTAATTTTGTTTTATTATCCCCTCGTAGTATTTTCACTTGGCAAATTATCAATTAAATGATAACATATAATGTAATACAATGAAGGGCCTCACTCTTTTATTATTCGTGATATAAAGTGTAAAGGAATTTTGTTAGTAAATTCATTCAATATGTATTGTTCTAAATGAATGTAGCTAATTTGCAAATGAAAGTGAAATCTCGGTAATTTTTTTTGTATTTTTTTTCATTAGTTAAATAAATGCGTATTTTTAAATTTTGTATTTATATCTGTTTCTTATGTAGTTGATTTTTTTTTCATCAAAACTTGATGTTGGTGTAATAGATTAATTAATAAGTAGTTTTAAATAAAATGAAAAATTTTACCCATTTTAGTTATTAAAAAAGCTAGTAATTTCGGTTCAAAATAACTAAACTCATTTATTATGTTTTTGTAAGTTTATTCATTTCCTGACCGGATGTATGTCATTAAATTAAAGCTAGATATTATTAGGAATAATTAAATTTAAAAAAGTAAATAAATAATTATTTGAAATTCCGATCACCGTAACGGATTGGTATCATCTCGTCCTTTTGGGCATCGGTCAATTGCGTCTGCCTAAAAAAGAACCTGGTTAGTTGCATCCCTCGTAATTAATTTCAGCAGGTCGACTTCGTTCCTCGTCGGAAATTGTACTCTGATATTTCGAAAAATTGATCATAACAAGTATATCATAACCAGTGTATCTTCCTCTAATCATTTGTGGTTTTAATATCCCAGCGAAAAGTAAAAACATATTTCATATTTATTAGTGTTATTAGCTTAGATATCTTTTGAAAAAAGCTAGTGTGTAGTTTGTCTAACTAGTTATCATAATCTTATCTATTCTTTATGTTACATTTTCTGTTTCTTTTTTAAATGCTTTTTGTATAGCTACGTAAAATACTCGTAATTTTGTCAATTTACTGTGTAACTTTTATTTTTTTGTATTTTTTACTTTATTATTTTTTTTTATTTCTTTGTTGCGCTTTGTTAAGCTACTTATAATAAATGTATCAATCAATCTTTTTTGTTACTTCATTTTATTGGTAAAACTTTCATGTAAACAGCCTCTATCAACTGTATTTAAAAATATTTCATCAAGCAAAAAAGAAATGATTTATATTTAGTTAATTTTTTAAAATATGAATATATAATCAACCCGCGCTCCAATGTAGGAGAACGTCAATCGAACCAGCTTGGATTATGAAGTTACAATATTTATAGTGGACAACACTTTTCGAATTATCACGTAAAGTAACTTAAATATTATAATTATACAAAATAAAAATTATCTTAAAATGATCACTAACATCCCGTTAAAATGACACCATAAAAAATTACTGTGAAATGTGGAAAAAAAGAAAAAATTGGGTTTTCAGCATGAAGCACTAAAAGAAACTGGAAAATATTTCAACCTTTTTAGCGTTTATTATACAAGGAAGAGAAGTAAAAGATCAAAGACAATTAAATAACTTGTCCTTTCATTCTGACATGATTTTTGTGAGCTAATAAGATATGTAAAACAAATTAACAAATTTAAAAAAATAGGGAGTTAATTAAAACATTATAAATCTGTCCCACTGTAAATTCTAGGAATATAAAAAAAATCATGAACTGATTAGCTTTTGCCTGTGGTTTACCAGTTTAAGCAAAATATCAAATAACCAGATATTTATCTTAAATATTTCAAAGAAATAACGAAAAAAATGGATTACAATATATCCACAGGAAAAATTACGTTTATGCAAAAAGTATCCGTTAAACTCGAACTTTAGAAAAATCCGGAGATAACAAATTTTTATATTTAGGAGGAATCTGGCGAAATGGCTTAGAAAAAACTGTGATCCACGAAATAATGGGGAAAATTGTGAAAAGGTATGAAATAACTAAAGGCAACTGTGACACAATAATTTTCCATAAATGCAGAAATAAGATGTTACAAAATAATTAAATTCGAAAATCTTTAAGCTTAGAAATATTTAAAGGAAAAATAGAAAAATTAAAAACGTTTTGTGACCTAAAAGAAAAAACTAAACCTGTGAAATCAAAAATACTTCCGAAATATAACAACAAACCGAAAATCTTTCCGATTAGATGAGAAAAAAATGATTTTTCCTTTAAGGGTATGTTAAAAAATACAAAAAAATAAATTTGATAAAAAAAAAATTTGAACATTTTCTTTAAAACCAAAAAAAATTATTTTAATTTGTTTTCAGAAGTCAGAAAAGGCTTGAGAAAAATATAGATCTCTGAAGAGGAAATCTAACATAGGTAAATTTTTGGAAAAAATAATCCAAATGTTTTTAAATTTACAAGCTAAAATTTAAAAAAATCACGAATTAAGATTAAAATTAAAATCCAGTGGTCTGAATAAATAAAAAATAAACACAATGAAATGAAGAAGGAAAACTGAAAGAAGATAAAAAAAAAAGAATAAGACGAAATATGGTTGAACCCGAACTTAATTTCCTTGATGGCCAAATCGAAAAAAATAAACTTTTTGGAATATGTTATACTCTATTTATTTATACATCCAAATACTCTTAAACAACAACTTTTTTTAGTATGAGTTATGAAATTATCATGGGGATGGTGTAAATGAAAAATATACATATTTTTTTATTTACTTTGGCTTACATCTTAAAAATAATACTAAATTTTTATTTAAGAATTGAATAATGTACAGTGAAAATAATCTAACAGGTTTTTTATGTTTCTATCTGCTGATAGAAGTGGTTTATAAGTTAAGATTACTTGTAAAAAAAAAAACTGTTCATTAAGATTGTAAGAATATACATCATTGCATGCATAAATACACTTTTTCGCCACATGCGCACACCCTATAATGTTAACTTCATTTAAGTCTTTGGTAGTTATTAAAAGTTTAACAATACTTAATGTAATCGTAGAAAATTAATTTTGTTGGTTTCTGAATACATGATTCTCTTTCTTTCTATTTCTGTCTCTTATCTTTTACTCAGTCTCATTACTGTCAAGTAAATTAAAAGACCACTTATATCATACATTTAGTTTTCTAATCAAACTACGTCATTAATCTGTGATGATATATTTTCTTAACAAAATCTTTCACTTTATCTATTTCTAATTTCCAGATTATAAGAACAGTATCTAACCGTTTTTATATTTCCTCCTGTACCAATAGCGCGCGCGTACGCTGACAAACAAACCGTCTCTTTCTCTTAACTGATTGCTTAGCAGAAATAATTAAACAAAAGTTCCTAGATGTAACGAAATTGAAATAAGGTTTAAGTTGGTAATTATTTTTAGTCTTAAAATTTAAAAATTGAAGATTACTGCAAAACCGTGCATATAATTGTGTAGATTACCAAGTAATTGTCATTGTTTGTGGATATTATTCTACTTTTAACTCTATAGATAATATTTCATGACATACTTTATGTAATTAATTTTATGAGCGACATGAAATTATAAGATTTTTCGTACCAGATCAGAATTATGCTTAAAGTATTTTAATTTAAGAAAAATATTGTAGCATTGATCGGAGTTTAAAACTCTAGAATCTATGTTATTAAAGTTGGCAATGATGAAATTTGTATTCTACTATTATAACGATAATTTAGTTTTCTTTAAAACTACTGAACCGATTTATTAAATAAAACATTATTACACAAACTTATACAAATATACTACTGAAAATATCGGCTATAAATAAATTTAATTCTTAATCTATAAATTTATTAAAAAGTAAATTATAAAATATTCATTATCCTCAGTCACAATAGATTCGACAAATTATTCATCCTCGAGCTCATATCGGTCGGGAAACACAATGAACTCGATTTTTTTGTGTTCTGTTAACATTTCCGATACCCACCGTACGCACAATTTTCGTAAATTCAAACGGTTGGTTACCATTTGATACAGCACAATTTGACCGACTTCTGAGTATATTTCATGAAATTCGTCCAAAGTCAAAATGCGATCTTCGCAAATTAGCCGTTCTAGAATAATTTGACTTCTCTGCATTCAGATAATCGGAAAATAGTCCTATTTAGATTTCACGCTTTCGATAATATTGCTGTGTATTAAAACGGTAGTGCTTAAATCCGCACTTTTCAATTTACTCCAAAAGTAACAATATTTTCTGCTTTATCATTCGGTTAAAAATTAAATTTTAAGTTTTACAAAAATATTCAGCAATATCGTTGCCAGCTTTTTATTTATTGTTTTAATCTTTATTTCATATTAACATACATGATCATATTTTCTGTATCTAAACACTAAATGTTGCTAAAGCTTCTTGATTGAAATGCAGCTTCGCAACAGCCTATGTAGTTGAAATAAAAAGATAAATATTCTTATTATAATTCCCTTGTTTTCTTATTTGAAAAATGTCTTTTATTTAAACTGTTTTTTTTTTTTATCAAAATGTGTTTTAATAAATAAATATACATATTAATATAATTGATGGTTTCTTTATTATAATTACACTTGTATCTTTTTATTTTTATGAAAAATAGTAAATACATCTAATTACTTAAAATTATTTTTTTATTAAAATCTAAACAAATGAATATCAGGTAGTTCTGATAATTGGTTTTTATCAAATACTTTGTATTATTGTATTGTATTGTAATACTTAGTATTACAGTTATATCACAAAAAACTGGATGGATAATCGAAAAGAAGGGACTAAAATTAACTAAAAGAAAGAATTTATAAAAACACCGTTGCAGTCAGCCACTGACTATTGTTAATAAAAGTTTTAATAAGGTACGAGATCTCATATATGATAAAAATAATACGGAATTATTTTACACGGCTTCTAAGTTTGTTTAATTATTCTATTATACAGTATTGTATAAAATAATTTTTGTATTTTTATAATTACGAGTAAAATTATAATAATGCTTTCTTTTTAATATTAGTATTAATAAAATTATATATTTTTGTGTAGTCGTAATCTCTACATAATTATTACTTATACTATTCGTAAATTATACTTTAACTAAAACTACCTTAATTTATTTTGTTACAGATAAATCATATTAAAAAGTGTTTGAAAATTTATCCTTATTTACTAGCTGAATAGGTTAGTTTTTCGTTAATATTCCAGGTAATCTATTTGTTCTAAACAGGTAAAATAAAGTAATTTTATTATGATATTGTGATGATTTTTTTTTTTGTCTTCAGTCATTTGACTGGTTTGATGCAGCTCTCCAAGATTCCCTATCTAGTGCTAGTCGTTTCATTTCAGTATACCCTCCACATCCTACATCCCTAACAATCGTTTATCTTTTGTACCAGATTTCTCAAAAAACTACTAAAAATATATTTGTGAGACTTATTGTTTATTCATTTTTCCAGATTAAATTTCTTACTAGACCACTGAAATTTTTTTTTTGGTTCCACAGTACGGCTTAATTTTACCCAAGGCGAAGAGATCAGGGTGAAATTTTTTTGTTAGCCAATATTCGCTTACGAAACGTTTCCGAACCTATGTTTGTAATACGTTTCTTCTTTATTTTCACTAGTAGAACATTTTAATTTATAATCATAAATCGGTAAGGAAGCCAACAATTTTTGCCTTATATTTGGTCTATTATTGTTGCTTAGATATCTCGTCTTTCATAAAAAGGCTTTTTTAAAGTTGAAAAAAAATATTATTGATTTGAGATTCTTCAGATCCGTTTAAATTAGGCTATTACATATGATTATGTAATTAGTTCCTTTAGATGTAATCAATTTATCATAAGTTCTTCAGAATAAAAGCTTTAAATTATTTGAATTTTCTGAAAAAAGCCTCTAAAATATACTATCTGAAAATTATGTAAAGGTAATGTAAAACGTAACATCCAAAATTTTAGGTATACTTTATTGAATATCAGATGATCGTTTCCGAGATATTTTAACTGAAACTTGACCGACCTGTTCATGTTTTTTTTTTTTTTTTTAATTTAGAGGATCACGAGTATTATTAAGAAAGTAGGATAAACGACCTTTTTCAGAATTAGTAAATTTACGAAAGTTTTTTTAATTACTGTAACAAAAAACTAAAAAAGGAAAATGTTGAATAATACCTGACTATACAAACTTCCAAAAAACACTTACAGTATAAACGTTTTTTGTTACTTAAGTGTTTATTAAGGCATACCTTAAAAGAATTGTTATGCAAAGAAACAGAATATTATTTGCTACTCTCAAACGTCTCTAACACAATTATTTGTTTCAAACGCAGAGAAAAAAAATTAAGTCGTGCAAAATCTTGAAAAAAATTACAAATATTCATTCGCCACGGGGCCGTTTCAATTACAAAATAATACATAGCAAATTAATCTTGCTCTTTTTTTTTTTTGTCTTCAGTCATTTGACTGGTTTGATGCAGCTCTCCAAGATTCCCTATCTAGTGCTAGTCGTTTCATTTCAGTATACCCTCTACATCCTACATCCCCAACAATTTGTTTTACATACTCCAAACGTGGCCTGCCTACACAATTTTTCCCTTCTACCTGTCCTTCCAATATTAAAGCGACTATTCCAGGATGCCTTAGTATGTGGCCTATAAGTCTGTCTCTTCTTTTAACTATATTTTTCCAAATGCTTCTTTCTTCATCTATTTGCCGCAATACCTCTTCATTTGTCACTTTATCCACCCATCTGATTTTTAACATTCTCCTATAGCACCACATTTCAAAAGCTTCTAATCTTTTCTCCTCAGATACTCCGATCGTCCAAGTTTCACTTCCATATAAAGCGACACTCCAAACATACACTTTCAAAAATCTTTTCCTGACATTTAAATTCATTTTTGATGTAAACAAATTATATTTCTTACTGAAGGCTCGTTTAGCTTCTGCTATTCGGCATTTTATATCGCTCCTGCTTCGTCCATCTTTAGTAATTTTACTTCCCAAATAACAAAATTCTTCTACCTCCATAATCTTTTCTCCTCCTATTTTCACATTCAGCGGTCCATCTTTGTTATTTCTACTACATTTCATTACTTTTGTTTTGTTCTTGTTTATTTTCATGCGATAGTTGTTGCGTAGGACTTCATCTATGCCGTTCATTGTTTCTTCTAAATCCTTTTTACTCTCGGCTAGAATTACTATATCATCAGCAAATCGTAGCATCTTTATCTTTTCACCTTGTACTGTTACTCCGAATCTAAATTGTTCTTTAACATCATTAACTGCTAGTTCCATGTAAAGATTAAAAAGTAACGGAGATAGGGAACATCCTTGTCGGACTCCCTTTCTTATTAGGGCTTCTTTCTTATGTTCTTCAATTGTTATTGTTGCTGTTTGGTTCCTGTACATGTTAGCAATTGTTCTTCTATCTCTGTATTTGAACCCTAATTTTTTTAAAATGCTGAACATTTTATTCCAGTCTACGTTATCGAAAGCCTTTTCTAGGTCTATAAACGCCAAGTATGTAGGTTTGTTTTTCTTTAATCTTCCTTCTACTATTAATCTGAGGCCTAAAATTGCTTCCCTTGACCTTTTATAACAAACCTTTTATACCTTTTATAATTATATTTATAACCTTTTATAATTGCGACCTTTTATAACAAGCTTGCTCTTAATGACTGAGTAGTTTGCTTGTTTTTTCGTGTTTTTTTCTAAACCAGTTGTTTGTTATATGAACAGGCCGTGGGAAGTAAAATTTTCATTTTCTTTTATGATAAGGAGTATAAGTAACACTTTAGCAATGAAATTTTTTAATTTATGATTGTGATGTCAGTTATTTTTTTTATACCTTGTTACAGTGTACGTTGATTATTTCTTTTTCTCTAACAAAAATATTAGGCTTCTCTGGAGTTTGTTGGTCTACATTCTTTAAGAATACTTAAATCGTATATCCGAATAAATGTTCTAGTATATTTATATGTATAATTTATTAAACAGTTTTTCATAGTAATCGTTTGATATATATTCTACTATTTCTGAACCGGGATTGCTTACACTATCCAACAAACAACCTACAGGAACAAACGGCTGCTTGCTGTCGGTGGATAGAAATTGCGGATTTAATAAGCGTGATGAAAAAAGAGTAAAAACATATGCACGTGTCAGTTAATAAATATTTAATAGTGAATAGCGTTTATATGAAGAAAAGTGTTTAACAAAGTAGTATTTCAAGTTACCATGTTAGTATGTGTTTTCAATGAAAAATCGCGACCTTTTATAACAAGCTTAACCATATCTCTAAATACTTCCTGTTAGTCATTTTCTTGTGTTTTTCTCTCCTGTGTTTGAGATTTTTGGCAAAGATTCACCAGACTCCTAAACGGGAAGTCTTGATTAACATATTAAAAAAAATCTATATTTTTAAATGTTAGTTTGAATATACAAAAACAAACAAATTATAATAATTTTAATCGATTAACGAAAATAACGTACAAAAAAAAATAACTGTTGTATACATGAACCAGTGAAGAAATCTGTAAAAAAAAGAGAATTCATAAATGAATTAAATCAATTTTAACGTATTAATTACAACCATGCTTAAGTCAGGAAGACGCTTCATTGTATGTGACGTGCAATTTCCTCCTCAACTTATAGTTAAGATTACATTGTATGTACTTCGAGATATATATATATCAAATTGTATGTATGTTGTATAATAGAGTTGAAATAAAGTGGATCGTGTACTATTAAATTTTATCAGTTGTAAAGTAATCAAATTAAAATATATTACGTCTTTACATTTTCAATTTTAAAATTAAATGATTTAAAGTAATAATTACTACATCTCCCTTAGGTATTCGAAAAGAAGTTGTTCTAAATTCTACCTTACTTATTGCATTGTAACTATAATGATACGTTTAGAACTTAACAACCCGCTATAAACGGTTAATATCAATAAAAGAAGAAATTACAATCATAAAATTATAATAATAATAAAAAAACATAACAAACATTACTTAGAAAACACTACAAATGAGTAATTACTTTTAAGTAAATCTTCCGCTTTCCGAGATAAAAAAAAAAAAAACTTTATTGCACCAGAACATCTTTTCATTATTCTATTTTGCTTCCTTTTGAAAACTATCAACTCATTTAATCTGAAATTTTACAAATAACTCAAGAACGACTAAATAAATTTTCACGTTTATCGTTTCACGTCATTTATACTTTAGATAGGCTACTAGAGCAAAGCTAAATTTCATTAAAATTAGTCAAGTAGTTTCGAAGATTTTCGAGCCAAATTTTAATATATAGTCCCATATGTAATGTAAATGTTATTTTCGTATTTCTCATACCTCAAAATGTAAAAAAATTTATCTCACCCCCAATCCCACCATGCGACCGAAAGTAATACCATATTTCTTTTTGAAAATTCGGCAAAAAATATACTACAAAATCAGTTATATTTATTTTATAATACAGATAAGAATACTTTTTATAAATATTTCGTGAATATATTATTTATTTAGTTATTAATTATAACTACTGGCCATTATGAATAGTGTAAGCGTGCTGAGTTCTTATTCTATTATCTAGGATCAGTCTTTGACAATCTTCAGACATTTTTTATTGTTTATTCATACAAAATTTAAAGATCTCAGTAGGCATATGTGTCCCTAATTATATGAGTTGGCTCTAAAAGACCCAAAAGTTTGAGTGATCTGAAGATCACTACGGGTTTCAAAATAGTCGCTCCCAATCATAAAAATAGTAGTTCTTATCGCTTACTCGTCCTTCATAGGGGTAAAAATTTACGCGGTTCTTATCTTTTCCCGACAATGACTGTGAAGAGTTGAGCGTAGTTTTTATATTTTTTAGTCAAGCAACTGGAGGTAAGTACAGCCTGTAGCATCGCCCACAAAATAGTAGGGGAAGTAGCTGTGTTAGTTACGCCGCCTTTCCATACACATCGCACATTTAAAGCCACTTTACTGATAATTGAAAGAGATATCGAATTTGACTAACAAACGTTTCTGTAGAAAATTTAATTTCAAATGATGAAAGTAGTCTCCGTGTTGGGTAAAATTAACAAAATAATAAAATGAGATAGCTCGTTTATGCCAAAAGAAATTGGACTTTAATTATCACACAAATAAACTGCATATAGGCTAATATGAAAATCTACAATTAAACAACCTGAAAACAAAAGAACGTAAAACACCTTTTTTTACAATCATACACTTAAAAAATTCGGAAATAAACTTAACTTAATTCTATACAGAATTTATACAAGGAATATCAGCTGAATCAACATATCAGTTATAATAATACATGACAAATACATATATATATATTTTTCAAATAATTATTTTGAAAATCTACAATTTAAATACGAGTCTAAAAACAGTTTAAATAACTAAATACATTATTATTCAAACTACAAGATGGAATACAAAAGCAATAAATATTACTAGAACAAATCACAATATTAATTACAAAGAAGTCCAAAATCATAACTTCACTTCAGAAGTTATTTTCTTTAGATTAATTTAAGAAAAGTAATATGAATTCAGTTCATGAGTAGATAAGAATTAACCTCTGCACTTAACAAATTAAATTAAATGATTGAGTATTATATAAATTAAATGAGTCAGTATTTAAAAACATTACAAGTAAAAACGTAATTTACCCTCAGCAACTGACTTTTAAACAAAGACTTTTAATGAACAACCAGAATATTATTAATAATAGTTATCATTAATAAGATATAAATTATGTCACACATGAAAAATAATAACATAACTTTTATCTAAGTCACATTTCATGACTATACTTGAGTGAAGAAATGGTTGTTTAAGGTGATCTTGAAATTCAAATTCATAAAGTACAATTAATTAAGTATTTCACTAATTTTACTAATAACATAACTGTTTAATATAGTAAATAATGAATAATTTTAAATTGTCTTATTCACACATAATTTTTCGTAAGAAATGAATACGTGAATTAAAGTACACATATATATATATATACAGTTTATCCTTGGCGTAATATACAGTGGTGTGTCAGAAAATACAGAAGTACTATGTTACTAGAAATTGAATAATACGGAGCGTCACCAATATGTAATAACCAGTTTGGAGAGATTCTGCATCGATGAAATTGGCTGGATTATAGTACCTGAACCACTTTCAATACTAGAGGCTAGTAGTATATAAACCTGAGGTTCTGCTCCAGTTCTCAGGACTGGTCGGCCAGACAAGTGGCGCAGAACCTCAGGGTCGTTTTCGCTATACATTAAAGAACGATTTATAACAACTGTGTTTGACTTATACAATTTTCATGTTAAAGTGGTGATTTATTTTATTTATTTAATTTATTTTAATATTAATAAATAAAATTATCTATCAGTGCAAATTTCAATGAGAAGGTCAGTCTTATTCATAATTACATTACGATAACTGTCAATGATTATCTACAAAAAATAAAAATATCTGTGATCATTCAACTTTTGCCTATTATTCTTGATCGTTAGCGGAGAATACGCGATTTAAAATTGGTTGTATATAAGTTGCATGCCAGTCGAACCAAATCCTCTTCAATTACGTTCAGTTTCATCTAATGTTTCACATTCCATCCATGATATGCGTTTGTAGTTCGATATTATCATTTGTGCGATTTTGAATCCCCTCTGGATTGTAAAATCTTTATCACCCAAATTAATAAGGGCGACTTTAATTTCTCCGCGATAGTCAGCATCGACAGTGCCCGGTGAATTCACAACTGTAATACCATAGCTCATTGCCAAACCGGATCTAGGCCTTATTTGCGCTTCATACTTTTTAGGTAGCGATATAGCAATGCCGGTCGCGATTATTTTTATTTCACCCGGTTGAATAATCGTATCGATTGTTGAAACTAAATCTAAACCGGCGCTTTGTTCAGTAGCATATTTAGGAAAATCAACGAAATTATTCAATTTCTTAATTTTAAAAAGTTCCATCTAAAATGTCTATATTTACAAAATAAATAATACAAAACTAATTATCTATTGAGGGAAAAAATTATACATTTATTTATTGTATATGTTCCTTCAGTTTTGTGAGATGTTGCAAAATACCGATCAGACGGCAGAAATTTATCTAAATGTAAGTCATTCATATAAATAACATAATAAAGCGTGTGCATGACATCATGCGGATTCCCTGGTCTGTAACATTGACTAATGTTCGCGTAAAACTAATAATCTATTGATGATTAAAAAAATAAAGTATCTGCGACCTTTCACTTATTCTTGCTTTATCACTTTGCCCGTCAGCGGAGAATACGCGATTACATTATCGTATATCAATAAACAATATGCTACTCTATTTGGTTTAAAATTTTCTTCCGCTTCAACTTTACTCTTCAAATCAATTACACCAACTTTTACAGAATCATTTTGACGCGAGCAGTCGATCACATATAGGGGATATTTGGTTTTGGAAAACGTGTACGGTGAATCTATATTTTTATAATATGATTTTTGAAAATTAATAAACATTCTATACATCAACGCTTGGTTCCTTCGTAAATCTTCATACGGATATTTATTCGAATTGATCATTACACAAATATTTTTAACGTTACACGAATCGAATTCTGACGCGTCCTTCATGGCTTTATCTTTCCTATCGGTTTGAATACCTACAATAACATAACGCGGTTTATCTATTTGTGACAACGTTGTCACATTCCATATTTGAGGAACCGCTGTATTTCCATGAAGGTCCCATGCTCTGAACGCCATACGCACATCTTTACTTTGATCTCTTATTTTAGCTAATTCCAATTCATATTCGGGTGCCACCTTGAGGTATGGGACAACCCATACGATGTTTGTTAATTCTATCTTAGATTTGTGGTTGCGAACCGTAGCGCGTATCGCGTTTACATCGCTATCAAAACGTCTCAACACCAATTCTTGTCTGTTGTTTATGATTATTTTTTTATAGTCTTCAGCGAAACCCAACAGCATCGATAACGGTATGCATAAATTAAAATTACCATTTTCATCTAAATCGACTTTATTTTTTCCACCAATCCATCCTGCTATTTCGGCACATGGCAGCATAGAATTTGTCATTGAAAGAACGTTTTGCATAACAGTTGTCACGCCTACATTTCTCACCGAAGCTACTTCTTGCGCGTTAATAAGATATCGTATATCCTGGAATAAGACGGCCACACCAAAATTAACTAATTCTGAAGTAGTCGATTTTTTTCCGTCTGCTCCGACGAGTTTGCCGGAAACAATCAAATAACTTTCACCCGGAACGGTATACATGTCCGGTTGATTTATAGGGATTTTAATCTCCTTTTCGATTTTATTCGCTAAGGAATAATGATTGTGAAATTGATTGTATGTTAGGGACTCATCTGAACGCGCTGTCTTATTAACTGTTAAATAATTCATCTCTATAGCAAAAGTTTAATTTTTTATTTCAATAACGTAATGGTGCTTTTAAGTTTCCCGTGGACGATTTCAAAACCTAAAGATTTTAATTTTTTTACGCTTTCTTCGGTCAATTTGTAACGTTTTTTAACATCAATTTCATCATCACTTTCAAATACTAGCGCCATCTCTATCTAAAACAACAAAATAAAAATCCAAACTACAATATTCTATTCAGAAACTCCGATGGGTCCTTGATTCTTTCAAAACTAACATCATGTTTACTCGTTCGCGCGCAAATTTAATAAATTATCATTTTCATCGGTCAACGATATAACTAAATCGTAAATTGCTCTCACATCTACCGGCAGAAATTCAATATAAGGAGGATATTCTTCAATCATATCGCCCGGATCTACACTCAGCGGAAACTCATATAAAATGCGGTCTTGACTTTCATTTCTATAACTGCCCGAAATATTGTTACATTTCACACGTACTACATTCACGGGAGCGATATTTATTATTTAATCCGAAAGATGCGTCGCATTCGGTTTGAGAACTCTCGACCCACAGCCCAACAGCCTGCCGATACTGCCATCTGTATCCGAAAAGTCTATCCATACGGTGCTTTTAATTTCACACTGTAACGTATTTGGGTTTGCTTGCAATATGATGGTTTGATTAATTTTATTCATTTTATTCTGTATATAGTTACTGATATCTTCAATTTCATAACTACCTGTTGGTATTGTTATGTATTCCTTTTTTGTCAACACATAATTATCATTTTCATCTTTTTGACATCCTTTTCCAATGCGAAACAAAATTTATTATTTTTGTTTTCCTCAACCTTCGGGATAGTGTTGGCGGTCATCAACCATTTGAGACCCAATTCGTATTGGCCTTTTGAAAGGTCGATTGGTGGAAAAACTGATTTTTTAATCATCGAGCTGTTACCATCAATCGATAATAGACACGACATATCTATTTAGAAAAAAAACAAAAAAAAACGTATAATTTATTCGGATAAAAATTCTAAACATAATCGACCACAAATCACATCATCGTCGGTTTGATATCTATTGTAATTGTACGTTACGTTGGAGTTTCTGAAATAATTCATCAGTTCTGGAGGCGGATGCGCATCGCCTATGCTATCAAAATAATCTACATTTTTATCGATTTTTCGGAAACAAACCCAATTTCGTACCGCGGCCGTTTCAAGTGTCTAAATTCACTATCGAGCATTCATTTTTCCAAATCTCTTTCGGTAAAGCGTCCAACATAAAAACCCCGCGGAGGTGTGGAATTTTCAATTGTTTCGCATATTCAATCATTTCGTGATCGTACAAAGCGCGATTTGGTATTGTTTCGATTATTTATTTTTCATTTTTTTGATACCGCCGCCTTTCTTCAATCTCAATCGACCGCCAAATTTGGATTTAAGTTTCATCGCGTTAGTTACTGCGTAGGCGGCCGCTCTTTCAGTCAAACTGCTATCTGGTGCGAGCACACGTTCCCAAGCCCGTTCGGCAAGCCCTTTATCGGTTTGATATCTTGTTTTATTATCACCACGCTTCAACCTCTTATCCAAATTCGTGCCCGGACCGCAATAATTGTAACCTGGAATATGAGCTTCAAACGGTAATAAATCTACAGCCATATTGATTACTGACCCGATTATACCGCGTCCGCCTTTTTTCATGGAAATATTTTTCTTCTTCACCTTCATATCTCTATATATAAAAAAATTATTTTTTTATTCAAATAAATTATTCATCATGACGAACCAAATTTATTTTTATGCCATCATTATTGTTTTTATTAATCGCTTCCAAAATTTCCTTAATGGCCGTCTCTATCGCATCATCTATATATCTATCAACTTTTGTTTTAAGCTTGATGTTTTCATTATTTATAAAGTATCGTTAGCAAGCCTTTCCATTTCATCTTCGTATGCATTTAATCTTTCCAAACCTATAAACTTTTCATACAGATGGATTGTGTATTCATCAAACATACTTTTGGTTCGACGCAGATTCAACGCGTCCACATCATCGATTGGATCGGACACGTTACACAACCTATGATTTTATATCGTAATTTCCATCGGTTGTGATGGGGAAACCGGACGCATTTGTTTGGCATGTTTCAAATTCACCGCATCCGAATCACCGATAGGATCGGACACGTTGCACAATCGATGGTGATTTATATCATAATTTCCATCACTAGTCAACGAAAAACCTTCCCCAGGAGGCCCTCGTTTTCTCGCTGTTCGACGTCCATTACGACCTAATCTTAATCGTGACATTTCTATATTTGCAAAAATTAATATTAAAAACAAATAATCTATTCTTCAAATTCAACTTGTTTCAATTCTTTAATTATAGATATCAGTTCGTTAGAAACGCCCTTGTTTCTAGCGTCATATTCGCCTACAAGAGTATACAATCTAGCTACCAGATCGTTTGGATCGTGCCAATATAAATAGACCGGATTATAATTGAGTTGCGCGTGCAACAGCCCGGTGCCGCTGAACGATGACGATGGTGTCTTATATGGGGAAATTGATTTGACGAGTCTTTTTGAAGGGAACAGTTTTCTGATGATTTCGTTGTATTTGAAAGATTTATTCGTTTTTACTGCGCCGGCGTCCGTCAAGTGAGCACCGGTACGCTTCAACATTTCACCATAAGTTTGCATATCTGCCGTGTGAACTTTTGTCAGATCTGGATTTTTAAACAACAGCTCGAGGACGCCCGGTGTGGCTGAATATATCATCTCTCCCAAATGCATTTTATCACCGACAAATTCAATTTAAATATCGCCCAATGTAGCCGTATCTGTATTTTTATCGTATATCACACCGTATACATGATCTAGAGATACTTTTGGACCAGTCTTCAACATTTGTATGTATGGTTTTATAGCTTCTGAATAATCTTCACCTGTAATTGTTTCTTGCGTCTCAGAAATTTGTGTAGGTGGAGTGTCTGGCAAAATATGTATATATTTAACAGGCTCTTCGTCACCTTCATACGCAGTTTGAGTTCGTTCGCATGGTAGAGTTGTTTGTTGAGATAAAATGGTAGAAGAAGCTACATCTTCTTCATCATCTGAAAGTTCTAAATCTTGTTCCAATAAACTCTGTTCACATCTCTCTTCATGTCTCTCTAAATTACTCATCAGTCTATCGCCCAATTCGCGTCCTACTCTATATCAATTTCTCCATCGGTCGGAGATAGAGGAGACGGTTTTGGTTTATCTATTTTTTCTCTAATTTCTTGGATCGGTTCGATTATTGGTTTGAAACATTTAGCGAATAAAGCTTCCTCTTCGGCTAAACCCAACATGAAAGCCGCATGTTTACGTTTAAAATCTTTATTCAATCTATCAATTTCCATCATTTGTTTCCCCTTCTTATACATTGTTCTATAAACAAAAAAAATTAAAAACTGAAACAAATAATCTATTCGCGTTCAATATACCATCGCTGCTTTCAACGCTGCGTTCAATATAGCATCGCTGCGTTCGACGGTGCGTTCAATGTAGAATCGCTGCGTGCAATCGATGATGATAAATTTATCCATACCGTTCCGATAGCGACCCTTATTTTTATCGCTTTCTTTATCGATAACTAGAAAACCATACCGATTCACGTTCCAAACATGTTCGCATAAAGATTTAAAATCGTCAAAGGACATGTCGATGTTTACGTGTTCATCGTAAATGTGTTGTAAATTTAAACCGTCTTGTCTGAACAGAATTAGAAAATTGCAATTGTCCCGCACAAACTGTTTTGGTATTTTCGAATACGTTTGTGCCAGATAGAAGCAATAAATTTTATTGTGGCGACCTCTCGAAAAATAATCACCGATACTGTTTTGCTTTTGTTTGATTACATCGTCGAATACCATTATCGAATGTGGTTGAATCGCTTCCGGTTGTGGAACCTGATCGTTTTCACTGTATTCATAGTAACCCAATTCTGGATTCAACATTATCAGGTTTGATAACATTCTATATAGCGGTTGATGGAGAGATTTAGAGAAAATGTACAAGTTCTGAAAACGTACTCCGTTTTCTTGAACTAAAAGATTGAAAACCACATTTGTTTTACCGCAATTCGATGGGCCGCATACAATACATCTGATAGTGTTTGGCAAGAGGAAACCGTGCTTACTTCGTTTTTTCAATCCGTATCCTTTCATTACGTTCATGATGGGAAATTTTGTTTTCTGTTGCACTTCCTTCATATCTCTCCCTTGTAAAAATATTTATGAATTTTTAACAAACTATTAGTTTGTTAAACTCACATCAATTTCGCTGACTTATGATAAAATTATTGTGAAATCTTATGTCAAAATCATACGGATTTTTATGGGAAATGGAGGCATTTATATATATATATATAACATCATTTCATTTGTCATGAAATATTGAAAATCATATCCAAAACATCAGTAAAATCAAAATTACCAAAACAATAAATTCCAACATTATAATCGAATTATATTATGAAAAAAAAAAATTTTCCACGTAACAATATATTCACACTACAACATCATTCAAATCTATCTATTAATGAATTGTAAGATTTATCAAAACCTAACCATTTTCCATAGGCTTTGTTGCCTTTTCGTTTGAGAATTTTCTCAATTTGATATATGTCTTTTTGTTTTGTTTTTTGCAATTCGTGTTGATAAAAACGACCTTTTAGAATTTCATTTCTGGAATCGATCAGTTCATAGGTTACAGGTCGAGATTCCGAGTGAACAGTGTGTTTTTTGAATATTTCATTCGTCCAATTGGGCAAATAACCCTTGTCGAATATCTTTTTATTTTTGCTTATACGAACCGGATCGTCGACTTGAAATTTCATCTTTACAATATTCGGTTTCCTATCGTATTTTTTATTTAAATTTGCGAGAACTTGCTGTTCATTTTTTTGATTTACATCTTTCGGTTTAAATTTTGTAGCCGAATGCACCGTATTATTGTATTCATCAACGAGATTTTGTAACATACTAATCCATTTATAGTTCCCGTGTTTTGTAAATTTGGTAAACATTTTAACTAAATGTTATTACATTTAAAAATGTATAATAGTTAAAAATGTATAATAGTAAAATGTATAGTTATACATTTTAAAATGTATAACTATGGCGGCTTTTTTATCTGAATATGTAGAATAGTGATTTATGTTGTACTGTTTCAAAAGGGGTTTAACTTGCGGATTATAAAATTCTTTCCCTTGATCTGTTTGAAAATGTTTCATTTTGTGATTTGCGAATATCGGTTGCAAAGCGACTGCGACTTCTATACTCGTCTTCTTCTTTAACGGTATAGAGTATGCAAACTTACTAAAACAATCGATAACCGTCAAAAAGTACTTGTAGCCGTTGTTTTGTCGTGAATAAGGTATCATTTCGACTATGTCTGCTTGGACTAACTCATTCATGCCTTTTAATTCTGTTTTTCTGGTTGAATAATTGCGTCTGGCAGGCTTGTGTAATTCTTTCGCTAAAATTGCTTTAATTGTCATTTTGATCTAAAATATAGAAATTAACAACATAGTAAAGTAATGTATTTCTTTATTACAAGTATTTAAAATGTATCGATAATTAGGTTAAATCACCGAAAATATCATTTTCTTTAATCTAATCATAAGAATCATCATTTCTATAACTATAAATAAAACGATAATTTCTATCGCTAATAAAATATTGTTTTTAAATACTGTACTCTTTAATATAGGTCTATAAAAATGTGTGATATTTCAGAAAAATTGAATAGTTTGAATTATTCCAATAATGTTAAAAATATTAGTGAAATGATTGTTGATAAGCATCATAGAATTGAAAAAGTGGAATTTATAACCACGAAAAACGCGAGTCGCTTATCGCATCGATTGATGGATTTGGAAAAGTATTTTTACCGCAAAGATTTAGTATTCTTACCCAATCTGATTTGAATGAAATTAATAATTCTAAACAAATTTGTATCGTATACAAGTGCTTAAAGAAGATGAAGAACGGTCATAGTTTTCACGATGTTGAATTTAAACACGGTATTGATGTTACATATTAAATCATGTATATTTTAGATATGTACTCGTTTTGTATAAAATGTAAATTTAGAACTCTCTCGCGTAATTGTGTTGTGGTAGAAAAAAATAAAATTCGTTCTACTTGTATTTGTAACGAAACTAAGCTAACATATGTTAAGAAAAATAAATTAATAATATTAATAGAATGGATGCGGACTAATTTTTTTTCTTTTTTATCATATATTCACCGATTTCTTTATGTCCATACGGAAGTGTATCTACAAGGTTTTCCAACACGAATCTTTTATCATCATATGGTGAGAGAGCTTTTTTATTCTGATCAATCGAGTATATTTAATTATTAAAACTACGTAATGATTTCGAAGTGGAATATGAAATGTTTCTATTGAATAAACAATCTTCATAAATTTCATGATTTAAAACTTTCAAATTACAATCTTTATCGACTATACGAGAACCTTTTTTTATCCCCTTGGCTGTCTTTTTTTCTTCTAAACCACATTGATGATATCCCCAAAGTAAAGAATACATTTTAGCTCTCAACCCGACAAATTCGTAGATTGGATCCCCTTTCATTTCATCTTTTAAACGACCAATGTCGTATTTACTAGTTGCATAAACATTTTCATCTTGTTCATTCAAACGTTTATCATCCCAAGAATGATCAAAATGTTCCTCTTTTGTTGGTATAATTGAATATAATAACGAATCTGTATCTGTCATTAGCAGTTTTATGTTTTCATGTCCGTATCTGGGTAAAAAGTGATTGTAATGATAATCATACATGATTAGTTTTGCCAAATCCGTTACTGTTAAACCTACATATATGGGTTTGTTTAAGTATATATATTTTTTTAACAGTGAAATTCCAACAACATCATTTCCATAAGGATAATAATGTTTTACTCTTGGACTGGCGTTTATTTTTTAAATTTTGATTTGTCGTTAATCAAACGCATATCGATTCGCTTTCTTACATTTTCAATAGTTTTACCGTATACACTGTTGATCAATAGCTTGTAAACTTTTTTTTCAATCGGATCTTTTGTGTCGCACCACGCATCGAAATGTTTATCAACATAATCATTCAACCATGGAGATTGATTGAAACTAACGGCTCTGTGTATTTTTGTCAGCATCATACCCTGTTGACAATACAGTTTTAACGTTCTGTAATCTAAAACGTATTTGTGTTTATTTTCCAAAGTACACAATAATTTTTTACACGCCACTCGTTTTTCATCGGAGAGGAACGGAGAAATCATACCGTTGGGAATGGATTTTTTCTCTGGTGCGAGCGAATAATCTCTGTGTGTTTCATGTAACTGTTTGGGATATGTTAAATCGACTTCTAAAATATAACCGGTTTCCGCATCGTCTTTTACATCTTCAACATTGAACAAATATTCAAGTTCGTTTTCATCACACCATCTGAAACCGTGTTTACAGGCAGCGGTTCCATCATACAGCGGCCGTAAAGAGATCGTACATAGTAATATTTAATGTATTTCTTCGGTTTATTTTCATCATAATAATCATGTTGATTCAGATCGTTTGCCACAGCATAACGGTTGGGAATCATTGACACGCCACCGCGAATGCCTTTTGCAAAAAACAAATACATATCCGGATCTGTAACGAGTTCTAACTGCACTTTCGTTTCCTTAAGCGCTGCAAACCACGATAAATGTTGAGCGGATATATAATGACACGAATCGAAGTTGTTTATTTCAATCATTTTATTACGAAAATTCTCGAATACATCAGCCAACAGCATGACGTCCAATTTCATATAGAGATCGTGATATTCACCGAGCGACTTAATTTTAAATCGATTCCAAACGTTTTGTGCATGCATGTAATCCGTTTCAGATATTTGTTCTCGCCGTAAATCATCATAAAACGCATCAATAGGTGGTAATTCTGTTTCATCGAAAACAGATGCCGATTTCATATAAGTAGGGATAAACACCTTTTCGTTGAATTACCAAGTTCAACATAGCAACTCTAGCTTTATTGTTTTCATCACAATTACTTTGTATATCGTTTCGAAATTGAGAGTATGTTGTTTTAAACATCTTTATTTGTTTACGAGTAAATAAACTGTGCACCAGCTCATCTAAGCTGTAAGACAGAAATTGATACGAATCAATAAATCGATATGATATTTTATTCTTGAGCGTTATAGATATGAGTTTTTCACTATTGTTTGCGAGACAAGAAATTTCAAATTTATCTTTCAATGCATGCATCGCCAATACGATGTGATGTGAATCGTATCCGCGTAAATTATGAAATACAACCGGAATAAATGTTACATGTTTACAATTTAAATTGCAACTTTCATTTGCAGGACCGATAAATTTACCGCTTGTGTGAGAATGATGTCTTACACGACTCCCATCCAACTTATCTCCGCACATAACAAATTTAGTGTCTTTTTAAAACCTTTCTTGATCTTTTTCCCTTGTAGTATACTCTTTATTAGTTGATAATTCCTTTTGGAAATATTCATATTTCCAAAATAGTCATTTTCACATAAATCACAGAGAAACTTTTCAATTACCTTATCATCATCTGTAGTAGCTCTGTATAATTTTGATTCTACAACACAACCGTTTTCATCTATTATAACATAACAATAGCCAGAAGGTTTATGAATATGTTGTTGTATTGCTAGTGCTTGGTTCGGATTTTGGAATGATAAACGATTCAACATCTGCATATATTACAAACACGTAATGTATTAGTACACATTATTATGTATTGTAACACATATATTAGTACACGTAATGTTGAGGAATAATCTCTAAACGATACTATATTACCACATCTACGCTTCTCTCCAACACCGATCCATTCGTTTGGCATTCTGATTCTCTGAACCTTTCCTTGTTTACAGTCTTCAATATGTATTGCAAGTCTTTTTTTAGCTTCAGTTTCACTAGTCCAAGATTTAAAACAATACAAACAATACGGGCAATATTCACATTTTTTATGACTTTTATTATTACCGCTCAACAACCTTTATAAACCGTTATGTTCGTTTGTCATATTTATTAAAGTATAATGAGAGATATTTAATTTAACATCAGTTAATAACAACAACCAAACCATGATTTTTCGATTATTATTCATACGTTTTACATATACATTATTAGAATTAAATGACTCTCTATCATCATCGTGTTCGATATCATAACACAAGATGTTAACACCAATATCTGGGTTTTGAGCTTCAAATTTATCAATGTCTTTAACGCAAACAGGATAGTCTATTTTTTTCATGTTTAAATGGTTTTCAAATTTTCTATAGAACGAAACACGATAATGACGTTTACTGTTAGGAAATAGATGTGCTAGAACAGACCATAAGAAACATTTTTGATCATCATTCTGTACATTTATTACAGCGTGTTTCTTAAATAAAGCTTTCGGTATTGGAAAATATGTACTGTTACCACCGTAAAGCGGATCGAATTCTGATACTGAAAGATCCAATCTTAATATTTTATTCATAACCCAACCGCTTCCCATCTGAATAAACCTTTCAAAAGATTCGTTTATTTTTTCATAAGCTTCTAAATACTGTTCATTCAAATCGCTTGGATTTTCGCGTACGTTTAAGGCGAATCGAGTGCTGCTGTGAAAGTTAACTTCACACAAATTAGATTTATTATCTACGCATCTCTTCATCTCAACAACAACTACGATGTAATATTTGATATTACCTTTATATTTTTCAGCTTGTAAACTTATAGCGTTAAATACCCTATCTTTCATATCCATTAAAAATTCATAAATATCTACAAGATTTTTATCGCTAACATTCCACGATTATTTTATTATAGATCCACCTAACGCTTCTTTTATATCTGGAATTTCAATATAAATCATCAATTCAGAAACAGCTATTTCATTATTCAATTTATCTCGCTGAATATTGTTCAACTATACTTTCAAAGGCTGTATCAATAGACGATTCATTTTCCGCGAAAAGTTTTATTTTTTCCAATTTGAATGATTTATAAAGAGTTTTTCCATAAGAAGTGAATAAACATTTATTAAATTCACAAATTAATTGTATAGTAAATGTATTAGGAGTGTATTTCTTATGTAAACGTTCAATATCATCTTTTATATTATCTATAAATGTAATTAAATCGTACTTGCAGACACATTTTTATAACAAAATACTATTTTATTGGGGTCAGATAGGTTAGAATCGTTTTATAAATTAACTCGTTCGAATTTCATGTTCTCTTATTATAATATAAATAATTTTAGTAATCATATCTTATTGATGTTAGCATTCACTTTATGTATATATAGCCAAACAAAAGATTGGAGATTCCCCTGGATCTAGCGTTCACATTGAAAATTGCGTTGATAGATAATTTTATTTAAATACTAAACAAAATAAATTTATCAAAATTAATTAATGGTGATATGAATTAAAATTGCAAATTCTACCTACGGTCTAGATGACGGCTCTCTCCGGGCTGGCTTGCCTAAAAAAAATATAAACATATTTGTTCTTCAGGTCGAACCTTTAGACGATCACCCACGGTCAACAGCTGCCGCAGGGACGCTCTTTGTCTGTCTAGTTGATTCAGCCGTATAGTATAGGGAAGAGAAAAAGCCAATCTATATGTGCAGCTATACGAACTAAACGGTATATGTTATTGATGTTAGCATTCACTCTATGTATATATAGCCATACAAAAGATTGGGGATTCCCCTGGATCTAAAGTTCACATTGAAAATTGCGTTGATAGATAGAATTGTATTTATTAACATTAAATCACCACTTTAACATGAAAATTGTATAAGAAACACAGTTGGTATAAATCGTTCTTTAATTCTTTAATGTATAGCGAAAACGACCCTGAGGTTCTGCGCCACTCTTCTGGCCGACCAGTCCTGAGAATTGGAGCAGAACCTCAGGTTTATATACTAATGAGGCTATCTACTGAATTTGAAAATTAACTTATCAAAGAAACGAGGCAAAACGAATATAGAAATCTGTAAAATCACGAGACCTGACGATAACAACAAGAGAATATGGTGATCGAGTAATGCCGCACCGTTTATGAATGCACAAAGGCGACGAGAGTAATTAACACACTAAACGAGAGAAAAAGAGACGAGAGCGAAATCGCAGGCAACTACACATCATGAATGTCTGATCTACTCTATACGATAGAAAGAGAAGCAAAAACGAATCGCAGGATGGTCCTCCGGCCCGGAGGATCAGCACAACGTGAAACACACAAGTGAAAGTCTGAACTGGAATGAACAAAAGGTGGCGTGGTGAGAACTAGGCGGAAGCGAACTAGGTAATGGACAGAAGAGTGTGTGTGTGTGTGTGTGTGTGTGTGTGTGTGTGTGTGTGTCTTTGTGTGAAAGTGTTAGTATGAGAACGATTAGAGAAAAACGTGTGGAAAGAAACAGCAATATATAATGCGTGATATGAATACGCTAACACTAAAGATAACACATGAGTCAATCAGACTGGCACCACAAGTCGAAAACGAAAATAATAAGCCAACAACCTATTCTAAAAAATACTCATATGACAAGCCCATACGAAGGAGCACAATAAATTTACCAAGCCTGTAACAACTACAAGACCCAACCCTAACTTTGAATTTATTGGAATAAACGCTACTTTACGCAATGGCGTAAACACTCCAAATTCAATTTGATCAACGGGTTGCCGTAGTGCAGTTAAATATCGGCAAGGAATATAATCCGTTTGTTGCCGCAAAACTTTTAAATGGTTATCATCTTGAAACTGTGAAAAATGTCATAATGGCAATAGTCCTATGTTCTTTTAAAGTATAACAAAACAATGTCCACGCAAAATATCAGTTTAATCAATCGATTAGCTTTGCATGAAAGAGTAATAGATGAAAAAATCACTAGCTTTTGTACCATCTCGTATACATATAGCTCGAGTATATATAGAAAGATAATAAATTGAGACCTGCGTAACCTTAAAATGTATCTATGTAGAAGGAACTATTTTTCTAAGGTTGTATTGTAACTTTGAGTTACGTGGCTGGAACCTGTATCAAAAAGATGGTCATTATAATAAATTTTCAGTACGATACAGTTGTTAACCAATCAAAAACCTACATTTTTCAACCACTGACCAATCAGAAGCCGGTATTATTTAATGTATCTGCTGCTTTTTTACTTTGATTTTAATCCAGTTTAGTAGTTAGCAAGCAGAAGTTAATTTCAAAGTACACCAATAGATAATTAAGATTCGATATTACACTGTTTTTTCCTTTTGTAAATTATGTCGGAGAAAGAAGTAACTCTAATACCGAGTGATGTTAAGTAAAATGCAGAACTTATAACTCTAATAACCATAACTTATTGCCCCTAGGAATGTACTGTTTAATGTATTTATAAAAAATTTTAAAAAAATATTCCGCAAAATGTATTCTATAGATTTAAGTCAATAATCCTAATATTTTCCCAGCCGTCGAAAAATACGGTAAGCACCTTTCTATAATAGCTATTAATGTATTCTTGCGAATTTTTTTTTAACTAGCATATATTATTATTAAATACATAATTTATTTATATTAAAATCTATTGTCACTTTTACAAGTTATTTATTTCAGGAATTTTTTGGGGGGGTTTAAATTTTGATAGTAAAAATAAATTACACATTTTTTTTAAAATTATTAAAAATTCCTGTTATAGGATAATGATAATTTTATAACTCAGCTTCAAACTTTAATTATAATTGAATAAATTGCAGTCGACTGATAAAAATATCAAGAGATTAGAGTAATTACATTAACTGTCGTCTAGAATGTACATTTTATTTGGCTTTTAGGACTGATAGTTTAATATTCATTACAATACATATAAAAATATTAAGGCCTTACTAACCGATAATCATAACACAATGAATTTCCTCTTAACTGATCACGATTTAACCGGACGGTATATAATGTTTAATATGTTATATATAATGTTTTCCCCAATGGTATTAGGTTGGCAACCCTGATAATCTTCTATTGTAATACGTTCTATCAGTCAGTATCCAGTTTCCCTTAGTTTGAATAATATAAGTAACAAAAATAAACTGTTTGACCCGACGCGAGCAGTTGTGTTACACTCTTGCGGGAAATTTTCTTAAAAATTTAGGCCACATTTTAGTAAAAATTTACTTCTTTTTTTTTTTTTTTTTTTTTTGACTGCTCCCCTGGGCCGGTCCGACTGGTTGGTATTACGCCACCCAGGGGAGTGCCTGTTATACTCTAATGGGCCTCCCCACCTACCGGCTGTATGTCCGGCAAGGCAGGTCGGCCCGGCCCACCGGTCAGGTCTTTTGAGTCTCATTTGCCCTTCTGTATCGCTACGCCATACCTTGGAAAGTCGTGACGCATTGATGGGTCTTTTACGCTTGTATAGACCTATTCTCATATAGAAAGTTAGGCGTAAATTTAAGTTAAAATCATTTAATTCTTCAACCAGATTGTCCACCATGGTATGATAAAATTTTATCACTGAAAGATACAAATAACATTCATCTTAAACCGTTCTGAAAGATATCCCCTCTCATAAAAAATTGAAGGGAGAAGAAACCTTAATGGTTTTATAAAAAAAACTTCCAAAATAAAATTTTAATAAATTTAAATTTCTAAATAGTTATAAAAGTATTCTATATTTAAAAAGTGTTTAAAAGGGTACTATATTTAATGATAAACTCTCTGCATCATTATTAATAAAATTAATTTCCTAAAATGTAATCCTATTTTTTGAAAACTTTTTTATTTATCTCGTTTCCAATAAATCCGTTTTCTGATGACGTTTATTTACCGCGGATTTTTCCAATTCTTTTTGTTTACAACAAGCAATATACTACTTTATTTTAGTTTCAACCTTTCTGTAGCTTGATATCATCGTTTGGTGTTCTCCCTAGCGACAGGTACCCTACCTCACTGTCGTCTCCATTCATTTCTATCCCAGTCTTCACCTACTCTCATTTGTACCAAGAGAATGGATACAATTGACAACGCCATCGTTGCTAGTAAAGAGAGCAAGAGAATATCTCTAATGAATATATTTAATATCTTAAGATCCTTGATGAATACAGTGATAATTTTAATTGGAAATTAATGACCAAGCCTCTAAGATACAGAGGCTTGGTTTTATTAAAATCTGAAGTTTTATCAAAAATCTCTCCAGTAGTTATTACTGAAGTGCACACAGACAGACCCTAGTTATCACTTTTTTTTTTGTAGAGGTTGTAAACAATATTCGCACCTTTATTTTTTTCATAACCGTTTGTATAATTTTTTCTTTCCGAATCTTTATTTTGTTAATATAAAAATATGTATCACGTAATATATATATATATGTATATATAATTATAATAAAACACTTTATTTACGTATAAGTGATATTTAATTTTTTTGTATTAAAACGGTGATTATGAATATTTGTATCATTCTTTTACTTTCCAGATTTCTAGGAACTAAATCTATTTAAAGTAGAATGTTCAGACTCATTTTTGTCTCTTTTTTATGTAAAATATTTTTTGTTTATTACCTCGTATAAAAGGTTTTGACCATTTATATTTTAGATTTATTTATCAAAAAAATTACAGTTTTTATTGCTCAGTGTGTGTGTTAGGGCGCATTCGTCAGTGTATGGACGAACATATATTTACATATATATATTTTTTATTTCAGGCGATATATAGCATAATTTATAATAATTCATTCATTGGGCAATTTTGAAAAAAAAATATATTGCCTATAATGAACAATTAAATAAATAACGAATCATGATGAACTATTATTAATAGTGAATTAAATATATTTATAAAATAAGTGAAATTATATTTAAACGAAAGACAAATTGAATAAAGAAGAGTGGAATTTATAAATAACACTGGCGAAAGATGAAATAAAAATATTTGGTTATTAAGTGATTTCAAAATATTAAACATTTATTAATATAAATAATTATTTTTGTGAACATTTAAAAATTTTTGATATTGTATTCTATAAAGATGGTGCTTTTACACTATTTTTTAAACCATAACTAATAATAAAAATTATAAAATACTTTTTATAATTTAAAAAAAAAATTGATATTCTTGAATCAGCTTGTAAAATCTAAAATTACAATTGAATGAAAAATTCAATGAAAATCTAGTGAAGTGATAAATATAATCTTTAAATTATTTTGATAATTAAAAATAGTTTACTATTCGTAAAAATGGATGGTGTCAAGAAATCTTCAAGTTTACCATCCGTATATTTTCGTGATACCAAAGCTCATAGTCCAGAATTAAATGTGGAAAGATCATTAATATTTCCAACTTTACGCAGGACTTATTTCAGTTCTGAAATTCAAAGTAATTTAGCTAATTTACCACTTGAAGAATGTTTGAGTAAATCGCAAAATAATATGAGGTCTAATACCGGTCGGTATTTAAGAGAAGGTTGGATAACTTCTTCCACATCTAGTGCTCCAGAGTACCTACAACAATCAGAACAACAACAACGAACTACAAAATCTTTAGAAAATCTGGAAAGAGAATTACATACTGTGGATCTAAGTTATAGACCATAATCGTCTACAGAAACTGGTGAAGATAGCTGTTTAACAATATCTTCAAAAAATTTCGTTAAGTTTTTTACTTTTCTTTCAAGATCTTCTGCTTTTGTGATTCATCTATATATAAAAACGATAAGTGCGCGTAGAAAGTTTTCATCTACTTCATGGAAAATCTTTTTTCCTGACTCAGATGACTCATTTCACGGGTGAGTAAAATTAAATCACAATTATTATTTCTTAAAATTTTATAATACAAATTATGCATCTATATTATATATTTTATTAATTATGTGTTTACTAGCATTTCCTGACGAGGCTTCGCTCGCAAGATACATAAGCAGAATTACAAACATAAATTACCTTACAATATTACCAAATGTCAATGATTGATTCAATAGTAGCCCAAATTGAGTGAATACCTAGTTTAATATAGTCGGAAATGAGGAAAATTTCAATCATTTTTCGAAATTTCTTTTACATTTTTTCACCCCTTTCTAGATGGAATTTCAAAAAATATAGAAATCGGTTTTAGATATTAACTTGAAGATTACACACACCAAAACTTAAGTAGATAACTTCGTTTGTTACCGATAAATTAAAAAAAAAAAAAAAAAAAAAATAGTAAATTTTACTGGATTTGATTATCAGTCAGAACATACATAAATCGTATATGAAATATTTGGACGATAAGAAATGTTACTGTGCTTGAAATTTATCTGAGGTATAAGAAATATTAGTTTTTTATAGTCAATCTGTTGTAGGGCTGATATCACCATCTGTATTTCTACGGGCTCCGAATAGGTTGTTATACAAGTATAACGGGATAAAAACAATATCGCTCCTTATTTTCACTAATAGTCAATACATTGTTTGCTTACTATTTATATGAATGGCAATATCATTTTTTTGGAATTAATTTTATTTTTAGTCAGATAACTTAGATGGTTTTAATTACATTATCTAAAAATTCAATAGGAAAAAAGAAAAAGGAATTATTTTCTCTTTCTAAGGAAAAAACGATATTTTATAGTGATTCATGGATACAGGAAATTTTGAAAATCAAATATTCTTATGAAAAAAATTATATTTAATACATTTATTTATAATATTTATACAGAAAAAAAAATCCCATTTATAAATATGTACACAGTATAGTTTTGGAAGATCCCATCTTGCAAGTGGGCTCCGTCTTTGTACAGACATTCCTGTTGATCTAATGAAACTCTGCAAGGTTCGACATAAATTTCATCAGGATTTTCAGAAATTGCTGTTTAGATTTTGGGTTTTTGCACTTACGTCCTTGCAGGCCAACTATTATTCATTTATAAGACCTGGAACCCCCTGGAATGTTATTATTTCTCAGAATTATTGGTTTGAATTGCTGGATGACCTGCAACTTTTATGGGTGGTAAAGTAAGCCCTGCAACGTATTCTTAGAATTGTTGAACGACGCGATTGTAAAGACACTGCATGATGACGAAGCGATATGGGCTTCTTATGACAGCAACTCGAACAATCTTGATATTGTCTGGCGGATGAACAGTCCGCACACTGCTAGGTAAAATCTATTTTATTGCTAACCTGTTTTTTTCAAAATTACCTATACATACGTATATATATGTTAGCCCATGCACTTGCATGGGCTGACTGTTCACGATTGTAGTGTCCTAAATTAAACTGGCGGCGAAATTCTTTAGACCCTCTGCTTCCACGCTGTCATTATTTTATAAAAAGCTTTGATAGCAAAACAATATTGTGCACAACTGCTAGTATCCATGATAGCGAAATGGCAAGATGGCTTCGAAAAGTTATTTAAGTCTACCACTCGCTTAAGGCTACCTGTACAAATTAAAATATTTCCCGTTTCCTTGCTTGAATCACCATTATATATAAATTTTATTAAAATTTAAAACAATTTAAATTACTCAATATATATATAATCAATGTAATGTAAACTAAAGTAGTTTAAATCCATTTTAATATCAATTATATTTTATAGACCAGATTTATACATTTTAAAATATGTTTATGTTATTTTTAAATATGTTTGTCTTATAATAAAAGTAGAAAAAAAAATTGTAATTAAAACATAACAATCCTAATTCTATTATTAGACAAAATCAAAAAAAAACATTGTTTGTGTAGGTTATTTGGTTTTTATTGTATAAAAGTAGACATAACAAAGTTTACTATTAAAATCAATTTTTATTTCTTTACTTTGTTTAAGTAAAATGTTCAGTTAAATAAAAAATCTTTTTTTAACATCAAAAATATGGGAATATTTTATTTTACTCTTTTTCTTTTATTAACCCAAATTAGAAAGTCGTGGTTTCAAAACATTTTTTTTTTTCTTTAGTTCTGTCTTCGCAATTATCATTTGTGGTATTATTCCACAATTCCGCACGCAGTATCTTTTGACCTCATATCAATTTTTGATCTTACTTCTTATACGAAAATTAAAAAAAAAAACTTTGCTTAGTTCTTTTTTTGTATTTCCGCCTTTCAGAATCACATTCTTTTTCATTACCTATTTCTCTTTTCCTCATTCTATTTCTATCAAAGATTTTTTTCGCATTTTTGCGAGATATATTTTACTACATCTATACATTTTTATCAACGGTCTCATATTTCAGCAGTTTTAGAAATATTGAATATGTTTATTAATTACAAATAGAGTGGTTGGTTTTGATTTATTTCTTCTAATAAAAATATTTTCATAAAATTATGATGTAGTGAATTTTATTATAAAATCTCTAAGGTGACAAGATATAGCATACATCGATTACACTATGAAAAAGATGACATCGTGATAATTGATTAAATAAACAGAAATATAAATCCAAAAACGAAACACTAAACTGGTAAATGAATATGCGTGTGTGTGTGTGTGTGTGTGTGTGTGTGTGTGTGTGTGTGTGTGTGTGTGTGTGTGTGTTTATTTTTTGTTATCTTTATAAATAAAAATGTTAATATTAGAATAAATTGTCATATCACTTTATAATTAGAAAATGATTCAATATTCCTGTGAGTCGAATTGTAAGTTTGTCTAAGCTACTTAATTTCTGCCTTAGACTATTGAAAATAAAAAATTTATTGAACTACTATGGCTAACCGGGTAAGCCTAATCTGAATTGTTAATCAACCGTTTCATGGAATTACTTATACTAGCCGAAATTACTTATACTATTGCTCGCTTCACTCGGCCTTCCCGGCTAGCTACGGGGCTCCCCTTCCTGGACCACTACAGCGTTATTTAGTTTCTTCCTTGTGTAAATAATACTGATAAATAACAATTAAATCCTAGTCAATTTAATAAAATCTATCAGTTTATAGTTCTTTCTTCAGAGCAACAGTGTGGTCAACACAAGACGCTTTAAATGATTTGAATTATGCGGAATTCAGAATAGTCTGCCCCTAACCTAAAAACAGCAGTGTCCTTCGTACGAGCAAAAAGTTATTTTGTACGGTTCCTAGCGTAACCCGACAAACACCACTAGGTAACCGTAGTTCGTTTCTCATTTTTTAATTTTTTTATTTTATCTTTTTTAGTCAGTATCCGGAGGTAGCCATTCGTGTCTCACACACACGAATGTAGCAGATGCAGTACCTGTATTGGTTGAGCTGCCATTAAGCCAAGCAATAGAGCAGAAAAAAGTCATTCTCCGACAAAATTCTAAGGAGTATACCGATAGTGTCATCACATGGAAGGGGATCCGTTGTTTAATTTTGTTTCCTACTCACAAATATCTTCACTTTTTTTTTATAACCAATTCTGTGGAAAAATGTTTTTAGTTTTTGCTTGTACAAGAGAAACTAATGGAACAATCTGATTGCTGTAAAGGGGTGAATTGTAGAGAATAAAATAGAAAACAAAATGTGAGTTTTGGAACGACTCGATTGGATCGTTAGTACTGGAGAAAGTAAAAAAAAACCGTAAAATCATCGTAAATTTGCAATTTGGTCATTTTTAAAGTTGTAGCGCAGGCTACAATTTCGGTTATAAGTAGTGATTGATATGTTCTTTATTTGTGCAAAAGACAGATGCTGTAGATTAAATAGCTTTTGCACAATTGCAATTTGAATTTTTTAATGCACTTTCTTATCGCAGGGCTGGATACTCGCGAGGCAGTCCAGTTTCAATCTTCCAAAAAAAATTATGAAAGAAGAAATAGAATACTTCAAAACGTATATTCTTATGTTGGGTTAAAATACTGCGGAATAGCTGAAAAATGCTCTCAAACATGACCAAAAACGGCTAATAGCGTGAAAGCGCTCTTTTGAGAAAAAATTGTGAATATGATTTTTTTTCGTTTTTCTACACTTTTTCCGGTTGTAATGGTTCATCCATTCGTTTGAAAGCTAATTTTGTTTGCATTTATAACACTCAGTTTGCTCCATTTGTTTCGCTTGCACAAGCAAAAATTAAAAACAAACGCCAATTTCTTTCGCAAAACTGTTAATTGCTAATAAACAAAAAAAAACTATATTTGTAAGTAGGAAACAAAAATAAACAACTACGAATCCCCTTCCATGTGGTGGCACTGTCGGTATACTTCTAAAAATTTTGTCATGAAAAAATGCTCTGTTGCTTGGCCTACATGCCGTCCACTGCTCGGCTTCAACAGAAAGTATTTATAAAATTATGTACTTGAGAAAATGCTCGTTTGATCGCTCAATCATCCGCGTAATTTATCCTTTTATTTTCTTTTTAAATAAAAGCGTGGAATGCAGTGGATTCACTTTAAAATATTATTGATTCCTACCTGGTTAAATTTATTTGATGATAACGATACATTATTGCTGGCACTTTTTCTTTTTTTGGCGTTTTCTGATCATGTCTGTGAGTGTGTCCGTTCTTTTATATAATTTCCTAGTTGGTCTCTTTTTCCATATGCCACTTCTATGTACTGTGCCAAAAATGTTTCTTAGTATTTTTCTTTCTATTTTGTCCGTTAACGGTCTTGTAATGTCTGAATTTTGCCTGATTCGATATACTTAACTTGTTGCAACCTTGCAAGTTAGTGTGAATTTGCAAATCTGTATACTTTCTGAAGGTTTTCTGTTCTTTCCATGTTTGATGCCTTCTTTATTTTCCCATTTGTATATATTACCTTATGTATTTAAATTTTTCGACTTTTCTTATATTTTCATACTTTGTGCATATGATTTTGTATAGGTTTTCCTTTCCATGTATTGTGTAATCTCGTATGATATTTGTAACCCCGTTTTGGCAGCGATTTCAAGTTCGAGTTCCAGGGGTTCTCTTGCTTCCTGTCTATTGTTGTTAGCAACAATACTTAGGTGTTAAGAAATACTTAGGTATTTCCAGGTCATCTGCAAATGCCAGGAATATCATCATTCAACCGCAGCATTTACTAAGTGTTCTTTTTTTTTCTATGTATTTAAAGTTAATACATATTTCTCCATCTCCATGCTTAAAAAAAATTATTGATTAACTTTAAAAAATAATAGTATTGATAAAAACTCAAAAAAATATTTCAATGCAACTCTAAAAATTTTAATTTTTTCTTTCCTGGAATCCCAGATCTACAGCTATGATTGGTAAAAGAATGAAAGTAAGGTAATCAGTTAAAAGAGTGTAAGAGTTTTTTTTCTTGACGTTTCATGACCTAGTGACCCCAAAAAATAATAAAGGGTTTTGTGTATTGGCGTGTTTGAAGCTTAATCATTTTTTAACGGGTCTCTTGATGAAAATTCGTTGTGTGTATGGGCAATTTCTTTGCAAAGTTTTAGGGTCAGTATGTACGGTAGTTTTTGTCGTCAATTATCTGTGGATTTTTAAAAGATAACCCCACTTTTATTAAACTCAGTTCATTGCACCAAATTTCACCGTTCCCCAAAAATCGAAAAAAGCTATATTTTTATTTATTGGGTACTTTTTAACTAAATTATGTCTTCCTTAGCATCTAGACATAGTTAGTATTAGTGTCAGTTAAAATAATACTTTGGAGATAATATTGTGAGTGGTGGATCAATTCAATGTTTATAAAAATCGATTTTTTCAATTTATAAAGTATGTTTGTTTTACTTTAAACTTGTAATAATAATATTACAACAAACGTTCATCATAATTCACCTCCACCAAAAAATAATAAATATTAAGTAACTTTTTATTGGTTGTACATTTTTCAGTGGACGTTTTTTTTTTAGTTTATTTCATTTATAAACGTAGAAAAATCTAGTTGATTTTGAAGAGAGCTGAGAAAAATAAATGAATAACGATTTTTTTTAATTATTATAAAATTGTTTTTGGTTTATTTAAACATATATAATGATAATTTTACGATAAATTACTAATTACCCCAAAAAACAAAAATATCATAGGTACTTTATTTCATGCAGCATTATTTTTCTTTTATATAAGAATACGAAACTAATGCCAGCAAAGTACTACAACTTTGTAATCATTTTAAAATCAAACACTAATTAAGGATTTATTATTATTTTTATTATTTTTTTAATTGAGTTTTTTTTTATTATCAGTCATTTATTTAAATTCAAAAAAATGAATATTTAACAGTTAAACATTTATTTAAGGTATAATGCAAAAATATGACAGCATCGCTCGTTTACATAGCGATAGATTAAGACGTTTTCACAGCTTTTATGTTTTTGGACTAGAGAATATTAAAAGTGTTTTGTTTGGCTGCACAAAAACTCTATAGCTTATATTTTTTAAAATTATAAAGTAATTCTTTTCTGTCGGATTGTAGTAACGAAAATCACAAGTAAGAAATATTTGTTATATTCGTCCGTTAAACTTTAAAGTATAATAGGTAATGACGTCTAATAAAGTATAAAAGGTAGGTTGTATGAGAAGTTGCAGTAATATCAGAACATCACACAATAGTTATTTAATAGAGTTTTTTCTCACTATAATCTATTTAAAAGGATTTTTCTTTTAAATTAGAATGTAAAGTAATGTAAATGTTAAACCTTCAATCATGAAAGATAAGTGATTTTCATCGCCGTATGATACACAGAACCCTTTAAATGTTGATTCAATATAGTATACAGTAGAAGTAAAGTTTGATATTACTTTGATAAACTTCACTTATTCGTTTCTATACAAGTAAGGTTATTTTACATTATCTCTGGTTTTATTAATGGAGAACTAACTTGCGTAATAAATTTAGGTCACATAGAGTAGTTTGTAATTTATTTGAATATTGCCTTATACTATTATATCGTAACTAATTGAAACTCGATTATTTTACCAAAAATAATGTTCTGTGGTCTTTTTAATTACGTTACGAATTAACAGAATTATTTAAAAGTTTAGAAGTGCATGACAGTACCCTTTCTTTCATTAAGCTAACTACCTTAACTAAGAGGTAAAACGAGATTTTAAGTTAATAGATAGGGAAGAATAAGGGTATGTTAAAAGACTATCGGTATTAGTTAGGGATTATTTAAAATGCAATTTAATTAAAACGTAGATAAGTTAAAATTTATATTTACTAACTAAATTTTCTCATCTCATTTGTTGCTTTTCTGTCTGTATTTTCAGTTTTATGAATTTTATCCAACTATATGTGTTAGATCATTTACAGTAATCTCGATTACTCGTTTATTATTTGAAATTTAATTTGTATTTTCTCACATTTGTGCATACTCCTGCACACATACATATACAAATCTTCTGTAACAATACAATAAAAATTAAATGTTTAAATACTTATTTATCTATAATATATATATATATATATATATATATATATATATATATATATATATATATATATATATATATATATATATAGAGAGAGAGAGAGAGAGAGAGAGAGAGAGAGAGAGAGAGATAGAGAGAGAGATAGTGACAGAGAAAAATTAAAAAACTTTTAGGACATTTTTTACTGGTACAAATAAACAAGAAATTCATACAATCAGGTTCAAAAACGCTTCGTTAGCTATAGACGGTTGGCGAAAGATTCGCCCTGATTTCAGCGCCTTCAACAAAACTAAACCAGACTGTAAATCTTGGGAACTAAATCAAGATGTAATTTACTGGTTTTATATAAAATCTGACCTGAAAAAAATTTTAACATAAAACTGTAGTTTTAATAGTTTTAGAGTAATCCGAGATAAAAAAAAATATTGATGCAGAAAATCCCACTATTTTATGTTTGGCGTAAAATGACTTTTTTGAACGGATGTTTTTTCTTCTTTGTTTATATCTTAATTTTATATTTATTTTGTACTTCTTACGCATCTAACAAATTATATTAACACCAAACATGAATTATGGTATTTTTCGATCCCAGCCGTTTATTTTTTAGCCAGGATTTCTCGAATACTACTAAAAAATATAGTTCTGGGACCTATTTTTTTTCTAATTTTTCAGGTCAGATTTCATATAAAAATCACAAAATTTACCATTTAATTTGTCCCAAGAATTACAGTCTGGCTTCAATTTTACCCTTGACGTAAAAATTCAAAGCGAAATTATTTGTCAGCCGACAATCGCTTACGAAGCGTTTCCGAACCTATGTTTCTCTTCCCAGTACCTCTTCATTTTACCCGCAAGTTGTTCTTTATTTCATTTTCGGATATTATTTTTCTGTCCTGATCTTTTAGTCTTGGGAACCCCCTCAAATCACTTTTGGATTTAAAGAAGTATAATGTAATATATTTTTATGTTATATTTAACAAGTTTATATCATTTTTAATCTCTTTAATCCAGTTTACTTCTGTTTTCCTATGTAGAAGAAATAAAGATTTTGCAAGTTAACCTATTTTCACTCATTCTGATAAGGTGACCATAGTGTTTCCTATACTTTTGTTGTCCCTTCTGTTTAAATGTGTCTCTTTCCTTTTTCGGTATCTAATATTTGTTAAAATTTTTCTCCTTTCCTTTGTTTCTACATTTATCCTCTTGTTTAAGCACGAACGCAATTATTAATCTCTTGTTTTATTACTCTATTATTATTTTTAATTTTCAGGTTTTTAGGATAAGAATTTTTTATTAGTATTTGTATTTATTGTATTTGTATTTAATATACAATTGATTATTTTGTTAGCTTTTTCTATTTTCTTAAACATGTCTTATATCTTTTATTGATGATTTTTCTGAATTTTTTTTTTTTTTTGCTTGATTATAACTTCCCAAATAAGTTGTTTTCTGTGGGATTTGGAAATGGAATTTTTGTACCGTATGAAAATGCCATGTCTGACCGGGTTTCTATCCTGGGACCTACGAGTGTAAGGCCGAGACGGTATTACTCCACAACGGAGATCGGCATTTTCCTGTATTAAGTTTTTGTATAAATTCATCTAGATAGCTGAATTCTTTGACTAGTTTTTTTTCTATTCCTGTTTGTATGTATTTTTGTGTTTTCAAAGTTTCATTGAGGTTGCAAAAAAGGAAAAATTACGGAAGTAGTGTTCAAATTATTAGTTACTGTGTAATATTTTTCGTATTAGCCTTATTTACAATGTGTGGTGTGTTATATTGTTTGAGCCATTAAGTGTTCCAACATAAACTATTTAAGGTTTGTGGCTGGATGCAGTTCTGAATTTAATAAGGAAATCAGAAAGTTACTACAGGCGTTTTACATTTTATTATTTACTACCCCGAATTTTTTAGATTTTTCAAAATTGATTGCGTATAACTCAAAAATGAAGGCATTTATAGAGAAATAGTTTTCTCTATTGTTTTTCTTGTGAAATCGTTCATTAAAACCATGTAGCGGACGTCCACATTCCTATATATAAAAAAGAAAAATGACGTTTTATTCAGTACTGCGGGCAAAAATTTCAAACAAGCCATAAAATAGTAATTTTGGAATTATGTAGATCCGCCTTCGTTTTTGAAATCCCTTATTCATTTCTTTACCTTGTATTCATATTTATATGTGCAATCATTATTTTATACCTATAAGTGTAATACTTTATTATATTATTACTATATTTCTGTCACTCCAGTTTTGTCGTAATCAATAGATTTCTTTTCTCAGCGTACACTGAAGCTTTGAACACTTCTGTAATCGTTTATTGAACTGCAGTTGAATACAACTTGAAATTAAATTGGCAGTGAATTACTTTACTTTTTTTTTTTATTAAATTCCATTCGTGTATGAAAAGATATGTATTTTCAACTATAAAAACATGTATTTATTAAAACTAATATTTGTTAGTTATAATTAAAAATCCTAATTTTATTTTATTAACGTATAAATCAGAAATATAATTAATTTTTCATTTCTAACTCACAAATCAAAAATAATTAATTTCCAGTAGTATAATACATTTCTCTAAGTCATTTAATACATTTCCAGAAATATAATACATTTTTGTTAAGTAATTATAAAATCTTTACTTCTTTCTTTAAATTATACGTTAAAAGGAAGCATTTCTCAAGAATACATTACTATATTCCATATAGAAATTTATTAATACTGTTTATCCTTAATATCTCTTTCATAGGAGACGAAGAATTTCCATTAAAATTAATATATGGTTCACTCAAGGAAGTATTTTTTTCCACATCTTTTTTCATTTACAACTTCCCTTCACTATAAAATATAAAGTAACGATAGTAACCTTCGTTAATGATACATCATGTTACATCAGTTAAAAAGATTACGTCACAGTATTTAAAATATTTATTTTTCCTGCAAACTTTTTCTTTATCCAGTTTCAAAGTTTATTTACAATCTATTACATTTGTATTAACCTTGAGCAAATTGGATCACACTCGCAATCACATGTGAAAAGTAGTTCACAACGAAACTCCTCGAAGATTTCACACTAATATGTCAAAGAACTTTTGTGGCAAGCACCACATACACTAAATAATTAAGACCATTTAACACTAATAGTAGAACACGAGAAAGCAATATAAAAGAAGTCAAAGATCAAATAAAACGGTGAAACAATGAGAAGAAAAGAAAAGGAATATGCAATAAATTTGAAAATAAAAATCGAAGGGATAATGCAAAGCATTTACTGTTGAAGCTGTATTTAAGAAACTAGTAGTCACTAAGATCCAGCACATGTAGCCGTTCTAACTTTATTCTTCTAACGTCATTCTTGTTGTCTAGCAGGTTCAAAACTAAGCGACTAGCGTAGTTTTTAAGTTGCAATTCGTACTTTGTACTGAAATGATGTATTTTCTTCCGGTCGTATTGCAAAATCGCAAACCAAAATATTCGTGTGTTTCACTGTTTTTTGCAAACCAAGGTGCCTCTGTTGTACACCTCACTACTTTATTTTGAAACAGCTGTAAGGTTTCGACATTGGTCTTGTTAGCATTACAGTAAAGTTGGATCCCATATATTCAGATCGGTTTTAAAATTGTTGAGTATATCAGTAGTTCATTAGACAAAATTATTGAAAACGCCTGCCAGTTAACCAATATTTCATTGAACTTTATCTGATGTTGTCTTCTCATCTCTCTTATATGAATTTTTCAAATTAGTCAACGGTCGAGGTGTAGACCTAGGAACGTCACACTCTTAATTTGAGAAATTACAACGCCATCAAGTTGAACTCATAAATATTCACCTCTTTTCATCGTGAATGTCACACAGTTCGATTTTCCTTAGTTAATGCGTATTCTCCATTAGCACAACTACCGGTTGATTAAATCCAACTCAAAATATAGTCTGTTCAAATTGTAAGCGTATTTAGCTTGCATCAACGGCGAGAACAGTTCTTTTATCCACAAAGGAAGCGACAGTAACCTAGACTGTAGTCGGAAAGTCTGCAAATGTCAAAGGCCTATTTGAAGAAGGCTGTCAAACAGTATTTTTTCTCTTCAATCCTTCTGTTGTTCATTTACGAGCAGCTCGATAGTGGAATTTCCCAACGGAAACCGAACTGGTGGTCAAGAATTTCCTGGTCATGTTCCAAAACAAGCAACAACACCCTCCATCAAATAAAATCAAATATAAAACATCAAATCAAATAAAATGAATGAAAGAGAGCCCGTATGTCATACTTGTATGTTAGGTGAAAAAAATCTCCCTCAAGAAAAGAATAAGTTTTTTATAAAGTATTCTTTGACTACAGAACTCCATCGTTATATAGCATCTCATTTACATTCTTGAAATCCTCCGTGGGCGTCTATAATTAACCTGTAATTGCTTTTAGGAAAAAAAAGAAGAAAAATCTGGAATTGTGAATAAATATAAAAGCATATATCTTAAAGTGAACAATATTCTTTTATATAAATACTTTAAAAACTCCATTTCTTTATGACTATTAATTTGATTTTATATAAGCCTGTTATTAGTTTAACGCGTATTTATCCAGGATAGAATGAAATAATATAAGTGAGAATGAACTAGTGCTGATATAAAATAAATTTGTCATAAGACATATTCTTTTGACATGCACGGAAAAAGGTTTTGTACCTATGTAATGATTTTTTTAAAAATCAGGGATTTTGTAAAAGTAATTTACTACTTAAAGGTCTTAAGCTTTTTTCTAAAGGTAATGAAATCTTTTTAATAGATACAATGGCTTTTTTAAAAATGTGTGTTCTTGATCAGTTAAAAGTTATTGATATTTAATAGACCTACTGTTGTATAACACTGCAATTACGTTGTTTCTTATTTAAACTTATTTTTGAATTTTCTTTTAAGGGATTCATTTCAATATTCTTTTGTAGCAATAAATATTTAAGAACGTACATTGTTTGTTCTTTTGGTTTTACTATCTTTTCTGGATTTCTTAACATGTTTTGTTTTTGTGAAGTCTTACATTCCATTTACGTATATAATTTTTCAAACATTCTTTTACATTCCAAGTTTCATATTTGATTCCAGGAAATATTATTTCCAAAAGGTTTTCATTCATTTTTTTTCAGTGACCTGATATCCTTTTCATATCTTCTTTACATAGTCTACTATGTAAATATAACATATATTTGATTGTCTTTTATTTTACTATGAAAGAAAAACAAATTATATTTATCTTCATATAATGAAAACATTTTATTCAGAGATTCATACAAAAGAAAAATATTACCATTGAACTTTTTTTAAATCTTATATTTTTTCATCCGATTATGAATTAGCTATCAAAATATTTTAGTTTTTTTCTTTTTTTTCTTTTGTCTCAGTTATATTCATCGTACGGTGTACACCCATGTACTACGCGACACCACCGGAATGACGATTGCAAAAATATGCTATATATATGTCGTACGTGGATTTTAAGGTTATCGTTAAACTTAAATTTGTTCATCAATCCATACAAATTGTAATTAAAACTTATTTTTTTTAGATCCAGTGAAATAAAATGATTTAAGATAAAACTTACCGGAAGCTGCTCTTTACATTTTCTTACACGTAGGCTGTTCTTATCTCCTACGAAAAATTTTATCGATTCTTTTGTAATCTTTTTACTTTGACATTGATCGTTCAGTGTATAGAAGTTTTGTTTACTAAAGTACAGGATGAATAAAAAAGAGACTGTGTTGATTCACTGTTGAATAAAAGTTACGTATTATTGTTTAAGCAAAGGAGAAGGGAAATCGTTCTACAAACAGACAGTTCTATGTAGCATAATCCTACATGCGTGAATGGCGAAAGAAAAAAGCAACAAAGCATTTCAGCGAAAAAACGCAAAATATCCAGTAGTAGAAGAAATCTTGCAGCCCATATATGGAATGTACATCAGTTTGGATATGCGATTTCTATAGAAATGTGTCGGATTAAAGCTCTGGAAATCGCCGATGAATTAAATATGGGTAGGAATGAATTCAACTGTACGAAATTTGTACATTACCATCGCTATATCTACTTTTTTACATTGCTGTGAAACTGGGTTTTAAGGGAAAATAAATTAAGCTGTATACAGGACACCAAAATGAATTTCTTGAGCCTTTAATGTGTAAAACGAAAGGGTAGAATCAAGAGACTTCAATATTAAGTTTCAAAAATATGTTATAAGGAACGATTATTCCCTAAATCAAACTGGGATTGCAGACTATACTCCGATAACTTTTGAAATCCCACCGATAACAATTGAAAAATTGGATGCGAAAATTTTCAAATACGAACTGTCAGTTATGAAAAACAACTTTTTCATTGATGCTGATAATACTTTTAAACATGGAAAAATTTACTCCCACATATAATTTTTAAAAGAAAGTATTTTTTCGGAAAAGTGGAAAATTTTCACTCGATATTGTAGTTCATGCGAAGACAAGAAAAGAGGTTTATGAATAATGAATTACTGCTAGACTTGATTAAATGCGTCTAGGAGCGTCGGCCAGGTGCTTTATTAACAAAACGCTTCCATACTTATAGACAGTTTTAGGGGACGTACTACCGGTGATAAAAAGCAACGACTAATTGTAGGAGTGTATGATGAAATAATATCTCTTTTTCAATTTCTAAATATATGCGTAAACCGACAATTTAAAACCAAACTTCCTTATTATTATACAAACCGGACGGTCAACACAAGACTACATCGTCAAATTAAAAGACCGTCTTTGATTCTGTTTTATGTGTGAATTATTCAAGAAATCTTGAATTTCTGACGTTATCGACATAAGGAAGGACGATTATTTGTGGTTAAGCGATTCGATGATAATTGTAAATCTGCGGATGACGAAACACTGTATACAGTTATTAAATAAAATAATTAAACGCATAGAAATTACAGTAAGTATTTACAGTACAGACTTATTTACTGTTATTACTCAAATAATAAATACCTTCTGTCAAACATTTGTAATTCAAAAATATGTAACAGTATGTTTTCCTTATTTTCATAACCTGGGATCACGTCTTACCATTGGTGCGCGTAGTATATAAGTATATACGGTATATCAAGATTTTTTTGTAGACAGAGTGATGTCATTTATTTTCATTTAAATATGTGTAGGAGCGCATGCGCTCGGGTACGCAAATCATAACACGCATCATTATTTACCATAAGGCATTGCATTATGCCATCTTCATTCATTCCAATTTCTAGTTGAACGTTTGATTTCGTGACAGTTCCTACTTCATTTTAGATAATCTGTAATTTCACTATTTTACAGTTTCCTTCTTTACCTGTTTAACTGATCCTTGTAGCGTGTTAATCAATTCGTCTCCTCTCATCAGTGGTCATGTTTAGGTCAATATATCTCAACCAGTTTGATTTTCAGTTCTAAATCGTATTGATTAAGCATCTATCTTATTATATTTATCGTTTACTCTGTACATTTCCTTCTATTTCCTCCATACCAATATTTCTTCCAATTTCTTCCGCATTTTTCCTTAACATTCATGTTTTAAGAAGAAAGTAGCAGTTAATAAATCTTATTCAATGTTGTCTTTATTTTAAGAATTTTTTAAAATATTTTTTTTATAGAATTGTTTCTATTCTTTACAATAATTTTTTCTATTTAGATGGTACATACTATTACGGTTTCACTGGCCCTGGTACCATTTCATATTTTACTGGTGAAAATAGAGAAGATAGGTTATATAAACATAGGTTCGGAAACGCTTCCTTAGCGCCCGCTGGTGAAAGATTTCGTTTTGATTTTTGAGCCTTATATAAAATTAAACCTAACTAATTCTGTGGATGAAAACTAAGGAATAAATTTAGTGCTTTATATGAATTCAAACTAAAAAATTTATAACAAAAAAAAAATAATTGCGTAGTACTTTACTTTTAGTGGTTTCGAGAAATCTGCTGTAAAAGACAGAAGATTGGGGTCGATAAACACATTATTACTTCTTTGTACGAAGTAAAGAAAGTATTATGATCGCGAAACATTTCGGTTTTCAGATTTCAACGGAAATATCCATTTGACAATCTTTAAATCGGTTGTGTCTACTTTTGGCATGACGCATGTATGTAAGTACGTATAAACTTATCTCGCATAACTGAAAACCGATTATCCGTAGGATATTGAAATATAGAATTTAGAACTGTTGTAACATCTAATTGTGCCAGCCCCCTTTTTGATTGCAATGGACTGAACCAAAAATGTCCAAAAAAGCTCAAAATACAAAAAAAAAATTTGATTTTTGACTTTTTCTTAACTGTAGTAATAAGCATTGAACGCTTTTCAACGACATATCATAAATGGTACTTATTTTCATTGATTCAATAGTTGTAGCCAAATTAAAATTTAATTAAAGAAATAGTTGGCTCGTACAAGGGAAAACACATCGGTTGGAATCAGAATTCATCTTTTTTTTAACTTTTACTTTTTTAATTTAAATATATTGATTTATTAATAATTATTAACCTGTGATTTTAAAAAAACTGTTTACCGTAAATATTAATTAAAAAAAAAACTATAAAAAAAATATCAGAAGTTATTAATGAAATAAAATTTTTTGTACATTTCATTTAAAAAAAATGTTTATGTATTATTTCGTCGTCGTACAAATAAGTCATGTCGTGACCACGTCACATTTGGTGAAACATCTGATTATTCGTTTTTGTTTTCATTTAGTTGGTGGTTGCATCATAATAATTTTAAAAAGCTTAGTGTTAGATAGATGTAAGACACATTTATTTAAAGAGTGATAAAGGGACTTTTACTCTATTCTAATATTTCAGGTAAGATCGTTGAATTAATAACTGTATAAATATTTGATGTTAATAACTAATATTTTAGAAATTCTGTAACTGTCCAATTTATAATTAGAACTATACCTAGCTAAAATCTGCCACATTTTGATATGTTTTGTTTTTAATAAACTTCCAATGACTTACATTTGTATTTAGTTTCTGTGAAATTTATTCGTAGCATTTTATTCAGATTTAATTCTCTACAAGTTTTATAATCAATTTAACAGACTTATTTTATGATAAACATAATGTAGTGTGTGTTTCAACCCAAATCATTCTATTTTTATCCCCGAATAGTACGAAAATGCCATTTTTGGGTCCTATTTAATACCGTTTTAGAGCTAGTAAACAAATAAATACGGCTAATAACAAGTATTAAAAAATAATTCTAATGTCTTAGGAAACTCCTTTCGTTATACTCAGTGCCATATAACTTGGCGAGTGAATTTGTTGTGTCACTAACGTCAGAAGAATTTTAGAAAAGATTATACTAAATATAGTAATGGTAAATGTATAAAATTGTCCATGTGTAGATCCCGCAATTTATTTGTGTAAAGTCATGTGTCAAGTAAATATGACATTGAGCTTTTAAAATTCGTTTATCATTTACTTAAATCAATCATTTTGGTGACGATTATGTAGAAAAGTAGGCTTAGGTAGTTTTAATAAAAAAAAAGAACGGAAACGGCAGAGTTATTAATTATAGTAATTTTTAACTAATGGTAATTGTTTACTAATTTTTAGTAACTTTTTTTGGTTTTAATTAGTTTTATAGTATAACTTCCGGTTACTGTGCATGTTGAATATTCATTACGTAGAATTTAATGGAGATTTCAGTAACTGGCTAAAGAGTGCATTACCTCTGGATAGTCTTTGACCAACTTAATCCAGTTTTACTTAAAATGAACTTTTTATGCGTGTAGTATTTTTTTTTTTTTTTTTATAAACCTTTTCAGCTTAATGAAAATAACTGCATTTGCAACTTTCTATTGGTTTTACTTTTCCATTCTACATTAAGGTTCCATTAAAACAAACTTAGCAAAAAACAAAAAACAAATTGTAAAGCTTATTAAATAAGGTTTTATAAAAGATTAAACTAGCGTATTCTGTTACGTGATAGGTGTCTAATTTATTTTTTTAAAGTTTCAGAAGATAGATAGGTGAAAATAGCTAAATGTTGTGTTTTATCATATAAAATAGGAACTAGATCAACTGGTTTAGTATTTAAAATCAGCCAATATAATTTAAAATGAAACGTAAGCTCCCATTGCTAAATATATATATTTTGTATATTTGCAGTTATTCGTTTTACTTTGATAAATAAATGTCTCGATAAAGTTAAACGGTTTTTATCTAAATATTTTGCTAATTTCAGCAAGACTTGCATATCTCTTTTTTACTCTCCTTTCTTTTGTTTTATTCACTTTAATTCTTTGCTGAGGATAATTTCTAAATAGAATGTACGCAAATCATATGTTTTCCCTCTTTGTAAAGGACCTCTTCTCTTGGTCGCGTTATAGATTTTTTTCATATAAATTGATTTTTTCTCCATAAATTAGGAAATTTGTTTTACATAAAATAAGGATGTTTTTATAAATAATTTAAAAATATTTTCCATTATTACGCCATAATTATTGTTTAGTGTTAGGTAATTGAAAATAATAATTTTTTTCTAGTTTTAATAAAGCCGACCAGCGTCACAGGTAGTGTATGTTCAACCTTTCACCTGGAAACTCCTGGGTTTTAGTTCAAGTAGGCACATATCACTATTAATTTACTACAAAATTTCTATTCCATATTTCCACAAATAATCTTCAAGCTTATGTACTGAATTAAATCATAAAAAATGATATATTCTCACTTATTACACATATATATACATTATAATTAAAAAACTTTTTCTGGCGAAAATTATTTACTCCAGAAAAAAAAAAATTGGTTGATTCCCATTTACAGAGTTTTTTAATGTTAGTATTTTTGTAGAATAGAAAAAAAAGGCGTAATCTAATAAAAATAAAAGGTGTGATGGTACCACTCCGGAATTGAGGGTGGCAGAGTATATAACCTCAAAAGAATATTCATTTTTTTGCACCCCTTGTATTATTTTTTATTAAGAATCAAGTTTTTTCCTTGTACACCTTACGAACAATCTTTTTCATACGGCTAAGGTGATTTTTTCTAGGTTAACAGTTTAAAAAACTTAATTATAATTGCTTTTATGTAAAAATTATAATTAATGTATATGTAGTTAAGAACGTAGGGTTTCAACCCCATACTCCGTAACCAAATAAAAAAACGACTTTATTAAAAATGCTTGAAGTACAAACAATTTTTGCCATTCACAGGAAAGGCAATCCGCAGGAAGATCTTCCGCGGGAAGGTCATAAAAAAATATAAAGAATTTTAAAAGTACAAAAAATCATTCCAAATTAACAATAACAAATTGTTCATCTTTTAAACCGTTGTACACTAATTTTGCATCGGTTAATTTACTTTTTAAGCATTTTATCATCCATTAATGATCTAATTCTACACAAATTGAGGAACCGAATTTAGTTTCTGTTTTTTCAAATTTAATTACTTTTTAAGGTTTATTAATTTATCTTCTAATACAAATTTTTTTTTCATCTTTAGAACATAATGAAAGTTTATTAATAGTTTTTGTATACAGTTCATGATTGTAGCTTTTTGTACAGTTCATTTCTCTAAATTCTTTTTTACCTTCAAATAAACTATTTTAAAAATTCACCATCTTTATATATGTATCATCTATTTTTATATTTTTATTCATTAATAAACATTTCTTAATATCTTTATATTTAACTTCGTTTTTACCATTATAAGTATAACATTTGGATCTTAATTCGCAAAATACTTCCATTGGAATTCCGTTCATTTCATCTTTAAATTTTCCAATTACTTTCTTATCTTTATCACTAAAATATTCATGGCTTTTATCATAATCACTTTTATCGAATTTTTAAGAATTTTCTTTTAATTATTTTATATGGACCTTTTTTCATCTCTACAATATTACTATCAGTATCCATGTATAATTCACAATCAGGATCGTATTTCTCAATCTTATCATAATAAAATTGATACATTAGTAATTTAGATAAATCTAATACTGAAAATCCATAAATCTATACATTCTCAATCGCATATTTAAAAAATGTAAAAATTTGTTTTCTTAGCTTGATTACATGAATGTCTTTCATTCCCAAATTTTACCTAAATTCGGTTTTTAACATTTTCCATAGTTTTACCAAAAACAGAATTATTCATTAGTTTGTAAAAATCTTTTTCAAAGTCACGTTTACTTTGGGCTCTCATCTTTGTATTAAATTCAATATATTCTCTCATAAAATCACTTTGTTTCTATGAATTTTTTCTAAACTCATCCCTTTATCTAAATAATATTTTTAATTTCTAATATGAACTATATATATCTTCTTATCTAATAAAGTAGTATATATAATATTTTATTAATGTTCTGGAGCTAAATTCATTTCATTATGTTCATTATGTAATTCTTCAGGGTATTCTAAATCAAAATCATCATTTTCATCATAACTATATGTAAATATATAGTAATATATGTAAATATAACTATAAATATATATTTCATCATAATTATCTCTTTCCAACTTGAAACTTCTAATTTTTGGGTTTATCCACATTAAATCTTTATAAGGCAATTTCTGAGATAACTCCAGCCATATAAATTATTGGCATCAAGATATAATAGACAATTATCGGGTTTATTAAGATCATAATCTTTTAAATATTTATTATTAGCGAATATCTTTTAGTACACTGACAAGATTCCTCCTCTTATTCATTTTTCAATCATTAAATACATTTCATAATCGCTTATTAAATCTAATTCAATTTTAGTTAATTTTAGCATCGTATCCCCAGCTACTGATGGCGCTGTTAAATAATGCGCAGGATCTAATTTATAATTTTTTAAACATCAATCTCTAAAATGTTTAAATATATCTGCTAATAATAATAATAATACATCCTGAATATTATACAAGTCTGAATAATTTGCTAGATTTTTAAACATTTTATAACGTAAATAATCAGATATTTCTTCAAATTTTAAAGAACAAAATATTTTTCTATTTATTTCTTTATCATAATTCAATTTATCTAAATCATCTATAAATTCATAAGGAAAAATACCTTTTCCGCTAAGGATATCAAAAATTTGGTCTTTATCTCCTTCTATTACTTTAAAACTTAAATTTTTTATAACTTAATTTTTTATAAAATTATTAATGTCTACACAATCTTCTTTTTTTAAAGATTTAGTTAATTTTTCTTTTGAAGGAGCCATAAATCTAAATGTATCTACATATAACTTTATAAATTTTCTCGGTTTATTATCTTTATTAAATTCATAACCATTCACGGATTGAACTGAATAATTTATATATTTTTCATCAGTATTTGCAATTAAATTTACTTTACCATATTTTTTTGATAGTTCTTTAATACATAAATGTGTATCATATCTAGTCATATTATGACAATACACTGGAATACTAGGCGGAAGTTTAAAATTTAAATTACAATTTTGATTCGATGCTCCTCTATAATTTTCAGATATATAACAATGATCTCTTACTTTTATAATTTTTTCATCTATCTTCTTCAAAATCTAATAAATTTCGATCATCATCAATAATATCTTCATGTAATAAATTTGGGTTAAAAGGTTTCTCACAGTTGTAACATATTGAGGCATTTTGAAATTCTAATTCTTCTTTTTCACTTAATTTCAAGGGAATTTTATTTTCTGAATTATATTTTTTTGCAATATATTCTGTTATTTCTTCTGAATTTGATAAATATTCAGGAACTTTGTCTAATTCTTCTTCAGTTTTAGCTGTAAATTAAATTGGTTGATAAAATTTATCTTTTTCAGCTTTATTAACTAAAATTGTAAAACCCCATATGGAATATGTTTATGAATTTTAGTAGTTGATTTTAATGGATCGGATCATTCCTTACAAGTATCTATTTTATTTAAAATAGTTTCAAAATTCAAGTAAATAGCGAATGGATGTTCAAATTTCTTACTATTATTTTACAAATTACAATTATTACCATTTTACAAATATATTTTCAGACAAACATAAAACAATTGATTTTTCGATCCAATCTTTTTTATTTTAACATCAAATTTCTCGAAAACTATTAAAAATAGAGTTCTAAGATTTTTTGTTTTTCAATATTTCAGGTCAGATTTCATATTAAAAAAAAAACCACTAAATTTACCCCTCAATTTAAGTCCAGAGAATTACCGTCTGGTTTAATTTTTCTGAAGGCGCAGAAATCAGAATTTTTTACATTGTTCTGGTTGTACCTTTTTACACACAGCTTATTTTTTGTATCCGTAACTTAATTTAAAACTTTTTATATAATACTTTCTCTAAACAGTATTTTAATGAAAAATTTTCTTATATTCTTTAAAATTTATATAGATTTAAATTAAAAAAATAGGCTCACAAAGACATGATTTAATTTTAAAATTTCATATCGGCAGCTCTACCCAATTGTTTTGAGAGGGAAAAATTAATTATTTGTGAAACAAGAAATAAGCATTATCTCTTTAATACATTCCGCTGGCATACTCTACGTTATCAGGATTTTCCTTTTCTTTTTCATTATGTTCAGTAACGTTTCTTAATACTATTTGATTTTTCAGTATTAATTTTTTTATTTAAGTTTGTTGCCTGTTTTAAAAGTGTTTTAGTAAAATGATTATTTAGAAATTGTATTATATTATAATTATTTAATATTATAATTTTGTTTGTACTGTTTCGTAAATAAAAATGGCTGTAACCACAATAAAATGAGTTCATAAATACATAAATAAACCTTAAAAACTTCCATAAACACACTGACTTATTCCTGCTATAACATATGATTGCTATGGCAAAAAAGTAGTACATTTTTTCTTCCTTTATGTAAATACAATTTTTTTAAATATCAATTTGCTTTTAAGAAAAAACTTTATAAAAAATAAATTACTAAACAAAACATAATAAACACAAAAATAGAATTATATATAAACATAATAAAATAAAAAAGGATTTTTATACGAAGATATTTATCTAAACCAATATAGCGCCCTAACAATATTTTATTATATAAATAAAAAAAAAATTCTTGGGCAGTTCTGCGCAAGAAGACCGACTTTCTTTTCGACGCCCTCAATATTCTGCATTCAGAAATTCGCTGATTTTCAGAGTATAGCACAGTACGTACATTGATTTTTCAGTAGACCCTAAGCTCAAAAATCAAATTTCAACTCGCTCTTCACTCTGACTCACTACATAAGCTCGTATGAAAAATACACATCTACACAGTCAGATTTTTTCGACATTACATTGAACGTAACTCAAGAACGATTCAACTAATCATCAAATTTTCACAACTTTAGAGAACTATTCCAGCACATTTAAATTTTATGAATATATATATATATATACATAAGGAAACCCCTATTTAAGTGAATGGTATTTTTATACTCCTCATAGTTCAAAATAAGGAAAATTCATTTTCACTCTCGCCAAAAATACTTACATACGTAAGGGAAAAAGGTTGATTTCGCTATTTTGAATCTTTTATAGCGGTCGTAGAAACCTGAGCTAAGTACTTAGGGTGGGAGACATTTAATATTATTTATAAACAGTTCCTGCTACAAATCTCGAAAATCTCTTAAAAAGTTTAAAATTCGCACAAATATTTGGTTATACAGTGTCTAACGAAGAAACTAAGAATCTTTCTAAACATGTACTACTAATGAAAATAATGAAAAATTAAATATAAATATAGGTCTTAAAATGATTTTGTTTTTGATTTAACAGCTAGCAAAAGATTTCGCCCAGGTTTCAGTTTTTCTAATAAAAAAAAAGCTTTATTGTAATTTTTGGAACCTAAATTAAGAAGTAAAGTTGGTGGTTTTTTAATGTAAAATGAGCTGGGAAATAGGATAAAACATGTCTCAGAACTAATTTCATTAGTTTTTAGATGTCCGACGTAAAACACAAAATTCGGTGTCCAAAAACAATCGGACAGGCATTTTTTATGTTTGTAGTACAATAGCTTTGTTAAATGACAAATAAATGCGGAACATTTAATAACAAAATTTGTAGAAAATTTAATTCTGAGAAAATTATGTAAATACATCCAAGAAAAAGTAAATAAAAAATATTAAAAATTGGTTTTTTATTGAAAAAAAAAATTCCGTTTTTTAGACGAAAAATCCTTTTAGACAGAAAATCGTATTATTCTTTATGTACCTAATACAGATTCTTTTTAAACCTTCGGTGCATCAACAATTACGAAAGAAAGAGTCATTTCCAACGTGTTGGTTTTCTGTTGAACGCCAAGTAAATGATCATGGTAATGATGAATAACGTGTGGTTCAGAGTAGTCCAGGGGCTAATACAAAGTGAATTTCATGTCGCACTGATTTATCAAAAAACAAAGTTGTCGCATCCTCCAGAAATATAAATAAACAAATACTATAAATTAGTACACTAATTTTCTATATTTACTATACATTTGGTATAAAAAAAATTACCATAAATAAAAAAATCGTGACGTGGAGAACGCATGACTTCCGTGTGCACCTATTAAAATACATTACACACAAATAAAATATTATTTCATTAAAATTTATGATATTTTTTCAATTTTTTTTTTTTTTTTTGTTATTACTGAATTATTCATTGTAAAAATCTTTTTACAATTAGTTAATTATTAATAAATCAATATATTTAAATAAAATAAAAAAGTTAAAAAAAAGGAGATGGAGTATGATTCGAACCGATGTACTTTCCTGTAAGATCTAAATATTTCATTAATTAAAATTCTATTTGTCTATAACTTTGGACTCAATGAAAATAAGAACCAATAAATGTCAAATGACACTTTTTTTTCAGTTAATTGTGCACCTACCCTCATATGGGGAGGTGCACAACTAGATGTTATAACAGTGCTAAGTCCAAAATTTCAACATCATGCGGCTAATCGTTTTTGAGATCAGAGATTCGATCGTATGCACGTACGTACGTACAAACGTCACGCCAAAACTATTCAAAATGGATTCAGGGACGGTCAAAATTGGTATTTCGGTTGAAATCTGGAAACCGAAATTTTTTGAGATCACAATATTTTTTTTACTTCGTACAATGAAGTAAAAAAATGTTGAAAATAATCTACTTGTTAAAACAAATTATACTCATATTTTTGTAAGGGTGAAAGTATCCGTCTAATTATCTTACGTAGGGTTAGATCTTAGCACGTAAACACGATATTTTTACAAATTTAAAAAAAAATTATTTTCTAAAATATTAACACGTTGGGGGAAAACAAATCATTATATCAATATTTTAAAAACAAAAGTTTTCATTGCATGAAATTTGATATTTCATGAAATAGATCAAATTTGCTGATTTGTATAATGTAGGTTAATTTTGGCGGCTTAGTTTAAATTTAAAATTTATATTATTTTGGCCAGTTAAATTTAAGCTACTTCCCGGTTAAATTTAAATGAAGTTTTTTTTTGTAATTTTATTTATTAAATTTTATTGAATTTTTTTTTTTTTTTAAATATATGTACTATGATTGAAACGTCGTAAAATAAGCCTGGCAAATCACATAACTGACCATGTTACGTGTTAAATGAAACAGCTGGCAAAGACTGGTTGAAACTTTGCCGGCTTTGCTCTCGATAAATTTTTATTTCAAACACAAAATTCGGTTTTTAAATATAAATGATTTAATTATGCAATGTTTATAGTACAGTTGTAAAAAATTTCAAATTTTTGACTCCGATTTTTTTTTTAACCTCCGGGACCACCGGTAGGTACTGTTCAGAGGATGAGATGGATGATTTGTGGCGTTTGAAAAATGCTATGCCTGACCGGGATTCAAACCCGGGACCTCCGTATGAAAGGCCGAGACACTACCACTCGCGCCACGTAGACTGCGATTTTACCCTTTTAATTAAATGGATTTTTATATTTAAAATTATGCTGCATTAAAAGTATAAAATTGGAAAAAGTAAAAAATTTTAATAAAAATTTTCGGTTCCTGTTCAACTTGATCAAAAAATGCTTTTATAATAAAACTCAAACTGTATTTAGTTTACAGTTAGTAATTAAATATTGTTTTGCCAGGTTGATTTATTTACATTCGGACTTTTTTAAAGTGAAAGGTTAAATTTTGTGAAGGTCCGTAATGTTCAGATTTTTAATGTTTTTTTCAAACTTACAATTGTATTCATTTAATCTATATATAAACTCAAATCTAGCAATAGCAAAGCATTGCGGGGTCTGCTAGTGATTTATTTATAAATCAAAGGTTTCTGTTTCTAGTAAAAATTGTGTGATTGTAGAAAGCTCTTTTTTGGTTAAAAACTAAACATAATAACTTAAAATTAAAGATGTAAAAGTAAATGTTCATTTCGATTGTTAAAAAATGTTCATCATCAATAATTACTGAAAAATTAGTGTGTAGAAGAGTAAATGATTAAAAAAATACGTCTAAATAAATAACGAAATAATAATAACATAATTTTTTCTTTGTAACACTACAAAATGAATTCTTATAGACTGGCACTGTTTATAGAATAAATATATATACAAATATATTTTCTAACATAGAAAGTTAGGCGTAAATTTAAGTTAAAAAAATGTAAATTTGTAAACGATTGTCCATCATGGTATGATAAAATTTTATCACTGAAAGAACAACAAGAATCTTAAACAGTCCCCCAAGAGGTATCCCCTCCCATAAAAAATTGAAGGGGATATAACCGATTAATGGTCTTATAAAAAACCTCCAAAATAAATGTTTAATAAATTTAAAATTTTAAATTGCTATTAGAAAACATTTTATAATGGATCTAAATTTAATGATGTAATCCTGTTTATTGTAATTTTTTTCATTTATCTCGTTTCTAATAAATCCGTTTCTGATGATGTTAGTTTACCACGGAATTTTCCGATCCTTTGTGTTTACAACATGAAAAATACTACTTTATTTTAGTTTCAACCTTTCTTTAGATTAATATCATCATTTGGTGTTCTGCCTAGCGACAGCTACCTTACACCATTGCCGTCTTCATCCATTTCTATCCCAGTATTCACCATCTTTCCGTCGTAGTTGCCAATATTCACCTCGACTATTAATGTCATCCTTTTATTTCTATTTCTGCTGATCCTTCCAATACATTTCTGAAGATTCTGCTTCATGTAATCATATGTCCTAACCGGGTTCCTTTTCTTTTGTGTACTTTCCGCATAAGTGCTTTTTTTCTTTAATGATGATCATTATTTCCTCATTTTTTACTTTATCAGTCCATTTTGCTTTCTCCATCGTTCTCAAAATCCATATCTTAAGAGCCTCAAACCAGTCTCTGTATCACATCGTCCACACTTCACTTTCATCTACACTCCATACAGATTCCCAATTCTTAAGTTCTTAAATTAAATTTGCCCTGGATCCCCTATTAAGAGCATGTGAAATTTATTTGCAGCTTGAGTCTGGGCATGGCGCTGTCGGTCAGCAACTAACCGTGAATCATGCACTTATCTCTATCTGAGGTCGGAGATAATTTCATTCTTGTAGCAGACTTTGAATATTAAGACAGGTTACTTCTCTTTATTTGAATGGGTATTCTTTTAACTTTTGACAATCCAAAATCTACAAACACAATAAACAATCAAATTCTAAAAAATTTCGCTAAAAATAATAATATTAATAGATATTTAATATTATAACAGATACATAATAGTATAACAGAGCATTCTGGGAGAATTTCTTAGCGTTTCAAGCAAACCATCACTTCTTTTGCGCACATGATGTTGCTCCCTTTACCAGGAAATAGATAAACAAACAGAAACAACTACTCTCTGCCGTACACAAAGCACTGCGTCGCTCGCTCCCCCCGTAAGTGGCAAGGGAACGCAGACAGTTGAGAACGTCATCGTTGCTACTAGAAAAAGCAAGAGAATGCCTTTAATGAATATATTTAATATCTTAAGCTTCATGAGAAGTATCGTGATAGTTTTAATTGGAGATAATGATCAAACCTGTGAGGTACAAATCTGCAGTTTTATTAAAATCTGTTCAGTAGTTTTTGAATGAAGTGCGCACAGACACGACTGTAGTTATCACTTTATTGCATGTAGAGGTTGTTGTAAACAATAATTGTACCTTTAGTTTTTACGTAACCATCACCATCAGGGTCGTCATATGTAAGGGTGTAAAGGACCCTTACATTTAATTTAAAAGCAGAAACTACACAAAAACATTATGACACAACAAAAAACAACAATTATGTCTTGTAAAGGGCCCCGATCTTAAAATTTGAGATAAAATTTTGAAAGAACATGAAAGTAAAAAATATAAGTCTATACAATACCATTATCTCCTTCTACCTCTCTCGATTATTTATTAATTTTAGCACCCTCGGGCGACCAGAACCGCCGTTAAGCAGTATACTAGTCGCCCCATGATGCCGTGGCAGTTGACTCCCCCCTATGAACAGTCCCGTAGGACGTAACCCATCGGGGTCCTCGCAGCGTCACAAGAGCAATCTGACCACCTGTTCAAGACGGCCAAAAACCCCTCGGCGAAGATGCTACCCTTCCTGGTCCTGACCTACTTGGCTACAGGCATGCATTGCGCTTACCCATAGCCTCGCGCCCTCAGTCCATCCTTGAGGGTCCCCTATGCCATCATTGGATACACCCCACTCCCTGTTCTTGTATGCAGGCGAGCCAGGGTGGCCTAGGCAAGAGGGCTACCTCCCGTTACTATACGTGCCATATAACATTTCAAGTTATAAGCAATCTAATTTACAAAATCGGAAAAAATCGTGATCGTAATAAAAAGCGGTAAAATGCTCTGTAGTAACTTTTTTTATTTTTCATTACTTTTAGAAATACATATGCAATAACATACTTTAACTGTTAATGGTGGAATTAATGGCCCACATACTCGCAATAACACCCTTCACAATAATAAAGAAGGCTAGTAATAATAATACAAAATAAAGAATAATGTGCAACACTACTACAAATTAAATAGTTAGTTCAACTGATATTATTTAGTTAATTTTCAAAATAATTAAATTTAAAATTTTTTAACTATGTAGATCTGTACCTGTTTCTATTTCCTAATATCTCTCAGTCTTGAAATATGAAGCCGTTTGCATGCTTTATCAGTCTGTATAATTTTAAATTACTACATCCTTCAGACTGAACGACGTGGCAATTCTGTTCTTGTTTCAAAAGAACTTTTAATATTATTCTAATTTTAATAACACTGTGTGTGTGTGGGTATGTGTATGTTCATGAATGTGTATATGTAATTATTATTAAACCCGAAATCAATTACCAAAATGGTACTTCAAAGGCAAATGGAGATTTTTATAATTGAGATACTGATCCCTTGTTATTTATTTCTATTTTACATTTTTAACAAACCATACATATTTATTTTGGAAAATGGGAAGTAAAGTTTCCTTTTTAATATTAAAGTATTTATCCCGTCAAAAATAAACATACACACAAGTAGAGGATTACGTCAAAATAATATTTACAAAACAATAACCGTACAACATTTTGCAATTTAACAAAGCAGATTTTTTTAAAGAATGGATGGAATTCCAATTTAAAACTTTAGATATATTCTGTTTTAGCGTAGTACTAACAAAATTACAAAAGATCTATCAATTATATTTACAGAGAACTATTGTTATACATGCACTATAGAATTGGAAACCATTTGTTACAGTAAAAACTAGAGGGTGTATAATACAGTAGTATCGTATAACGTTAGGCTCTTCATTGAAATAAAGTACATTTTAAATTTAAATAACACAGATAAAAACGCATGCGTAAACTGTTTTTTACTTTGCTTATTTTAACTATCTAACTTTAACCAATGTAATTACATTGGAATAATTACACATTACTCCAATGTGTAATTTGATTTTGAAACATGCTGTTGTAAAATTTTTTATTGGTTTTCTTTATAGAACTGTTATATATATATTTTTTTAATAGAATTTCAAGCTTTGTTAGAAGCAATCCAATAAGCGTATCGGAAATGGAAAATCCACCCTTTTTTTAAAGTTTTTCTAAAAGTAACTCTGAAAATAAACATTAATGAATACATAAAATTTAATTATTTAACTATATTGGATGAGAAAAGTAATTGTAAAAACCTAGTTGTCTATTTTGCATGTGAAGATATTTTACTAGTATCGTCATATTTATATAAATAAATTTAGTCTAGTGTACAACCGGTTTATTAGTTGAATTTATCGACTAATTTAGATTTTTTAATGTTATTCTATCACAAAAAATTATTATAATATTGAGTAATAGTAAAGATGTTTTTGATTGTGTTGATATTTTGCGGACAAAAGTATGTAATAGAGGTTATATTTAAGTGCATAATTTCGTGGAGGATAGAAATTGTATCTGAAGTTACAGTAAGGGTACGGAGAACTCAGCACGATTGGTAAATCTTGTAAACAAAGACAATTTTATTTTACAATAGTATTTGTTTATATTATGTTTAATGGAATTTTTTTAAATGTTTATGACGTCCGGTTTCAGTAATAAATAATACTGTGTAGCAAAATAAAAAAAAAACTCCTAATTTTAACAACAGAAAGATTCTATAGGTATAACTTTTGAAGAAACGTTCGATCATCGTGAAATTTTTTCTCTGAATACGATTAACGAGGGCAAGAGCTATAAGTGACGCCAGGCGTATTGTTAATTAAAAAAAGAATTAATATTTATTTATCTAACGGTAATTAAAATTTATAACACAAACAGCGAAGAGTAATGTTTTCATGATAAACCAAACATAATATATCCCATGACGACTTTACGTCATCATTGATTAATTTTCAGTAATATAGGAAATTATTTTATAACATTAATTAGTGGCATTTAATTTTTAAATAAGCAAAAAACTATTAATTAATAAGGAAAGCTATTAAAATAATATTTTATCTAAAACTGATAAAACGCTTTTACACAAAGGCATACCTGGGGTAAGTTCTCAGGATCTGAAGAATTTTTTTCTTGTTGTTAATAAGCAGCATATTTTTATTAAGGAAAGTGTAAGCGTATATTTTAGATAGAATTCTTAAGAATTCCTTTAAAGAAAGTCCTTTAGAGTTCCTCTAAGAAAGTCCTTTAAAGTTAAACATAATAAATTTCAACTTTTTTAATTTACTTTGTTTTTAATTATTTCATTTTATTTTGCTTTACATTGTATTTTTGTTTCAATCATTTTTTACATGTTTCGTTATTTCTTACATGATTATTAATCACCTTAAATAACTGATCTTAACGCCTTACTGTATTATACATTATTATTATTTTTAAAATAAAAATTTTCAATTTTCAATGTTATAAAACTGGCACTAAATTATTATTTATGTAGTCAGTGAAGTGATCTTCAGTCTACAGATCTTCTAGTCTACAGTTTCCTAAAATGATAGACCGTATACCTAAAATATAGAAAAGTTTTTCGAAAATTTTCTTTTTTTTATATTGAAGGGTTTTCTTAGATTTAGAGAAAACTTTAATTAAGAAAATTTGTTAAGCTTAACCAATAAATGAATAGTTTAAAAAAATTCTTTCTTAAAATTATTCCCCACCTGACCGCCGTAGGAGAAAACATCCACCTTGTGACGATCGCGGTCGTCACACCGCCCCCCCTCCGATGATAGCCACGATGGGCTTTATTGGAGGTCGTCTTTTAGACCCTTTAAACTTGTTAACACTAATTCATTTAAAAAACTATTTATAAAACTTTTTCCGCCTTCGAAAAAATATTTCATTTTTTTATTTTTTTGTTTTTTTGTATCAATTCTTTGAATTTTTATTAATATAGCCGGAAACTTCATGCAATATTTCGCCAGCTTTTTATTTATATACAAAAAATTATTAGCATTACTATATCGTTTGTGCACACAAATCAGCCAAGTAGGAATTAATTACTTATCTGTGTGTGCTCCGTTGAACGACACTACTTTCGATATTATTTTTTAATTATTATTTCATATAACAGATTATTTCAGAAAAATTATAGAAAAATATTTAATGGAAAAAAAAGAAAATTCTTTAATATGTATCTCTATCTTAAAATTCAACTCCTTTTTTCTTTTTAATACGTTAATAAATTTTATTTGTATGACTTGTACACACTTACAAAAGTATTTTAGACCTTCAATCTGTAATTTTCACATACGGAAATATATAGAATAAATAAGTAAATAAAGAAATAAATAAACATAATGTGTAAGAAAAAATACCATTATTCATTTCAAAAAATTAACACTTACAAATTAATTAACTAGTTACATACAATCTCTTTGATGGTAAATTTCCAACGAAAACCTTACAAAATTTTTTTTGCTATCAAAATTTAATGAAATATTTCAAAGTTCTACTGTTATACTGTCACATATATATTTACTGCATGCCAATAGATAAGTATTCTCAACTTAATGTTCTTTTTGAGTCAAAGTTAAAAAACTTGGTTTTACAACGGACACATGGTTATAACAAATAAACTATTTTTAATTTTTGGCTTACGAAAAAAAAGAACAAGTAATAAACAAAACTTCATCTCAATTTTTCTAGATTACGGCCACATATCTCTCTTTTAACGAGAAAACAACTTACTTTACCACAATGTCATCCGTCATTGTCATTTTACCAATGATTATTTTGTAACACTGTACGCAAAACGTAAGATCAGGTAAAATCCCTTTGGCTTGTAAAAGTGGAACAGCAAATTTTTTATCTGACACCTAACGAATTAATTCATTCAAACCTATCTAGGATGAAAATAACGAATAGTAAATTAACAAGCATATCAAATTCACCCAGTATCGGATTGAAATAATTGACTTTAATTACCATTATGCAGCCAGCGATGTAGCTAGTATAAGATAAGACAGGTAGAATTATAATTACTGCAACAACTGATAAGGCAAAAGTTGCTTTATCAAATATTGTATGTTATTTAATCCGTATTTAATTTACATAACGATATTAGAAATTCAGAGAATGAAAATTAAATAATGTCCAGCTTTCGAAATAAAACCGTAAATTCTTATTGTATGTTATAAAAGTTATTTTTTTGATACTTTACAGTTTTATTTTTGTTTCCCATATTACTAATATTTTAACATTTAAGTTATATGTAATAGTTAGGTTGTAATTCTCGGATTCTAACATTTCTATATCAAGGATATCATATGACTTTATTGTATGCATTATAATAACGTAAAAGCCAAAGTGCAGTATAATAATTAAATATCCTACTTACTAAACCAGATGAAAAGCTTACTTCTAATAACTAAGTTTATGCTAATTTACTTTGTTGTAACATTATTATTACGAAGTTGGTTACACAAATAGAGTGATGTATCACGCTATTGCTTGTTCACCGATTTCTACGTAGCTGCAGAGTGTATAAGAAAAACTAGTATCACATTCTCCAACAAATGGAACTTTTACACTTTTTGTTCTTTAATTAAAATTGAAAGCAATTATTTTTGTAATATTAAATTATCTTAATATTGATCACATTTCTAAATAATTAATTTGATTTATTTTGAAAAAAAAAATTATGTATATATACTTAAATGTAAGTAAAATAATTATGAAAAAACATAGCAAGTAAAATATTATGTTTAACTAATATAATATAGATAGATTGATTTTTAAAAGTATAATTGATTATTTTATTTATAAACAATAAAATTATACTTTATTGATAATATTACTAAAATTTGTGGATAAAGTACAAAAGGAATTTTCCAAATATTTTCCTTGAATTTATTTAATATGAACGAATTAGAATTTTTTTTTTTTTTTTTTTAGTTTATTCCAGCCTTTTATTATGTTTATTATTATTATTTTATTGTTAGGTTGTTCCTTGTCGTTAATTTTTCTATTTATAGTTTCCAACAAGTAAACTCTTAAAATTTGCACAAACCTTACTGTGAGAAAAACTCGTGAAGGGTTTAATCAAAACCAGATGTGACTTCGTTGGCTGTTGCGAGGAGTCGGGTCCTGGTGAGGAAACCGGTGGGGCTCCCAACCACGAAGGTCGTGGTGATGGTGGTGGGATGGTCGTAGGTGGATCTTCTCCGGACAGTGAGGGATACCGTATCGCCGGGAGAGGCCAACAATCTATTACGTGTCGAGATCTGAGAGAGTTAACACGTCTTGTTCGAGCTCAGTTTTTGTCATAAGATTGTGCTTTCGTTATCTGTTTTTTGTTATAGTTGTATTATTAGTTTTTATTGGTTGTTTTGTGCTACATTTTCGTGCTATTGTTAGATTTGTTTTGGTTTAGTGGAGTGTGTTTCAGTTGAGAAGTTAGAACGTCCTGAAGGAACTACTCTCGGAGGGCACGAGGACGCCAGTGGAGGCTGTAACGGTGGACACTCAAACTTCGGTGGTGATGGAATCGAGGGCCTTCCAGACGGAGGACAGCGGCTCCACTTTCGGGTCAAGACTTGCATAAACGTACGGCAAACACTGTAGAAGGGGGGTGGATGATGGAGTTCTTCCTCGGTTGATTCTTCATCGATGGCCCAAGGAGGCATTTTTAGCTACTGAAGTTCTTGAGAGGGTTGCTGGTTTTGATGGACTGGCCTGGGTGGTAGACTCTGCCCAAGGTGTGGAATCTTGGATTGATTCAAGAATGTTGGAGGAGATGCCCTGCGCGGGGCCGATGCTACGGTCGGGCTCGCTGCGGGCGGGCCAGGAAGTCGCTGGTTGTACTCGGGTCGAGGATCTGGCTGGTGGGACGGTACCAGTGGGTGGAATGAACATGCTCGTAGCAATTGATTCTTCAGACGGTGAGGAGCGGTTGGTCTCACGTATCGTAGAGTCCTCCAGGTTAGCATTGCTACAAATCCTAGAGTGTGATTTTGTGGGCCTCAGGGATAGATGCACTAAAAGACAACAAATACTGGTCAAGGTGGAAGGTACCACTATCAAAGCTTTTAAAGGCATTCGGCGGGTGCATTTGCTGATGATGTACGTAGACACTCTTACCTTAGAGGAGGAATTGTTACGTAATATGAGGAAGACTGCTGGGGATTCGGTCACTATTGATGTCTTCTCGCTGCGGACGTTGTATGGGAGAATAAGTTGGCGATTCCGCCACTTCTGGCCGAGGAACTGCTAAAGGTTGGCCAACTTCATATAGGATGGGTATCATGTAGAATTTGGAGGAGGTCCGCCGAGGAACGATACTTTCGGTGCTGGGGCATAGGACACTGGTCAGGATCCTACACCTACCCCCAAGAAAGGGAACTTTGCGGGGCAAACGCAAAAGTTGCGAGGCACCTCCATAAGAACTGCCAAATGGAGGCTAAATGTTCATTATGCAACACTCGTGGGCATTCAATTGGGTGTCGGGGCTTCAGGGCCAGCAGCAAAATATGTTTGTGGAGAACCTAAGGTTGGGACAGCCCCGTCCAGAAGGAGTGGGCCTCACTCTCGCTGGTTGAACGGGAACTCCCTCTAGTCTTCAACGTGTGGGAGCAAAGTAAGACCGAAATCCCGGTGTGCGATTCCTTTGGGGTTCTCCATTTGAGGTGTAGAGTCAATAGCGGAGTTCCAGTGGGGATCCCTTAGGACCCCCCATTAGAGGTGTGGCGTATAACGTGGCGTATAATTAAAAGACGGGATCCTGGCTACTTGAGTGAAACTTTAGTTCCCGACGAGGTAGTTCGAGGTGATTGCACCCCTTGGAGCGGAATAAATACTTAATTGTGAATCCAGCTTCCGCGGGGGGGATAAGCCAATGATGTACTAAAAAAAAGAAGGGTTTAATCACATCCAAATATATACATAAATCTACCTTACGAGTATTCAACTGGAGGTGGTGGGTTGTAATAATATTAATGATAGATAATTTTTATTACTCGTTTTTATTTGTTGTTTTAAATTAGCTACTCGTATAAATTTAATTTTTTTTTTAAATTAAGTAAAAAAAGTAAATTTTAATTTATTATACGTCATTTTCGGAAAATGATAACGTAATTTTTATACGTAATCTCATTTGTTGGTAGATAAATATATATATTTATATGTGCATAATTAAGAAAATGTTATGTATTTTTATCTGATAGTGAATTTTATTATACGCACTTTTGCGATTACAACTTTGGTAAACTATATTTATGAATTATTGTTTTTTAAATCCTTTATTGTTTATTGTATATATTTCTTTTAATCTGAGTATTTGGCATGATTTTTAAATGCGTTTTAAAATACAAAAATAATGTAGTTTATATTTAACTCGTTCTATAAATATTGATTTCAAACTTATTTTAAATTAGGTATTTATTTATTTGAAATTTAAAGGAGAATCTATAAACAATTTTTTTTATTTTTGTAAAATTCTAATACGTACGTTTAAAGAAGATTAATTTTGTTAACCATTTTTAAAAAAATTATTGAAAACTTTATAACAAAAACTTATCGTGGTGTAAAGTTTGGTATTAAACTATGTTTCTAGTCATTTTTCATAATTCGTGATTTTTTCGAATTCTCCTTGCTTTTGACCAGATTTTAATAATCAAATGCATTCAGACTTTCTCCTGCTACACTGCTATTGCGCATCAATATATTTTATACATTACGGACTTTTGTAACAAATAATACAGTTATCAGGCAATCAGTAAAATGTTTTGCTTGTCAGTTGAATGTATGAATGTGTAAAAAAAGTATAAGTTATAACTAATCTTCATTCCCGGCCGTAAATTTTCATTTGTTTTAAATAGTTTAATCTTTGAAAACTTTATCGCATTTTTCAAGAAAAGAAACGTTTGTATTTTTGTGATCGTTCTAAAATTAGTATCCGACAAATAAGGGTAAGTAATTTTGTGGCGTGGGACTACTATCCCCACTCTCCATTGAGCTACTCTACCTACTCACCTCTGTTCTTCCTGAGATTTAAATTCCCTCTCCATTTGAGCAGTTCATAGATGCAACAAGTATTACAGTTCTGTATACCTCAATCAGTCATCGGATACAGAAGACATTACTGTTATGTGAAGTACTTGTATTTCTTATTACAGTTTTATAATTCTATAAACTTAGTGTTTTTTTTTCTTTTAAACAATAAAAGCAAAATAATTACAGTTTTTGTACAGTTTAAATATCTTTACAGTGTAAATTTATCTAATTAATTAATTTGTTGTATTTTAAAAGAATATATAATTAAAATCATTACGAAAAAACTTTACAAGTAAATTATAAGATTTTACTCACGTAAAGAGAAAAATCAATTTTTTTTTTAATAATAATAATAATAATAATAAAATATATTTCGTGGTTACTGACGTTTAATAGTGTTTAATTAATTAATTATTAATAAGATATTTTATATTTTAATAGTAATATTTTTAAATTTTGCGTATAACCAAATAGGGATTTTATATGTCGTATAAATTTTTCTCGAGTCGTTTTAGAATGATTAAATCAATTTTTTTACCAATTTTTTTAAATTGTATTTTATTACTCATCTTATTGTATCAATGTTTGATTATAGTTACTTTTTTTACGTACTTATACTGTACTTTGGTGCGAAGTATATAACTATTAGGCTAAAAATTAGTATTGGACACAAAACTTCTAGGATTTAACCACCTCCTATAATACATCGTGGTATGTATACATCACCCTGTGGGTTGTAATTATTTAATTTTATGAACGTTACTATAGTTGTATGGTTTTTATATATATTTTTAATCGCTTAGTCGTATAAATTTCATTAATTATAATTTAAATAAAAGTAACAAATTTTAAATAATTATACTTAATTTTGGAAAAGGTTAACATAAATTTTAACTGTAGACTTTAAATTAAAAATTTTTTTGCATTGATCAGTTATATTTATATTCAAAAACATGTTAGGTATTTTTATCTGTTAGTGGAATATTTTATATGAATGTTTTTGATTAAAATTTTGAAAAACTATATTTATAAATAATTGTTTTTTAATATTTTATTACTACTGAATATGTTTTTTTATAATCTATTAAATTTGGCGTGATTTTTATACTGTTTAAATACAAAATAATTATATCCATAAATAAATATATAAATCGTTTATTAACTTCGGATTTGAAGGATTCATTAAAATGCTAATTAATTTAACATCTAAAATCATTGATGATTTGTGTCAAAAATTCCTATAGAATTATTTTAAGAAAGAAAAAATATTTTTAGAGTAAAAGTAAATATATAAGAAACATTTCAATAGTAGAATGCAGTAAATGTTAGAACTAAAGAAATTCTTTAATAATATACTTAAAGTTTCAGTGATATTTATAAGAACAACTTTTAATTAAGAAATATTTTTCTTCCTCGATTTAAAAAAGAAGTTACCAAAAAACGGGTTTTAATATATTTTTTAACTGATAGTAATTTAATTCCTTAAATCAAATCGCATTATCTTAGAAAATATTTCCCAAAAAATAAAAATAATCATATTAATTAACAAAGATATGATAATGCTTATATATACTGGATCTTAATTACTTTTGTTTTATTAGTTACGTAATAAAACATTAAATATTATGGTTTAAAATTACTAAAGGTTATCTTGAACCTTTTACAATAGGCAAAACTTTTGAACGAGACACGCATCATTTCTATTATTAAAAAATTATCAATAGTTTTATAACGGTGTTCTGTAAAAAAAATTACGTGCGCACACACCCATACCAGGGATGTTTAAATATTGAGATGGCTGTATATACAGGTGATGTTAGTTAAGGAGAGGGTTTCATATTTTAAATAAAGGGGGGTTTTCATATTTTAAGAAGTACAAACAAGTGCGGATCAGTATATTTAAATTACTATTACTTAATGGTATGTTTTTATGAGGATAGCACAAACAGTGTCTTGAAAAATGCCTGTGTTTTTGAGTAAATGTCTTTGTTATTATGATGGATAACAGTTTTGTGAATCGTTGAATGAGGGTCTGCACCAAAGTCTGCAAAACATTTCGTGGTGTTTCATCACTGCTTGTCTTTTTTTTCTCCCGCTACTAGAATATTTCTACACTTCCGGTTCTTTAAAATCCTTGTACCTCCATTCTCGCAGTCGGTTTACTTATTGATTTTCTTCTTTAAATATATTACAAAATCACATTTCTGCTGTTAAAGGCCGTAATCTACTACCGTAACCGTACAACGTCGACAAAGTTATTATTTTGGTTTCAGTTAAGGTTAGATTATTATTTGATAAAACTAAATAAATAAATCAACACATTATGAAAACATGATTTATAAATACCGTTACAAATTAATTCTCCAATACGTAATAAATTTAGAGACAAATACTGTGTTTGTTGGATTAAGAAGCCAAAATTAGGAGTTAATAACTTACACTGTTATAAAGTAACAACTGATATACTATTACAAATTTGTAATAAAATTTTTAAATTCCAAATATTTTTCTAGATATCTTAGGATCGAAAATTATCATTTTTCGATTATTATAATTTTATGATAATTTTCGATCCTAAGCTTAGGATCGAAAAAATTTAAGTGTATCTTTGAGTTAAATAATGTAATAATAAAAATTCTACGGGTTGTTTTACCTCGTTTCATTATTAACGCGATTTTTCCGTTTTTGTAATTTGATTGGTTATAACTATAAAACGAAGACATTTTATCAAAGATCGGTTTTCGCCATCGCTTTTTTTTGTAAATAAAACAAAAATTTAATGATATTGTATCTGCTTTGAGGAAGGTTTCTTGCTTAATATGCATATCCAATTCCGTGTATTATCAGTTAAAATTTAGGGAGTCTTAACAGCACCTATTTCCTTTTTGGTTTTCTGTAAATTTTTATTCTAATCGGTCTCTCAATTTCGAACCTTCTACTTTTACTTGCAGCACATCTTTATTAAGAATTCTTCTCTGACTGTAAATCCCAGGATTTGACACTTTTCTGATGATATCTATATATATATATATATATATACAAAGTTTATGAAAACCATTTTAAGATTTCATGGGATTGTCCCACCCATCTAAATAAAGAATAGTATTTTTCATCAACATACGTCCAGAAACGGTTAATATACCGACAATATTCCGTTTTTTATTTGTAACAAAAAAATTTATTTCTTAGCAATGGTAATTGTATCGGCTGAAATTTTGTACACTGTTACGGTAAGTAAGGCTTTACTAGTAAAAAAAAATAACGAACCTAATATCTCAATCTGTTTCGAAATTGCGACTATGTAAACAAACTTATTACTTGTTACTTTTTTTACACTATTTGAGTGAAGAGTGTTAGGATATATTCAGTTTTGTAGGGTTAAGTAAATTTGATATTTTGGTTTATTTCAACCTTTTAGTGATAAATTATAATTATTTAAAAAGGAATTTATTTTCTTTCTTTTGGTAATCATTTAATTAATTTTCTGGTTCCTATTTTAGGGTTGGATATTTCTTTATTTCTTCGGTTATTATTTCGTTTTAGTTTTAATTATGTTGCATTTATTTATGGTTTATTTTTTATAATACTCTAAATATGGTGTTTATTTTATGTTTGGTGGTTGATCAATTAGTAGTGTTTATTTTTTTTTTTTAGGTCGTATGCATAGAATTTCTCAAAGAATTTCATATGTTGTTTTTTTTTTTTGTCTTTTGAATCTTTAATGTCGCCTTAAACAACAATCGTATAAACAGTGCCTCCTGTCTCTACTTCTTCACCGCTAAAGATGTTCCTGGCCCCGTGTCTATCCAACAGCAGCAGCCCGCTCTTAAGTTCAGCCCGATCCGCCAATCTCCTGACACTGAGCGCCATCGTGCTAGCCTTGCTCTTCTGCCCATGCACAGTCTCTCTGAGATTATGAAAAAGCAAAACTTTGCTTCCCTCCTTCTCTGAGATCTACTCTGCACCATGAGTATCATCCTGACAGTCCTTCCCCCTTTGTTTGGCAACCAATGTGGGTATTTTCTCATCGCTGATTCCCTCTTCCAACGTCCTTAGCAATTCTTCATCTCTAACCCGTTTGAATATTTTGGTTGCTACTTGAATGCCTACCTTAATTCCTGCTCCGCAGTCCTCACACAGCCTGTCGGGAGTACCAGATCTTCCGTCTACGTGATCATTTCTGTCTTTTGAACCATCGTCTCCTTGTTTGAAAATTCTGATTTGTATTTTACTACTCTGTCTATTATTTTGGTCATGTCCGATTGTAATTGTTTAATCTCGCTTATGGTATTTTTGTCAACGGCCTTGCGGTACATCTCACTTAACCTTCTAAGTCAACAATGAGCGGTACAAGTTTGCTCCTCCCCTTTCTCCTCGTCGCTTGGTTTTCTTTTCCTCTATCCAGTGGTTAAAACCGGCAAAAGTCAGCCTGTCACTTGACTTGCCTTTCTTCCTCGTTTTTTCCCATTTCTCCTTCAGTCGCTCCTCTGGCCGAAATTCTACTACCTCCATTTCCGCCGCACTAACGGTCCCACTGCTCTCCGAGGAGATATCACGCATCAAAGCGTGATCTGGCTCAGTCATAATCCAACAACTATTTATTAATGAATTTTTTTCTTAATGAAACAAAACGAATTATTTCAATTAAATCAAAATTAATCGAGCCAGTCAGTTGTAAACAATAATCTAGCAACGCTAGGTTATATTGAATCAAAAACGAAAAAATAAATTCAAAAAGGTGAAATTAATCAAGCACAGAACACCAGAAAAAAAGAAAAAGAAGTAAATAGAACAACTAACGAATAACAAGAACAACAATAACGAAACGAAATAACTGAAAAAACGAAATAGAATACAGCGCGTAACCGTAACCAAACATTACGAGTCAGTTTTTTCAGAATTTATATTTTACGTTTATTTATTAAAAAAATTACTGTTTTTGTTACTAAGTGTGTGGGTGTGTTCGCACGCGTGCGTCTGTTTATGGACGAACATATATTTTTATATTTTTTTATTACCTTTTCAGGTGGTATTCAGCATACTTATAAAAAAATAAAAAAATATATTGTCTATACATAAAAAAAATAATAAATAACTACTCATAATTAATTATTTATGGTGAATTAAATATGTTTAAAAATAAGTTAAATTATATTTAAACGAAAAGATAATAAAATTAATGAATGACTGAAATTTATAAATAATATTAATGAATGATAAAATAAAAATATTTTGTTATTAAGTGATTTTAAAATATTAAACATTTCTTAATGTAAACAATTATTTTTGTGAACATATTTGAAAACTTTGATGTATTGTATAAAGATGGTGATTTTACAATATTTTTGTTATCGTAACTAATAAAAAAATTATCAAATATTTAAAATTACGAATATAATATGGAAGTTTAAAAACATTATATTCTTGAATCAGCTTGTAAAATCTACTAAAATTATATTTGAATATTAGCTAGTGAAAATCAGTGAAGTGATAAATATAATCTTTAATCTGTTTTGATTATTAAAATTATTTTATTGTTCGTAAAAATGGATGGAGCCAAGAAAAATTTAAGTGAAAGTACAAATCCAATAACAACTGAACCGGACGCTAACGTCATGTCAGAAGAACAAGTTGATGTAACATCCAGTTCTAGTAGTTCCAATTATGAATCTGTTTCATCGGTTATGGAAGCTACTGAACAAAAAACGCAAGAAGATAAAGCAAAATCTCATTGTAGAAGTTCAATTACAGGTAACGGTAGTGCGAATAAAGATGAAAATATTAATAAGGAAAATATTTTAACAATTCCTTCAACATCTTGTTCATTAATGGAACTAACGAAATCATTAAATGAACTAACAGCTCCTGAATCACCACCAGCAAGTTATAATAAAACCGAAGATAAAACAAAGATTAAATCACTATCCGCTGATAAATCAAGCTATTCATCATCTTCTTCACCTTCATGTTCTTCTTCATCATCATCTTCATCACCATCAACATCATCATTTACCATAGAACTACCAATACCCCCCCCAACTTCTCCTCAACATATAGCCCCACGGAGACCCTCACCACCTCAATTATCATTATCAATCTCATTGTCACTGACACTTACAATAACACTGTCAGAGACAATGACAATTACAGTGATACTTTCAGTGACAGTGTTAGTGTTATTTCCAGGGTCATCTCCTTCATCATCTTCATCGTCATCTCCATCATCATCCCCATCGTCATCTCCATCACCGTCACCGGAACACCAACCCCAACACCACCCCCAATACTAATCCCAATCACAATCATAATCATCATCGTTATCGTCTTCAACATTATCCCTTATTCCAACAAATAGTCATGATTTTTTTTTAATTTTCCTGGTTAATTTTGATCTTTTCATAGCAGAAGTGATGAAATATTTGTAGAAAAATCATCCGGTTTAACGTTCGTATATTTTCAAAATACTAAACCTGATACTGGAGAAGGTTCTGAAGAATGATCTGTGGAAAGATCATTATTATTTCAAGATTAATACAGCGGTAATTACGATTGTGAAATTCAAAATAATTTATATAATTTACCAGTTAGAGGATGTTCGAATAAATCGCAAAATAATATGACGTCTAATACCGGTCAGTATTTAAGAAAAGGTTGGATTGCTTCATCTACATCAGTGTTCCAGAACACCAACAACAACAATAACCTGTAATATATTTAGAAAATCTGGAAAAAGAATTACTTTTTATGGATCCAAAATATAGACTGTTGCAATCAGCACAATTACATTTATGTTTACAAGCTCGCCGTTAACAGTACTTTCACCACATATTTCCGTTAAATTTTCTTCTGGTGTTTTAATATCTTCTGATTCTATAAGTCATCGATATTACTTATAAACACAAACATCTCCTACACGTAGAAAGGTTTCGACTTTTTTATCGAAAATCATGATGCTAGACTCGGATAACTCATTGCAAGGGTGAGTAAAATTAATTCAATATTATTATTATTATTATTATTTCTTAAAAATTTAAACTACAATATTATGGACCTGTGTTTTATATTTTATTAATTATGTGTTTACTAGCATTTCCCTCCGAGGCTTCGCTCAGAAAATACACAATCAGAAGTACAAACATAAATTACCCTAGTATGTTACCTAACGTCAAAGATTGATTCAATAGCAGTATCACAAATCTGTAAAGATATAAAAAATAATTTATGGTTTTTACCCCTTAAAATATTAAAATTCAAAAACACGAAAATTCTTTTTAGATATTTATCTGAAGAGTATTTGGAAGCCCAAATTGAGTGAATATCTCGTTTAGTATAATCGGAAATGGGGAAAATTTCAATCATTTTTTGAAATTTCTGTTACATTTTTCACTCCTTTCTAGATAGAATTTCAAAAAATTAGAAATCGGTTTTTAGATTTTAACTTGGAAGATTACACACACAAAAAATCAAGTAAATATCTTCATTTGTTACTGATAAATTAAAAAAAAAAAAAAATAGTAAATTTCATATTAACCATTTACGCTTGGAATTTGTTAAAATCCTTTCTTAGTGTGCATTTATACTGCAAGAAAAAATGTGTATATAAATTTTCATCAATTCATCTTCAGTAGTTATTGCTGGACGTTGATTATCATTTAGTCAAGACGTATATAAAAATCGTATATCAAATGTTTGGACGATACGAAATGTTATTGTGCTATATTTCTGAAAATTTATTTTGATTTGTTGCCCTGACTTCCTGAATTTCAAATTGTTGTATCATAAGCATGAAGTTTATCTGAGGTATAAGAAATATTAGTTGTTTTTTTTTTTTTACTGAAATTTATGATAATTATTACACAATCGGTTTCTTATACAGCTGATATCATCATTTGAATTTCTAAGGGCTTCGAATGGGTTGTTGTATAATGAGATGAGAAACAAATTCTCATCTTATTTTCCTGAATAATCACTATATTGGTTGCTTACTATTTATATGAATGGCCGTACCATTTTTCTGGAATTAATTTTATTTTTAATCAGGTCCTTTTAATTACTATCTAAAATCAGCAGGAAAAAAATTATTTACATTTTCTCTAAGGAAAGAACGATTCTTTTTATAGGAAGGAATTCATGGAACCATGAAATTTTTAATATTAATTTTTCTGATGAAAAAAATCTGTTAAATACATTTATTTATAGCTTTCATATAGAAAAATCATCTCATTTATAAATACATACACAAAATATAATTTTGAAAGATCCCATCTTGCAAGTTCCGTCTCTGCACAGACATTCCTGTTGTTCTAATAAAACTGCACGGTTCGGCACAAATTTCATCAGGAATTTCAGCAACTGCTGTTAGGATTTTGGCTTTTACCTCTTGACTGCTATTCACTTATGAGACCTGGAAGCTCCTGGAATGTTATAATTTCTCGAAATTATACCGTTACCACACAATAGGCGTACAGTAGCTATTGGTATTCGTGCTTTGTATGATATTGAACTATCTGCTTGAAACCAAGCATTGTCAATAATTTGTTGAAATGCCTGAAGTTTTGCACAACAAAGTTTTTCAGCATTGCGACTTATCGAACTGATGTGTCTGAAATCGCGAGACCATCTTCAATTTTCAAAAAATAAGGACCTATTATAAGGGCACTGGTGTAGTTGTGTAACGTGTACACTGGTGTAGATGTGTTGGATCCTCAAGAGCCCAAAAACGAAAATTAACAAAGCCATTATCCTCGTTTATCTTTACAATCATCCGTTCACGAAATTGATAGTATATTGATTGGTTTAAATTTCTGGATGACCTGCAACTTGTACAGATGATAAATTAAGTCCTGCAGCGTATTCTTAGAATTGTTGAACGATGCAATTGTAAAGACACTGTATGATGACGAAGCGATATGGGCTTTTTATGACAGCAACTCGAACAGTCTTGATATTATCTGGCGGATGAACAGTTCAAACACTACCTAGTAGTTTCTTTTTTATTGCTAAACCTGTTTCCTTAAAATTACCTATATATATATATATATGTAATTTTACGTGGGTTGACTGTTCACTATTGTAGTTGTCTATTAAACTGGTGGCGAAATTCTTTATATCCTGTGCTTCCACAATGTCAATTTTTTATATAAAGCTTTGATGCACAACTCTTTTTTGATGCAAAAAAATTTTCTGCACAACTCCAAGTATTTATGATAATTAAGTGGCAAGATGGCTTCGAAAAGTTATTTAGGGTTGCTACTCGCCTAGTGCTACCTATACAAATAAAAAATTTCTTGTTTCTTTGAATCACCAATATAAATTTTATTAAAATTTACAATTTGAATTAAAAACATATAATATAAAATAAAGCAGTTTAAATCCACTTTAACATAAAGTCAAATTTTGTAGACCCCATTTATATTATGATTTATTTTTAAATGTTGGTTTTGCAATAAAAAGTAGAAAAAACAATTGTAATTATGGATAACAATTTTATTATTAAAAAAAAATTCAAAAGAGATTGTTTGTATAAATTGTTTTTTTTTTTATAGTATTAAAGTAGACATAACAATAAGCTGACTCATAAAGTCAGAGGTTTTTTTTTAAGAAAACCTTTCTGATATAAAAAAATGTTTTTAACACCCGTAAAACGTATTATTTACTTAAGGTTTTCTTACGATAATGTTAAAAAAATTAATTAGATGGACCACTAAATAAACATATTAGGGATTAATGCAGGTTTTTTGTGAGAGGAAAATCATTTAAGAATGACGTATAGAATTTTGATTCGTTGTTTTGAAACTAATCACATTCAATTTGGTTGAAGGATAAATTTATTTATTTGCTAAATAATTAATTGTGTTTTACTAATAAAAATTCGAAAACAATAATCTATAATTAAAGCAAAATAATCCCAATTTTATTATTGAGAAAAAGTCCAGAACAGATTGTACACATTATTTAATTTTTATTGTATAAAAGTAGACGTAACAGTAAGCTTACTTCTAAATCAGTTTTTGTTTCTTTATTTTGTTAAAAACAAATCTTTATTTATTGTAAAAGCCTTTTTTTAACATGATTGATCCCAATCAGAAAATCGTGTTTTTCAAAACAATTTTTTTTCTGTAGTTCTGTATTCGGAATTGTCATTTATGATATTCTTTCACAATTTCGCACGTAGTACGTACCTTACCTCATAACAATTTTTGATCTTACATTTATACGAAATTTCCTTATACGAAAACTAAAAAAAAAACTTTGCTTAGTTCTTTTTTTTTGTGTTTTCGCTTTTTAGAATCACATTCTTTTTCCATTTACCTTTCTCTGTTTTCTTCATGTTATTTCTTTCAAAGTCTTTTTCGCATATTTTCGTATTTTATAAGTTTTTGTTTTTTCAATGGTCCCATATTTCAAGATTTTTATAAATATTTAATTGTTTTACAATTAGAAATAGACTGGTTCGTTTTGATTTATTTTTTCTATTATAAATATTTTTATAAAATTATGATGCAGTGAATTTTATTTTTAAATCGGTAGGATGGGAAGATGTAGCATCCAATGCTTACAGTATCAAAACGAAGACATCATGATAATTGAATAAATAAGCAGAAATATAAATCCAAAAACGAAACACTATATTGTTAAATGAATATATAATGTATATTTATTTTTATGTTCCAATCTTTATTAAAAAAAGAAAATGTTAATGTTAGAATACATCGTCAGATCAGTTTATAATTATAAAATGATTTATTATTGCTTTTAGAAGTCCAAGTCGAAAGTGTAAAGTTAATTTAAGCTATTAATTTATCAGTTAGATTGATGAAATTAAACAAATTGAATGAACTACTATGGCTAACCGGCTAAGCCTACTATGAATAAAATTAGTCAACCGTTTCATAGAATTACTTATACTAGCCGATCAATGCTCGCTTCGCTTGACATTGCCGGCTCCCTAGGGGGTTCCGCCTCCTGTACCACTACTTTGTTTGCGTGAATAATACTGATAAATAATAATTAAAGCTTGTTCAATTTATAAAATTTGTCAAGTTTTGCAGTTATTTCAGAGCAACAGTGTAGTCAAAACAAGACACTTTGAATGATCTGAAGTAAACAGTATTCAGAGTAGCCGGTACACAACTTAAAAATAGTACTGATAACTTGTCATTCTTACGGGAAAAAAGGTATTCTGTACGGTTCGAAGTTTTATCTGATAACACCACTAGATTACCGTACTTCGTTTCTCATTTTTACATCCTTGTACGACGTAAAGGAAGTATTGTAATCGTGAAAAATTACCGTTTTTAGATTTCAACGGAAATATCCATTTTGACTAATTTCGGCGTGATGTCTGTACGTACGTACGTATGTACGATGCGGGACTACACACCGTATCCGTGGTGGGGGTGGCGCCGGCACGCAGACTGTTCGGGAGAGCGGCCGTGTCAGAACACCGCCATCTCCGGACATCTGCCGAGAGAACCGTACTCCACAGGGTATAAGAAAACGGCCTCATGCCGTATTAAACGAACCACCGTGAAGAGACGGTACAAGAGTCAAAAAATGACAAAACAGGCTTAGGAGCCTTTATATCGCGTAACCTATAAATTCAAACCGCGTGAAAATTCCGGCCGCGAAATTGACCGTTTTCGCAATTAAATTTTGTTAAAACTATAAAAAGCTAGACAACACCTCACACCGTCCCATAAAGAGACCACAATTTCATTTAGTCAGCATATGCGACTCCCTCCGGAGAACGGGGCGCATTTCTCCCTCCAAATAACTAGGGCTCCGGTAACCGCACACCAGCTAGCCCATACGTGCTGGTACCGAAAGGACTTCAGCGAAGGGACTTCAGCGGGATTCCCCTTCAGCGGAAGGGGAATCACGCCGGTATTAATAGGCTCAAAAGCTTAGTCTCTCTTGGTCAGAACCAGTAAATAAATTTCACGATCGTCCATATGGAAAGGAACGCAAGTTACCAAATCCGTCCATAAATAAAACTTAAAATTTATAACCGCCACTAAATAACCGATGAAATCCGCCCGACAATAGAAAAATACAGTAGAAAGGGACATTGTCCAGACTCTGCGATTTGTAGGGAGAAATATTGAAACTCCCACCATTCTTGCGTCCCGTTCCGTTCGTATGTATAACTCAAAAATGATTAGCTGTAGAATGTTGAAATTTTGCATTTAGGACTATTGTAACATCTAGTTTTGTACCTCCCTTTTTTATTGCAATAGACTTGACCAGAGATGTCCAAAAAGCCCTAAATCCAAAAAAATTGAATTTCAGACTTTTACTTAAATGCAGTAATAAGAGACCTCATTTAGAGTTTTTCAACGAGATATAAGTAATACTTATTTTCATTGGTTCTATAGTTATATTCAAATAAAATTTTAATTATTGGAATATTTGGATCTTACAAGGGGAACGGAACTTGGATTCCAACCGATGTTCGAATCCGACTTCGTTTACATATATTTTTTTAAATTATTTTTTTTTTTTTTATTTAATTATATTCATTTATTAATTATTATTAATTTCTGATTAAAAACGTGTTTACAATAAATAATAATTTATAATAACAATAAAAAAATAAAAATAATCAGAAGTTATTAGTTAAATAAAATGTTACGTACGTTTAATTTTAATTGAAAAATTGTTACACACGTTAATAATTATTAATAAATCAATATATTTAAATAAAAAATTAATAAAAGTAGAAATATATATGTATATGAAGTCGGATTCGAACCGATGTGTGCATAGTTACGGATCCGACACGTTCTTACTTACACCACATAACTACTTGAGCGACGTGAAACAAAAAAAAATATATAAACTAATATAAAATTCTGATACGGACACCACAAATAATGATGGAATGTGGTGTCCACAAAATGGAATTGTTTAACTATCTACTTTATTAAAAGAATTGGAGGATCGTTTCTGACTTTCAAATGAATCAAGTTTAAATGAAGTGCAGCAAAAAATATGTGTACGTAATTTAAAAGGCGTACAAGGAAATCTTGTGGTTTCACATCAGATTTTTTTATTTTAATTTTACATTCTCTAGTCAAATACCCTGAGGTAGCCAGTCGTGTCACACACACAGTAGCAGAAGTAGTGGCTGTGTTGGTGAGCCACCATGCCATCTACTGTTCGGCTTCTACTTCCAGATGTTTGTTACTTTTGATCTTTTCCGTCAACAGGAACCATTTTTAAAATTACGTAATTGAGGAAACGCTCTTTAGATCGCTTAGTCACTAGCGCAATTTACCCCTTCAATTTTGTTTTTAAATAAGTGTGGAATACTATGGAGGGATTCACTTAAAAACTTTTTTTATTCCCTACCCGGTTAAATTTATTTGGCGATAATGATACAATAATGCTGGTATTTTTATTTTTTAACAAATTAGAATTCGGGCTTCCTTGGTGCACTTATGCTTAATAAATTATAAAGTCTTTACACATTTACCAAATCAAGTAAATCTATCTCTTAAATTATTATTCAAGAGATAACTGCAACTTATGAGGTTATGTTGACTTGTAACGCCGTATTTTTCATACAGTCCTAAGCAGTGAGTCATACTTGTGATTGACTTAAAGTTTCGTGCTTGTGTGTAGTGTCTATTCGTTAATCGAACTTATGTAGTGCCTTGTACTTTATTTTGTATTTTTGTCTGCGAAATAGTTAGGCGTCGGAAACGATAAGTCGTTCTTCTTGTGGAGAACTGTATAGGAGTTTTTTTTTAAATTATAGACTACAGACCTAAAATGCAGAAACTTGTTTCCTGTTTCTTATTTTGTTATTTGAAGGGAGTATTTAATTTAGAGAAAACTTTTAGATTTGTTTGCTTAACCTATATATGAATATTTTTAGAAAACGTTTTATTAAAATTTATTTATTCAAAAATATATAATCGATTCAATTTTTTTGCCAGCTTTTTCTGTGTGTATAAAATGTATATTTTTTTATCTATAATAAATAATTTTAAAAACAAAAATGGTTACATTTATTTACTTTTCATAGATAAATTTTATATTTTTATAATTTACTTTAATACATAATTAATTTTTAATACAATAAAAACAAAAAAAAATAATTTATACATTTTTAACTAAACAACTTAACTATTTTTATAAAAAGAATAGATGGACTAGCAGTGGATAATTCTCTTCCTCATGTTTTTATTCTTAGCTAATATTTCCATTGGTAACCCTGAAATGAAACTAAAAATGAATTTCAATTCTTTCTACCAGTTTAGTTGAAGCATTATGAGATTCCCCGCTTACTTTTTCAACAATCATTTAGCAAACCGGTTTTCTTGTATGAGATGCAGCGTTACGAGGAAAACGATAACGTCAATCACATCTACAATTTTGTACACAGAAAATCATGGGTTGTTCAAAACTAATATTTTATTAAAAAATAAAAATAAATTTTAACGATATACTTATCTCGAAACTTATCAATTGTTTAAAACTTATCAAAGTTTTTATTTAAACCTCATAAAGCAGATAAGGGATACACTTTGTAAGTGATTTTAATTAAAATTTAACAGATGTGTAGAATTATGTTTTATGTGAACCACGGCACTGTTCACTGTGCCATGGTTTGGTTGGAATTTCTCCCGCCAACACCCTATTCGGTTGAATGTCTCCCTGAGCGAGGTTAATCTTCAACGTGTTCTCAGCCTTCCAAAAATGATTTGTGCCAGCGGAAAACTTGTGATCTTGATAAGCAATGTTCCCAATAAGCCTGTTTAAACCTTTCAAAGGTCATACTCGCGGATTCTCCAAGTTTAACACAAAACTTGATTGCACAACGTTGCTCTAAATTCCGATGCTCCATTTTCGTAACACACAACAAAAACACAACTTCACTGATGGCGCTGTCAGAAATAATGTGTTGGCTGAACGGAGTTGAAGCTCGTACAGAGTATGTCAAGGGATTAACAAACCGGTCTTGCACAGACCGATAGACACAGCGTTGCCAGATCGCTCGCTGTGTTACCAATCTCATTACTTTTCTCACACACCTCGTATGTTTGTTTATTGATAATCCAATGTCCCTATTTGAGCAAGATATATAAACTTCTGTTAAAAGATTGCATTTTAAACCGGACTTTTGTTTTTTAACAATTATTAAAACAGAATAATAATAATAATACAAAATATATTAATTATTTTTTTATACTTAGTCTACCTGAAGTTTTTACTTCAATCTTGTTACTTCTACCGATTTTATTAATTCTGTTAAACAAACTCTTCAAGTAAGGTGGCAAAGGTAACTAGAGAGACTGCTACTGTAGATAATAAACTCCGATAAATCAAGGACACTGTGCTGCCATGAAGCTCTTCAACCAGGAGTAACCGACGGGTGAAGGTTATTATTTGCTATTTGCGAATAGGGCAGACCAATCTTACACATGGATTCCTTATGAATCAGTCGTTGCAGCCGTTTATATTCACTGCAACTGCCAACTAACGATACACCACATTCTGTTAACCACTGCATGTGCTATGCAGCATTACGTCTAAAATTAAAGTGTTACCAGTTGAAAAAGGATCACATCTCTAATAGAGAGACAGATAATGGTAGTGTTAAGGATGGCTTTTTGGCTGTTTAATTTTTAAATATTGTTTAATTCTTAATGACTATTGTGGTTTTGTGTTAATGGAATGGGCATTTCCCTGACTAATATCCATTTTTGAAGAAATTTCATAACCGATCGTCTTTAGTAAGGTCACAGATCGATCGAATTACTTTTTTCCTAGAAAGTTTATTATGACTGTTATTTTCTACAGCTTCTCGCGATCTTTTTAATTTTATGTCCCTGTCACAGATTTTGGTACGTGACATCATTTATCAAAACTGCCCGCTCAGTCCAGTTAAATTTTCGATGGGTTTTACGCTGTCATCGGAGAGAAACTTCACGATAATACGTTTCACAACGGACGATGTATTTCTTTTTCTTACATGTCGCTATTGACTAGGTGAAACAATTTTGGGGCGGCTGAAGAGTCCATCCCCACTTCTTTACACCACCGGGAACCATCCAATCAATTATGTACACGAACATATTTATCATTTATATTTTATTGATCCACTTACTGTTTTTGAGCCTTTACGTGTGCTATATTTATGGATATATAAAAATCAAGCTCTTGCCTATTTTTTAAAAAGACAGCTTCCCTTCTTCTTGTGAAACTTCCATATTCCGATCCAAAATGGTCTTCTATTTTTATTACTATTCTTCATTTTTTCTTGTTTTTTTCCAGTTCATTCTAAAAGATTTTCGATTGAATTATAACTCATGCATATAAGTAGTACTGGTAATTGAGAAATTTTATGAATTTCAGTTTAGTTTTTATTGGTATCTATACAGATATATACTGTACCCAGTTTCATGAACAGAAAGTACAATTTACTGTACGTAGACAAATATTATTTGAATTACAAGGATATCCGACAAAACCCATATTTCTGGTAGTGTATAAGACGGAATGCAACGTTTTTCGAATTGACAAACTTCTATGAATTAAGACTACCTTCAATTACTGTACCTGTTATTACACACGTTAAACACTATGGCAGTTATTGGCTGCTTATTGGGTAAATAATGTTCTATAAATATCGTTAATTGCATCAACCAATATTTGATAAAATCCACTGATTTCTGCTAATTTATAAAATGGAAAACAATTTGTAGTAAACTGAAAATCGGATATGAATTCAGCTATTTCTAGAGTTCAATTATTATATATATTAAATACTACGCATTTGTTTACTATTAAATTTAAATATTCAAATTATGTATATTGAACAAACGGATATTAAAGTTTGAAAACTGTTTTATATTTCAATATTGTGAGATACTAGGAGGTAGAAACAAGTCTGGATTTACAAAATTAATATTTAATATTTTGTTTGAAATCTTTGTCCGCCATCTTGGATCCTCCTATTGAATCAAACTTTTTTTTCTAAAAAAGGAAGAACATGAAATGTTTTATTTTTATGTAAGATTATTTAAGAAAAATGATGGCTAAAACCATTTCCCGATAAATGCCTTCGTTTTTTAATTATAAATAATGAAAATTGAAAAAAACAAAAACAGAAAAATCGCTTTAATAATTAAAACGTTAAAATGTTCCGTGGTAACCAATTTGTTTCGTATCACCTTCAGAATTATGTCCAGTAATAAACCTTAAGGAATTGATGTTAGAATTAATGGTACAATCACTAATAATAACAGACTTCACGTTAATAAATGACACGAATAATAATGCCGGCTTTCGTGGCACAAGTGGTAGCGCCTTCGCCGATCAGTCTATTGTAATTTATTCAGAGCAGGACAACTACTTTAATTTTAGATTTCTCGTCGCGGTTGCGCTCGCAAAATTGATAACCACAATTACAAACATAAATTACAACCACAATTTTAAAAAATCTTACAAAGATTGGTTCATTAGCAGTAGTTCAGTAGTTCAGTAGATTAGTTCATTAGCATAAAACGGCAAAAATATTTTTAAAAAACTATTTATATTTGTTACTCCTTAAAATTTTAAAAAACCGGAAAATTTTTTTAGATATTTATTTTAAGTTTCAAGCCAAAATCGAGTGAATATCTCGTTTATTATAGTCGGAAAAATTTGCAGTTATAGTTAGAAATTTTTTCCTTTTTTCACCAATTCCTAGGTCAAATTAAAAAAAAAAATCTGGAAATTGGTTTTAGATGTTGTTATCTTGAAATCCAAAAAAATAGTTGATTTCATTGTAACTCATTTTATTTTATTAATTCACTGTAACTCATTTCTATTTTAATAGTTTAAATTCGAAATTTCAAAAACCTTTTTTTTAGTGTGCTCTTTCACCTTAAGAAGAAAATCTATACAAATTGTCATAAATTTAAGTTCTTTAGTTTTTGCTGGGCGTGGATTATGAATCGCTCACGAGATGTTGTTTTAGGTAACTTCATAAGAAAGCTACCATGATTCGACTTCCAGAAAATTTCGACATCTTCGCGTTTCACATCCGCCAGACCCCAAAACCACCGTTGGTTCAAAAGTTTATAAATACACTTATATATATATCTCACTATCTTGTGGACACGATAACTGCTGTAATTTTGCGCCAGTCGCTTTCATATTGATACGTAAAATATACCAACCCAAAATCTCGGTCGAGTTCGTTAATGGGCAAAATCGTACCATGGGGGTCTTTTTCGAAAAAAACAGTATATCGCTATAATTTTCTTATTAAGAGAAATGTCGAATTTGTTTAAAGTTGCTACTATTCCTTGGATAAGAGCCTAAAACTTACATAAGTAAATTTTTTTATAACAGCTAACATTGGCTCAAGGGGTGGAAAAATCGTGTTTCGAAGACAAAAAAAAATCATTTTTTTTGAAAGTGACGTTAAATTTGGTGAAAACTTTACTTAACGAAATATTTTAAGTGTAACTTATGTATATATATAATTTTATAGAGTATTTTTTTGTAATTTATGACCCACCTCTAAAAATATATATACTGTTTTTTTTGCTATAACTGTTTTAATTTTTAATATTAATAGCCGGGACAGTCATACTGCTTTGTGACCTTTGGTTTTTAATGTAATCCTCAAAATTATTCCTACCCCAATGTTTTAATGTAAATTTTTTTGAACTATTTACTCGTTATTAATTTTTTTATTTGTTTTTTTTTTAAATAATAAATAAATGATTTCCCGTAAAGAATGGAAACAGAGGATTTAATAGATGTTTATTTTTTACGTTTATCAGTATAGGAGTCCAATAGCAGTCATTTATTAGGCTCCTATACGTGTGACTTTTTATGGTAACATCGGTTACGTCAAAACGGTGCATTTAAACATTTTACAGGATACAGTAGTCATTTGGACACCTGTATAATAATTTTCGTTTTGGAATTATATTTTTACTTAGGTAATAATATAGAATATGTTAAATGTGTAAGTTAAGTGCGTAGCATATTCTTTAAAGTATTTTATAGGTTACGTTTCTTCCTACGGGTTATCTGCTTTTGTATGACGTAACTTCAGAATGATAAATGAAACTTTGCATTTGTTAATATTCAACTATTCTGTTTTTTTTTGTGAAGTTAATGTGATGTTTCATTAGTTTCCGCTAACAGTACGCTGTAAAAACCATTGTTGAAAAGCGTTTTTATAGATGGCAGGATTAAATGAGCTGATAGTTGTCCTGCATTACTGTAAATTCGCATTGCCCTAGTGGAAATGTGCTGCTAGTGTTGTGTTTGAACAGTTGTAAATTTCAAACTAAGGGAATATGTAGAAAAAACTAGAACAACTCACTTATAAAGCATAAAAAGAGTGCAAGGACATAACAGAAACCCAAATATTTTAAGATTTATCCTAATTTTCTGTGTTTTTAATAAATTTTTTGCTTAATTATATCGTTAAATTTGTATGACCATTTAACGTTAAACTTACAGTTTAGTGAATTCATTCTGACATCTTCTTTTAAAGTCCTTTGAATTAATATTCCACTTGATTAATTTCAAACGACTTCTGTTTTTCTATTTGTAAAAAACAACATTTAATTCACACTACATTTTTATTTTTTTTAATTTTGTCACGAGTTGTATTATTAGAATTAGTTATTTAGTTGGTAGGTATTTATGAATTTCATCCAATCATTCTTTAATTGCATTGTCAAAGATATTGTTTTATGATAAAACTAAATTAGGCATAATTTAAAATAGAACATAAAACTCTTCTAAAAGTTTTATACATAAATAAAGCGGCTTTCAATATAAACAACATTAAATATAAATAAAAAACGGTTTACGTTTAACTACTTGTTAAACGTATTGTTGTTAATCATATCAATTACGTAAATACACCGACTTATCTAAAATGTGTTAGAAAATAAGATAAGAAAACGAAAATAATAGTGGTAATTAATATATAAAGTTGTAATGATTAGAAGTAAATTACTTAATAATTTGTACTGTAAATAGCTGTTGCTGCAAAATGTGCTTCTATCTATAGGGCTTCAATTAAACTATTCATGTTTGATATACCGAGTAGTTTACTTATTTACCGTCGTGTAGCGCTTTGTGGTTAATTTTCAGTTAACATTACAAAATATTTTTTAACTTTTTGAAATATATGCATCTTGTTATAAAGGTTGTATTTTCATTTTATTATTTTATATTTCATAATTAATTATTTTTAAAATTAGAATAATGTAATAACTTATGTAATACTTGTCATCAGAAATTACATATTATTCATGAGATGTTAATTTTAATTTGTTAATCATATTACTAATTTTTAAATCAGACTTTCTAAAATCAATTCTGATAAACAATATATTGTTTAATTTTTCCTAGACTATCGGTATTCACTAATTTGTTACTCAAATTTGTCATTGCATGAATTTGTAGTGTAATGTAATCCTGATAGGTAGAAGCACATTCAGCACAAACAGCTATTTGCAGTACAAATTACTTCTAATAAATTTCAAGCAGTTTTCTTCTAAAAATATAATGAATTACTGTCGGTTTTTTGTGGCCTTGTATGCTTGTTTATATCAACAGAATTAGCCAATCGATTTTTACAAATGATGTATTGTACTTATTATCATAATTTAACGAGTGAAAATAAATATATGACATTTAAAAGATTGAAACTAGCAAATGTACCAGGAATATTTTCCAAATTTGGAAACACTATCTTTTCCAGTTATTATTAACAATGCCAACACTATTTGATTATTTATCGTATTTTACGAAAAGTCCTCATTGACATAGAGGAAATAACATAAATTAATATAATTAATTTGTAACTAAGAAATATGTAAATGTTATAATTACATACTGGTCCAACTCTTGATTTACCATATACTCGTTACTACACGAAAAATCGGCTAAAAAACATTTAACATAAAAACAAGTTCTGAGAACCTTTGAGAGGTAATGAGGTAAACATTCTTCCTGGTTATTAGTACAATATAATTAAAATATTAAATTGTATTATTAAATTTTGACCTTGCATCAAATATTTAAATCTTTGAGACGATACAAACTGAAACGAATCGTTGGCTTCTACTGTAATAAGTTGAGCTCTATATCAGCAAGTTTCAGATTTAAATCCCTAGTAAAGTTAGTAATTTTTATAGAATTTGAATACTAGATCATGGATACCGGCGATCTTTGTTGGCTGGGTTTCAATTAACCACACATCTCAGAATGGTAGAACTGAGACTGTACAAGACACTTCATTTACACTCATACATATCATCCTCATTCATCCTCTAAGTAAAAACTTGAACGGTTAATTCCGGAGGCTAAACAGGAAAAGAAAATTTAATTCTCAAGTATCTGGAGCTTTTTGGTTCCTGTAATGTAATATATAACACCTTTACTTGTAATTTATATATAATATATGTATGTATTATTTTTCACATTAAAATGTGGTTACTTTTTCGTTCCTCCGTCCCTCACAAAAGTTTGCAGGTTTTTAACCTGGAGATAACTCAGAATAGAAGAAAATATTGACATTAGCAATTTTAATGTAATGTTTAAACGTTTTTGGTTGAAGAAATGAAAAAGTACTAAATTACGAATATAAGTATGTCAGAGTTATCGCTATTCACAACTTTCGGGAAAAAATTGGTCAATTAAAATGAATACCAACTTTTAAGTAAAATAAAATTTCATAAAATAAAATAAAAGACACATAACACTTTTAAATTGCTCTGAAGGTAATTTGCCTCGTTTATTATCATAAATTCTACTACCCTAAAATTTCTTTTTCGTATCTGTTACCTCGCCGACGTAGACATTATGAAAATATTAATAGCAAACTGAAAGTCAAATCTTTACCAATTACATGTATGGCTTACCCTTATGGAGCGTCTTGGTTCAGGATATAAAAATCTACAGAATACTACTTTACTCTGTGAACATGAGTTCTCGCGGGTCGCCGCCGGATTAAACAATGACGTTAAATTTAGTAAAATATAAAGTAATTTTTTGAAAAAAGTCGATATTAATATCGAAAACCATCAAACTTTGTTAAATATATAAGCAGTCATGATTCCCTTTAATTTTAATATCTAATTTGTTTTTACATATATTACGATAGAAATACAAATTTATCATTGCAGACAATGACATTAAATGAAATAAATCACATAACTTTCTGAAAAAGTCGGTACTGACATAGAAAATTAACAATATAAACAATTACAATCGATGTAGACATTAACGTATATATAAATATAGGTTTTGTTTTATTTATGATTTATATAATAGTGGTGCAGGTGAGGAAGCGATTGATAGATTATACAAACTGGTGTGTAATATTTATGAAAATGGGGAATTTCCATCAGACTTCAAAAAAAGTGTTATAGTTATGATACCAAAGAAAGCAGGGGCAGATAAATGTGAAGAATACAGAACAATTAGTTTAACTAGTCATGCATCAAAAATCTTAACTAGAATTTTATACAGAAGAATTGAGAGGAGTGTGGAAGAAGTGTTTGGAGAAGACCAATTTGGTTTCAGGAAAAGTATAGGGACAAGGGAAGCAATTTTAGGCCTCAGATTAATAGTAGAAGGAAGATTAAAGAAAAACAAACCAACATACTTGGCGTTTATAGACCTTTCGATAACGTAGACTGGAAGAAAATGTTCAGCATTTAAAAAAAATTAGGGTTCAAATACAGAGATAGAAGAACAATTGCTAACATGTACAGGAACCAAACAGCAACAATAACAATTGAAGAACATAAGAAAGAAGCCGTAATAAGAAAGGGAGTCCGACAAGGATGTTCCCTATCGCCGTTACTTTTTAATCTTTACATGGAACTAGCAGTTAATGATGTTAAAGAACAATTTAGATTCGGAGTAACAGTACAAGGTGAAAAGATAAAGATGCTACGATTTGCTGATGATATAGTAATTCTAGCCGAGAGTAAAAATGATTTAGAAGAAACAATGAACGCCATAGATGAAGTCCTACGCAAAAACTATCGCATGAAAATAAACAAGAACAAAACAAAAGTAATGAAATGTAGTAGAAATAACAAAGATGGACCACTGAATGTGAAAATAGGAGGAGAAAAGATTATGGAGGTTGAAGAATTTTGTTATTTGGGAAGTAGAATTACTAAAGATGGACGAAGCAGGAGCGATATAAAATGCCGAATAGCACAAGCTAAACGAGCCTTCAGAAAGAAATATAATTTGTTTCATCAAAAATTAATTTAAATGTCAGGACAAGAATTTTGAAAGTGTATGTTTGGAGTGTCGCTTTATATGGAAGTGAAACTTGGACAATCGGAGTATCTGAGAAGAAAAGATTAGAAGGTTTTGAAATGTGGTGCTATAGGAGAATGTTAAAAATCAGATGGGTGGATAAAGTGACAAATGAAGAGGTATTGCGGCAAATAGATGAAGAAATAAGCATTTGGAAAAATATATATTGGACACTTTTGGTCCAGTCGATTGCAATCAAAACGGGAGGTGCACAACTTGATGTTACAACAGTCCTAAATCCAAAATTTCTACATTCTACGGCTAGTCGTTTTCTGTAATGCGAGATGCATACGTACGTACGTACATACGTCACGCCGAAACTACTAAAAATGGATTCAGGGATGGTAAAAATGAATATTTCCGTTGAAATTTGAAAACTGAAATTTTTCGCGATCACACTTCCTTTACTTCGTAAAAGGAAGTAAAAATAAATGTGTTCATTAATTTTAAATATTGTTGATTACATTTAACTATTATAATGAGTAGTTTAAAAAAAACTGGATAATTTAAATATTTGTTGTTTTTTTTATAGTTCTTAATATTGAACCGAAATAGATAATTAATTACATAACATTTGTTTGAATTCATATATAAATTTATTTATTTTTTTGTGATTAAAAATTAAGAACAAAGTAATTTTAAAAAATCACATCTAAATCATCTAAATAAAAATTAAATCTTTTTTTTTCTCCGCTGATAAGCCATCAAGGATCACGAAAATATTATTTCATGGAATTTGTTTCTTTTTTTCAGAAGTTCTTCATTCTTTCGGATAAACATAGGTTGGAAAACGCTTTGTTAGCGAGTGTCGGCTAGCGAAAGATTTCTGGGATTTTGATAGAATTATGTCGGACTATAATTCTTGATATCCAAATTAAGGAATAAATTAAGTGGTTTTATATGTAATCTGTTCTGAAAAATTGAAAAAATAGGTACTAAATGTATATTTTTAGTAGTTTTTGAGAAATCTGATGGTATTTTTTAAGATGGGGTCAAAAATACACTATTTTTTGTTTGCGTTAAATAACTTTGTTAAATGGGTAAAAATAAATAAAATTTTGAACATAACTTATAGAGAATTTGATTCAGAGTAAAATGATATGAATTAAAATTTCAGAAATTAAATACAAACATATGAATTTTTTGTGACACAAAACATATAAAAATTTCGTGAATGTTTGTTACATTCTTCGTGAATCACTTTGTATATTTTTTTACCTATATCAAAAAATGTATATTCTACAAAATAGATACTAACACTAAATTCCTTTTAAGATCATAGCTATACAGATTTAAATAAAAAACGATTAAAATAATCGAGGGTATAGTGTAAAAAAATATTATTTGAGTTTTCAATTGTTTTTTAAAGCTTTATTTTTTTATATAATTCTTTTGTAATAACGAACGTTTTTTATTTCATTTGATATATAGTTAAAATCTATGACTTTTTTTTTAATAATAAACTTTGAAATCTTTACGTTTCTATTAATTTCTATAGTTATTCTTCATAAATTCTATTCAAAATCAAATTCTCTCCTTGCTTTTTATTAAACTTTTATTTGTTTATTATAGATTTAATTATGTTATATTACGTCAAACATAAAATAGTGTGTTTTTCGACCCCAACTTTTTTGTTTTTTATCCCAGATTTCTCGACAAGAGAATAATTAAAGTCTTGCTTAATTTTACCGAAGACGCAGAAATGAATGCGGAATCTTTCACAAGAACGATAACGTTTACGAACCTAACTTTATCTGAATTTTTCTTTATTTTCACCAATAGAACATGTCCTGAAAACTTGTTACATTCTTTGTGAATCATTCTGTGTATTAAACAATTTTTATATAAATTAAAGTATATTGATTAAATAGTAAAATTTTTGGGAGCTTGTAATTTTTCTTAAAAATATATATCTTAAATATCTTATATTCTTCAATGAACATGGGCTTTTTATATCATCTCTTAATTTAAACTTTAAAATAATAATAATAATAACTTTGATAATTAATATAATATGGTTAACATTAATCAATGCCTGCTCGGTGTTGGATAACTTTGTTTACCGTACAGGTAATAGATGTGATGATAAGAGAAATAAGGTATGATCATTAATGAGATGGCTGAGAAATAGAATTTCCAAGTATTATTCTCTTACATAAGAATTATGATATTTCTGTATTATAGCAGGTAATTATATGATGTGTTACTGGTTGCTTATTTTAACATCAGAAGTTATATCACTTTTATGTAAGCTGGAACTTTTTCTTTATTCGTTCATGTTATCAGGATTTGTTTCATTGTTATGTTAGTTTATCTCCGTACCAAAGAGTTTTACTCAATAATTTTTTCTATATTGTTGTTTTTAGTGTCTATCATCTTTATGTACCAATATTGCACAATACAAATTTCCTATTATTATTATTTTTTCTTTATTATTCTCATATTTAGTAATTTTGAATTCCACGTTTATTATACATTTTGTGACCCAGTTTTAGGAAAACGGACCGTACTTACTGCGAACCACGGGTGGTTTTTCCTGGGTCGATTGTTAAGGACTGGTAGTAGTATGTTAAGGTAGAAGAAGGGTTGTATATCTTTCTCACTCGTTCTCTTACACGCTAATCCTCTTACTCTCTCATATGCGCGCGCATTCTATTGGCATTCATAGTCGATACTACCAACTTGTTCATACGTTCGGTGGTTTAGTTTTCTATTTGTTTTTTTTTTTTTCACATACTTCTACTCAGATCACTCTGCGATAGAACACTTCTAGATGCTACTATTTTTTTTATTTATAAAATATCAAACAACGATTCCATGTATATTCTTTTTATTTATTCCTATTTCTAACCAGATAATAACAAATTTAACGTTTTGTTTGTTAAAAATTAAAAAAAAAATATTTAAAATAAAAATAGGAAAAATAATCCTTGATATTTTTATAATCTATATAATTTCCAGTTCCTTTACTTTTAAACTCTATACTTCCTTAGTTGACAGTAAACTGTAATTTATCTGTTGTATTGATCCTAAATGCTTTTAAAAAGATATATTTATCTTTTTGAATGGAGCTGCCAAAAATCTGGGGTTTTAAGAAAACCCCAGAAAACAAAAAACAAATTATAAAATATAATTTGTTTTTTTGTTTTTTTTTTTACATCCAAATCTTTTCTTATACTACATCATTCAAATTTTTCTAACTTTTTACAAATTTTGGGTATTTTTATCGAATACCTGCTAAAATGATTATTTTCTTAAAACCCCAATTTTTTACATTTGGGAATACTAATAATATGCTTTGATTAAATGGGGTTCTATGCGTTTGCCGTGCAAGCTGTTTCGCTACTGTCGTTTAACATGAATATTTGGAATTTGACTACAAACGAACACGATGCTATTGAGTCCTTGCAACCGCATAGCACTCTACCGGGAACCAGGGCGTTTCGAAAAGGAAACGCTATGCGTCTTTACGAAACTGACGGTTCTTTATAACGTTGCAATAAACGTTCTTATTCGATAAAAGTAATGAATTTTGTTCTTTGGTCATAGAATTTCAGGATATATTCTACAATATAAATTAAATAAAAATGTTTTTTTAGGAATACGAGCTATGTTCAAAAAAAAGACCGAACTTTTTTAATTACACGCTGACAGAGATATTTAGTGGCGTGCGGTTGGCAGGATTGTGTTCCGGATAACCTCCTCTGTAACCATATGTTGGATTGAAAACTTTCATAGAAACTTTTCAAGTTTTGAAACAAGTTTACGGAAATGATGCTCTGGGTCGTACGCAATGCTACGATGGTTTTTACGATCTAAAAGTGGTCGTCAGTCAGTTGAAAATGACCCTCGACCACTTCGATTGATGACATACACGTTTAGAAAATAAACGACCTGGTGCTTGCAAATCGCCCATTGACTGTGAGAGAACTTGCAGAAAGTGTAACCATGTCGATAGGATCATGCCATGACATTTTGACTGAAAAAAATTGAACATGCATCAAGTTTCAACAACGTTTGTTCGTTTGATGATCGAACAGCAGAAAGAACATCGAGTGGATAATTTCCGGCAACTCACTGAACAAGGCGATGACGATGAAACATTCATGCATGAATTCATGCAGATAGTAACGGGAGACGAAAGCTGGATTTACGGCTACGACGTTGAGACAAAAGTTCAGTCACCGAAAAATCGCAATTTGTAAGTTCATTACAAAATTCGTTACTTACTCTTAAACAGTTGCACTCAAATAACATTAACACGAAAACTAAAGGAGATATCAACAATCCAAGAACGTGTGGTTATAGAAGAGGTTATGCAAACACAATGCTGCTAACCGCATGTCACTAAATATCTCCGTTGACGCGTTATTAAAAACGTTCGATCTTTTCTTGAATAAATCTCGTATAGGTTCGAAAATGCTGTTTTTTGTTAGAGCTACTGAAAATTTTTGCTATAATTTCTGTTCCTACGGTATATAAATCAGTTTGGGACTCAAATTATGGAGAAAGATTTCTGATTCTACATGCTTTTTGAAAGAAAAATAAAAAAATTAGTCACTAAGTTTTATTTATTTTTTTATTTTTTTACATTATAAATTAAAAAAAAGAAATAGATTAAAAAAATATAACCTAAATTTGTTATCTTAAATTTGCCGAAAATAAACGTATTATAAAATTTGTTAAGACTACAATTCTAAGAAAATATGTGTTTAAGTCAAAGATGGATGCAAATTTAAGAAATCTAATTTTATTTATCTTTTATTCATTCTTGATAACGGCAGGCTGATATCCAATTATACCTATCCAATTATACCTATATCCAATTATACATATCGTTATATTTTGTGACAAAAAAAGTATCTGCAACGTATAAAAATGACAAACATTTAAATCAAACAGGTCATAACGCGTCAGAACAGTATTATAATTTAAAATTTAACTAAAACTCGTATCAAATTTACAGATAAATGTGTAAACTGGTAAGAGAGATACTTTATTACAAAAACCCCTATCGTTAACAGAGTAAAAACGAATTACCAAATGCACTTTCATGGTCATATGGTAGCAGGAAACCATCTCACTCCAAGCTTTCCCAACAAGGACTGACATGGGTTCTTATTCTTAAAATTAATTTTCGGTTTTAACTTGTCATTCTTATCAGTTGTTGAAACTTTTAAAATTATGGCTAACAAAGAGTAGATTTTAATTGATCTGGTTTTGAAATTGTAACTTATTTATTTCCTTACAAATGTTCAAAAGAGTCCAAAACAATGACGATAAAAATGTTGTATTTTAACATTTTTATTTTTATTTTTTTAACTTCTCTACTCCCCTGGGTCCAACCGACTTGATGATATTACGTCACCCAGGGGAGTGTCCGTTGCTTTAATAGGCCCTCCCCACCTACCGGCTATATACCGGCATGGCAGGTCAGGCCTACCGGTTGGCTCTTTTGAGATTTTTTCCCCTTTTTTAACTTTGTCCTTTACAACACACCATACCTATGTGTCGTGATGTGCTGTTTGGATCTTTTTCGTTTACCTTTTTAAACCTGATATATTTTTTAAGAAAACCTAACAGTCAACCCAAGGAGTCCTCAGCGGCTCATTGAAACCAGCACACGTCAGCAGGCTGGCTCTCACCGCTGAGGCTGTCCACCCAAACTACAATCTAAAAACCCATATTCCTTTTATCTATAATTTTTTGTTTAAGGAATGACCTTATGAACTCTACAACCTTTCTCCAATTCTCTACCCTACTGTGCATATGATCTATTATCTCTATCGGAGTCTTTCCGTCAATACCAGCATTGTATCTTAGCATTTGCCAATTTTGGCAATTCAGGAAAGTATGCTCTACATCGTCACGTTCGTTACAATACATGCACGTAGGTTGATCTCTTTTGCCAACTTTGTGGAGGTATTCGTTAAAGCACTCATGGCCAGTTAAAAAATGTGTGACGTAGTAATCTATTTCTCCGTGGCGTCTACCTGTCCATCTAACTATATCAGGGATCAAGGATCTGGTCCATCTGGCTACCCCAGCCTGCAGCCGTCTTTCCTGCCATATATTATTAATATCTTGTCTGACTTCATTATCCACACGTCCTAAAAACCTCTCAACCCTCTGTCTAGCAATGAGATCAATAGGGGCACACCAGAAAGCACACAGAGGGCCTCATACGAGACCGTTTTGTAAGCGGATGCTACTCCAAGCAATACCCTCCTGTGTATCTTTTTTAATCTGTCCTTGTTCCTGTTAATAGTCATAGCGGGCCACCTTGCAGGGACCGCATACAAAATCGTTGAAACTACGGTTGTCGCAAGTAGTCTACTTTTCGATACCCTAGGAGCTCTGTACTTTGACATAATAACGTTCAAGATTTTAATCGTTCTCTGCTCTATGACAGACGTTCAACACACGTTCAGTGAAACGACAATTTCTTTGCAGAGTAACTCCCAAGTATCTCAATTTCAGCAATTACCTTCTATATATATATATATATATATATATATATATATATATCCACTGGTTCCAACACCCTTCTACCGGTAAATTTGATATATTTGCACTTATCCACCGAGAGCTGTAGTCCTCTTGAATGCAGCCATCTACCGACTATTTCGAGTGCTAAATTTGCCTTATCCTTTACCTCATCAATTGTTTTGGCCTGAATAAGTACTGCCAAGTCGTCAGCGTAAGCCAAAAGCTGAACCCCTTCAGGGTATGTCTGCTGGAGGACTCCATCAAAGGCCAGGACCCATAACAGTGGGACTCATTTTTATATTATATTTTTTAATTAAAATATATAATTATCACACCCTCGATATCCGTAGCAAAGTGGTAGCGTCTCGGCCTTTAATCTGGAGGTTCCGGGTTCGAGCATTCTCAGACATGGCATTCCCTTGTTTTTTGAATTTCATTTTATTTTTAAGTTTATTTTTATTGTAAAAGTTGGTTATAAATTTATTTTCTTTTATATATTTTATTATGTTTTCCTTATGTGTCAAATCACGTAATCCTGTTTTTAAAATGTTACACAGAGTAAGAGTTCGAGGGAATGTGTTACTTAAGAACCGTATGTCCAGCCTGCGACTTATTGTTTAAAGAAAAATAATGCTGTTGTAATATTTCCTCTCATTGCTTTTCCATCATTCTCCCCCGTAAAGAAAAAAAAAATAAGCAAGTTTTGTACTTTAGACCTTTTTTCCAATTAATAAGATTTTCAATTATACATTCATACGACTATTCGTAGTGTTGTCGACTGAAAAATCAAAAAAGAATTAACCCAGTAATAATGCACCAAAAACACGTTGAATTCATAAAAAAAATTGTACAGGAACATATATGAAATCCTTCACAAATTTAAACTCATTTTTAGAAACTACGTACAAATTTTTTTGGAATTATTTGGAAAAAATGGCTACAGTGAGTATGTGTTTGTGTGCGTTGTGAGTGCCCTAAGTAATCACCTACTGAGATTATCCTGAAAGTGGTCGAATCATTTTCAAGAATAACAAGTTCCCGTGCTAGGCTTACTCGGAGAAAGTGAATTCTCCCTTCTATTAATCACAAGAAAGCTGTATGTTAAGTATCATCCGTGTAAAAGAAAATAACTCTCAATCGGGTCTCCATTTTCTTACTACTTTATATATATTCGAATAACATTCATGAGAAAGACTGAAAAAAATCGTATAAAACAGCAAATTAATGTAAACTAATAAATTTTTTAGAAATGTTTATTAACGTATTCAAGCCAAACAAAAACACAACATATAAATCCATTAAATTTGCGTCTAATTTAAGTGAAAAGAATTTCATTATGGCTTCATTTTACCTTTGGAATATAAACTAGGATGAAATATTTAATTATCCGTTACTAAAAAATCTGATGTTGAGCCCAACATGACTTCCTTGTGCGCCTATTAAATTTCATATACACAATTTTTAAATAAAAAGTACATAAAATTTTATTTCATTAACAACTTTTTCCATAATTTTTTTTATAACTGAATTAATATTTTCCGTAATTTTTTCCTATCAGAGGTTAATAACCATAAATAAATCAACATATTTAAATTAAAAAAAAAGTTAATAAAAGGAGATGAAGTCTGAATCGATCGATGTGCCTTCCCCTTATAAGATCCAAATATTTCATTAAAATTTTATTTGGCTGTAACTGGAAAAATGAAAATAAGTACCAGTTATGATAATCATTGTAAAGCTCTCAATAATAGAGCTTATTACTACAGTTTAGAAAAAGTCCAAAATCTAAACCTTTTGGATTTTGGGCTTTTTAGGACACTTTTGGTGCAGTCGATTACAAGCAAAAGGGGAGGTAAAAAACGGATGTTACAACAGTTCTAAATCCAAAATTTCAATATCCTACGGTTATACGTTTTTGAGTTATGCGAGATACATACGTACGTACAGACGTCAGCCGAAACTAGTCAAAATGGATTCAGGGATGGTCAGAATGAATATGTCTGTTTAAAACCGTTCTGTAAACCGAAATTTTTCACGATCACAGTACTTCCGTATGATTATTTTCATCAATACTTCTTAAGTATTGTGATCGTGAGGGAAGTAAGAATATGACAGTATTTTTACCAACTTTTGAAGGATTGTATATAGAATGATTCACGAAGAGTGTAACAAACTTTAAGGAAATGTAATGGGGAAAATAAAGAAGAAAGTTTACATAAACGTAGGTTCAGAAACGCTTCCTTTGCGAGTGCCGGCTGGCGAAACATTTCGCTCTGATTTCAGCGCCTTCGGAAAAATTAAGCACGACTGTAATTCTGAAGACCCAAATTAATGGGTAAATATGAAATCTGACTTGAAAAATTGAAATAAAAGGTCCCAAAACTGTATTTTTAGTAGGTTTTGAGAAACCTGGGGTAGGCAAAAGATTACGTTAACAAAATACTATTTTTTGTTTAACGTAAAAAATGTGTTTGAATGAAGAATGTTTGAAGTAAAATAATTTTTTTAAACAAAATAAACACAAAAACTTTTAACAAAACTTGAAAAAAATCTAATTCTGAATAAAATGGTACGAATAAATTCCATAGAAACTAAATTCAAACGTATTTATTTCGAAATTTATTAAAAACAAGACATCTAAATGTGGCCAAATTTAAACAAGTATTAAACGCAACAGAATTTTAAATAATTCAAAACAAAACAATTAGATGTATTAGAGAAATAACAAATACACACACAAACATAACACCAACTTAAAAAAAAAATTAAATAAGCTGCTAAAATTATCCTCCACCGCCGTGGATACAGTACTCTGCCCGACGAACAAATTTTTGGTGGCTTTCCGTATTTCAATAGAACAGTTTTGTATTAGTTATACTGCACTGAGAATTCTAACAACTAAATCTTTTGTTCATATACTAATGATTTTAAGTAGGTCCACACCTAGAGATATTAAGTCAAGCAGCCTTGGAGTAGAAATTTTCTACTCTATTATCCTAGAAACTATTTTAGAAAATACTTATCAGGATAACTCAAAAGAAATAAAAAGTAAACTTTTTTCGGAATGATAAATTCATATTTATTTATTGTTTTTATAAATTCTGGAAAAATGAAGTACGAATACTTCTTTAACTGATTGACCTGCCTTGGTAATTAATTAGTTCATGATATGGCGCCTTTTACGATATAAAAATTGTTTGAATCTTTCTGGTGCTTAAAAATGTTGTAACCTTTATAGTATTCCGGTCAGGCATGGCATTTTCACGCATGCTACAAATCATTCATCTCATCCTGTGAAGCAATACCTAACGTAGTCCCGGAGATTAAAAAAAATAAACCTGTATCGAACGTTCGATATTATTTTGCTGTCATTATACTGTGTGTGTTATTTATTAATATTACTTGTCTAAAAGGTAAAGAAATCATCATGATATATATATATATATATATAATACTAAAAATTCTCCTCACAATGTAACTAAAATTTCTTTATGTATGAGAACTGGATTAATAGTCTTATATCTCACCAGCTATTTTTGAAATAATATACCTAAAATAATATATGTAACATATAATAATCTTATCAAATTTTTTTATGAAATAGGAATACAAAATTAACAAAGAAAAAAATTGCTAATCTCTGTGATGGAGTGGTAGGTAGCATCTCTACCTATTATTCAGAAGTCCCGGGATCGACTATTCATGGTATTATTTACATTATACAAAATACGTTAACGTCCTTCATAACGATTTTTACTTGTATTTAGCGTCAAATGTTTCCGTAATTTTATAAATAAAAAAAAACGATATTTTAAAAAATAACAAAAATTTATATACTTTAATGCAATTATTTGTTAATAATTTGAAATTCTCAGGTCTTGGTCGAACGAAAATTCTAAAAATTTAACCAATCGTTGAGAAATTAGCAAATATGCAAACAATCTAGAAAGCCTGTGCAAGCAATCATGGAAAAGTAAAGAAAAAGACTGTTTGGGTTCTTATAAATAGAACCAAAACATTCTTTTTTTGGGGGGTAAGTAATATTGTTTGTATACGTTATAGGAAACCAATATTAAAATACTGAATATAAATTGTGTGTGTTACCATTTAAATAACCTGGAAACATTTCAATTTTTTATCGTTTATCCTTTCTGATGTCTTGAACTTCAATTTCTGCTTTATGTAGCAAATTTGTACAGTTTATTTAGCCTTAATCCTAGTCTGTGAAATAATAATAATTAATGAATTCTTAATTAATTAATTTATAATAATAATTAATTTTGTAAAATGAAATAAATAAATACTTTAATTTTCACCACGGAAATGGTAACGGCGTAGTTAATTCCTTGTTGGTTTGAGGTATTGTGTATAACATGTTGTATCATAACAGAAATGTTTACTTAAATTTCTTTCATTATACCAACTACCATAGTATTTCTTATGATTACGAAGCATGTAAAATATCGGGTATAAATTCCAAATTTTAGAATTATTTTCTCTGATAGTCCCTTATGTTCGTTAATCTCATGATGTTATGGCGCATAACATCATAAAACATAATTACATATTGTATAGATCGTGTAAAAAATGGCAAGTATTTTAATTCAGCCATAGTAAAATGCTCTTGTATTTTCCTGGATGCATTAAGGGAAACCTTGAAAAATACTTTATCACGATAGCATTACAAAAAAAAAAAAAAAAAAAAAAAAAACAAATTAAAAGGTAATTGATAAATTTCATATTAATGCATAATTACATGAAATATTATTAGCGGTACATTTTTATTAGTATAATAAATAAATAACATCATTACATAAAAAAAACCTCTGTTGCCCTAAGTGGGTCAGAAAGGCGGATTTCCGGTTTTAGTTAAGAAAGAATGGATGATGAACTGCTGTAATGAATTTTGAAAATAGAATGGTTTTTGGGGTTTTTTTTTTTTAATTTTTTTTATTTCATGTTTGTTGGTATCACATGTTCAGAACTGAATTTTTGGACATCAACCTTTTTCCATCATACCAGATCACGTTTCGCATTATTGCGAAACTAACTTTTCGAAGAAAAGTAGACAAAACAAAAAAAATCCTTTGATCTTCTTTGTTATTTGTTAATCCACCGGGTTGGTCTAGTGGTGAACAGAGACCGGGCCACACTGGAACTTAGAGCTCAAGGGGAAAATTGGTCACTCACGAGCGGCGAGTCAATGTGGCGAGAGCCGCATTGTCGGACCGTGTGGGAGTTCCTTGATACAGTTGCTATGTTCAACCGAAATCAATAGGTTACTTAAGGGAAATACTCCTAACGCACTGCTGTGGGAAGCTAACCTTAAGATACATGGCTGACCACCAGCTAATTAGGGCTCCAAGCGCTTTAATATGGTGGAAAGATACTTGCTGGCATTCACCGACCTAGGCGTGACAGCGAATTGCTGTCTAAAGTAAATTTTAATTTACAGAAGTATATTTAGTAGTTGACGTGGTGCATCCACCCATTTTAGGAAATATATGACAAGTAGCGGTTGGGACATGTAAGCCAGTGGTGTATGGCACCGCGCTTAGTCCTCTCACTCTGTTAGGTAAGCTCTAGGATCTATTTAGAACACTGGTTGCTAAACTGTTTCGAGGCTCAGTAGCCGTTTGTGGCACAAACATTCGGTCTTATGCTCTAGGGCGACCGGATAGGGTGATGGCGGGAGAAATGCCAAACAAACCAATAGTGGTGAACTTGTCACAACACATCAGTGGATTTCGAAGTCGAAAGTTCTAAGGTTCAAATCCCAGTAAAGGCACTTTTACACAAATTTAATTACTAGATCGTGGATACCGGTGTTCTTTGGTAGTTCGGTTTCAATTAACCACACATATCAGGAATAGTCGACCTGAGCCAGTACAAGACATTTACATTCACACATCATCCTCATTCATTCCTTGAATTAATACCTTACGGTGATTCCGGAAGCTTAATAGAAAAAAAGAAAGATTTCGTTTAACTTAGTTTGTCACCACTGAATTAAATCATGCAGTTAAACTAATGTTTTCATGAGAATATTCAATTATAAATCCACTTAAATAGAAATCAAATACTCTAGATCGCAACACATGCAGTTTTATTCAGCCCCGTTTTTTAGCCCTTACTCCGATTCCTGTGAAAAAATTTGCTTAAAATTTCAAATGGTTCAATTCCCAACAGGTAACACCACCCAACGAATTTCCTAAAAATCGAATATGCATCCGGTAGAGTGGACGAAAAAATCTTATATATATATATATACACACATAAATAGTTTACTTATGTATTAATTATAAACATAACCTGGCTCAGTAGCGATTTTAATTTTTTTTTTTAAATCAGCTAAAAATTATTTTGAGTTATTAATTATTGAATATATCTATTTAATGAATACAAATAGAGGCAAACACTAAACAAGTATGTAAGATGAAAAATCCATTTTTTTTAATATTAGTTTTTATGTATGTATGTATTATATAATTAAAATGTGTATGAAGAAAATCTAAATCGGTTTTTTCGCGATATCCCCAATCCTCTTAGCAAATTTTGAAAGAAATTAATTTTCTAAATGCCCCGTGCGTAAAAATATGTCAGCCAACTTTTAAGAAAATTTCATTGATCAATCCTGAGATATAAGGCCAAAAGCCTTATATCTCAGGATATACATTCATACGTATATTCATAAACATGATATTTTTATTCTGGATGTTCTAGTTAGATCCTAGAACGTAAAGATTTGCAAAAAAACTTGAAAAGTCATTTTTTGACAAATCACTCTACTTTCTCATTTAATATAACTAGTATAGCCCCGTGAAAGTAAAACAAAAAAAATAATTTCTCGATGATTAATGATTCTTTTGAGCTCAAAAACTGTAAATGGAAAGGTGATTTCTGGCACGTTTCCTATAATTTCTCCGTTGTTGTACTATATATTATTTCATATCTACAAGCAAATTAAAATGGCAAATTAGATAATATAGTTTCTGTAAAAAAAAGTTTTTACTTCCTTTTACGAAGAATTGTTTTGTGAACGTGAAAAATTTCGGTTTTCAGATTTCAACGTAAATACACATTTTGACCATCCCTGAATCCATTTCGTCTAGTTTCGGCGAAACGTCTGTACGTATGTATATCGCATAACACAAAAACGATTACCCGTAGGATGTTGAAACTTTGGATTTAGGATTGTTGTAACATCTAATTATGCACCTCCCCTTATGATTGCAATCGACTGAACGAAGTGTCCAAAAAAGCCCAAAATCTAAAGAAATTGTAATTTTGTACATTTTGTTAACATTTGGATCTACGAGGGAAGGCACATCGGTTCGAATCAGAATTCATCTCCTTGTTTTAACGATTTTTTAAATTTATTTTTGTTAACTTTTTTTCGTTTAAATATATTGATTTTTAATCATTATTAACCCGTGATTGTAAAAAAAAATTACAAAATAATAATAATAATTAAAAAAAAATAAAAATGAATAAAATGAGAAGTTATTTGTGAAATAAAATTTTATGTACTTTTAATTACGTGTATATGTAATTTAATAGGCATATGTTACATATGTGTATATGTAATAGATTTCGTGAAACATATGATTATTTAATGTTAATTGAAAATTATAATTTAAAATCGTATTATATTTGAATTTTATTGTTCAATTTCTGTTTAATTTTATTTGCATTAAAGTTAACTACAGAGTGACTGAAAAATAGACCCTCGCAGGAACAACATATGCACAGAGTCATATATGACCGATCTTTAATAAACTGCAAAAAACTTTTATCTTTTAGTTCATTACTTCTCTGACATTATCGAACAGTATTCTCCCTAAGTCTGAGTTGATCATCATTTTCATTATTTGTTGCCAGTCATTTAATCGCTCTTTCGTTTGATACAATTTTTCTGATCTTAATTTGTGTACATGTTCTCTAGTTTTCAAGTTTTATCTCTCTTTATATTCATCATCTTCTCTTAATATTTTTATTCTTTCTTTAGTTTTAACATTTTCTTCCTCTTTATATTTATCTTCTTGTCATTTTTTTTTGAGACATATTTTTTCATGTTATTTTTCTTTTTGTTGAATGATTTTTTCCTTTTCGTTTCTGATTATTCACCATATAATTCAATAATAAAAACTGAATATTTTACACCGTAAGACCGAAATGAACATTTCCAGTATACAGGAGTTCACTAAACGGAATAGTTTATCATTATTAACTTTTATTTATACGACACACCAGAAATCTGAAAATTTTGTTAATCAGCAACTCGGTACAAATAATACCGATCTGGTTATACGAGAAATAAAAGGAGTTATAATCTATCCTAATATTTCATGTAAGATTGTTAGATTAATAATTGTGTAAATATTTGATGTTAAAAACTAATATTTCACCAATTGTATAACTGTCCACTTTATTAAAGAATTGGAGGATCGTACCTCATTTTCAAACGAAGTAAGTTTAAATGAAGTGCAGCAAAAATGTATGTATATAATTTAACAGACGTACAAGGAAGTCATATGGTGTCTACATTAGATTTTTAATTTACTTTTAGATTAACTGATAATACCTTTTATATAATTAGTTAATTTATTAAAATAATATTTGAAACCAAATAAGATTCTTTCAAATAATTCTAAAATATTATCTTGTGTAATTAATTCTATAATAATTCTGATTATCTAGTTAATTAAATTCAAGTAAACATTATAATGATTTACAAAAAAAACTTATTTTAAAGAACTGTAAAAATATAAATTCATATAAATATAAAATTTTAATATGAATTTTAAATTATAAAAACTTATATGTATAAATCACGTTTGTCAACAATATTACAGAAAGATGTTCTACGAACTGAACCAAAAAAAACTTCATTATAACTTAGCGTTCTTAGCTCTTTCTGTTTATCAAAACAAAACTTTCAGATTGTAGAATGGGTAACATTGAAACTTTTCAAAATTGTAATCATGAAATTAAAAACCAGAATTTGCTTTTGAAAAAAAAATTACTTTCAGTATTAAAGCATATTATTAAACAGTTAATTACTTTATTTTTTTACCAATATTTTAATATCTTTTTATTTAAAAAAAAAGAGTTTCTTTATAAAAAAAAAAAACAAAATTACATATATTATATTGTATAGATTTTCCTGCTTATTTTTTATGATCTATTTTATTAAACATTCATAGGGTTTAATCATTTAAAGAAATATAATAAACAATAAAATAAATAAAAAATTAAACTTAATTGGGCTTATGTTGTTTATTCCTTTTTTCTTTATTTTCATAAATAAATTTACTAAAAATTTTTCTAACGGTTTATTAAAATAGATTTTTTAAATAGTTGAAAATCAATCGTATTCCTGGATAAAATTATCTTTCAAACTGAGGTACCTAGATTACTGATGTGCAATTGTATTTATTTTTCTTTTTAATATCAACATAGTAATATTTTGATTTAATATTTTTATTTTGGATTCTTCTGTTTCATTTTGGTGTGTCAGTCAATTCAGTTTATGTTTTAAATTTTATTTAATTACTTAAGTTAAAAATAAATTTCAGCATTTTGTGTAATATTATAATGGTTTTTATTAATATTATCTAAACTTGAATTATTATTACATAGTCATCTTAAAGTTTCATGAAACTTTGTTAAAAACGTCAAAAGTTTGAAATTTTAAAATTTTTTATTTCCGAAAAAGATTTTTTTTTTTCGTATTTTTAATCGAAGATTTCCTACATAATCATTCTTTCTTGTAGAATTTTTATCCCGCGCAATTAAAAGTCAAGTAAGCCAATCCTTTGGCCATAAACCTTTATTTCTGACAATAAAATAAGGTATAGTTTCTTTCTAATTAGTTTATCTGTATAAACGATTTTTTTATTGTGCGAAAATACAATTTTAAGTCTTCTATTCAATTTTTTTTTATAGTCATCAATTCTTTGTATTATGTCTTTAATCCTAGATTTCATTCTATTTATAAGTTATTTTTCATAGAAGATGCGCTAAAAGAATTATACTCATCACTTGACTCCAAATTGAATTGCTAATCAGAATTAACTAATCAGATGTAATGCAGATCCATTTTATTTTATTCAAAGATTGAAAAAAATATCCACGGATTGTCATCATTAAAAATTAAAAAAATTATAGATTTATATTTTATATATATATATATATATATATATATATATATATATATATATATATAAATATATTTAAATTTAAACAATATTTAAATAAAACAATTACTTATATAAAATATTATTGCTAATTGTAGCACATAAATTAGGATGAAAACTTTCGCCAGCCGACACTCGTTAACGAATTGTTTCCGAACCTATGTTTATATGAATGAAATTTCTTCTTTATTTTCACCAATAGAATATGTCCTGAAAGTTTGTTACATTCTTTATGAATCATTCTATATAAGTCCTCCGGTTATTGTAACTGCTTTTGAAGGGATGATACTAACACGTTTATCACTTTTCCTTAATATAATATATGAAATCATTATATTAAAATCTTTATATAAAGAATGTCCGAGCAAATGATGTTGAAAAGTAATGGCCTACATTTTAAAAATCAGTCGTTGTAATCTTTTAAACGTACGCTCATTCGACAGAATGGTTAGCGGAATTTCAATCAGTACTCGCATTCAACGGCGTTTACGAACTGAATAGAACATCGATCTTCCTACATCCAAGTCGTGAGATACAAGTTTAAGAGGGACTGGAAGCTTGGTTTCACAAACTGGAAATCATTCAAAGGTTTCTGTTGACGAGACTGTGGTTTCTGGCATTTACTGCCAGTGCCAGAAAGTCAATTAGGAGTACTAGTTACGAACTGAAAATTCTTTTTCATTGTTCACAATGTTGTTCATAAGTGGCTCCGTTTGCGAACGAACAAATTATAACTCCTTCATCACATTAAATCAAATAATCGAAGCCTAGGACATCAGTTTGCTGCAGAGGTAATGCACCGTGTCGAAAACAATATTAATTATACTCATACGTCGTTATTTAGCGATTCTGCGATCTTTCATAGGTATGGGAAAGTTAATGGTCACAATTGTCGAATTTCGAATTTCTGGTACTGATAACCCCCTTACAGTAATAGAAAATGAAAGGGAAACACTAAAAGTCTGATTAGGAATGCACAAAAATGACGTCATCAGATCATTATTTTTATTTCATGGAGCCCACTGGGACAGGACAAGTGTACCTTGACATGCTTGAGAAATTTTCTGTTCCTCAGATTCCTGCAGGCTTCAGTTTCCAAAAGATGGTGCTTCACCACTTTCAACAAGCTGTTACCATGTTTTTGAACAACACTTTCCTCGGCTGTTGGATGGGACGAGGAAGTCCAAGTGCATGGTCACCTAGATCTTCAAAAAAATTCGAAATGTGGAAGATGTAAAACAGAGAAGTTTTAGAAACTGTTTGTCTAATAACGCCATAGATGCTCCTAAATACCTGGCAAGAGTTAGATTATTGCCTTGAGGTCTACCAAGCTATAAAAGGATTAACTTACATTTAAATTAATTTTATTAATCGTGGCCCGTTGGTATTTATATAATAATATCCACTTACCAACAATTTTTAATAGTGTTCAAGCACTTGTTCCTGAAAATGGATTACTAATCTGAAAGCGTTTGAACACTATTAAAGATTGTTGGTAAGAGAAAATTATAACATAAATCAACTTACATTTAAACTTGGTGAGTTGTTGTGTTTATTAAAAAAAAATATTAGATTATATTAATTTTTTCCCTTAATATAAAATGTTATTTTTTGATTAGCCCAGGTACTCTAAAATAAAATTAATAACCTGACTGAAGGCAAGGAAGCTATAATATTAAGGCTATGTAGGCTATGGTATGCGTGACATGTTGCAGTTTGTATTTCTGGAAATAAGAAGTGTCGAAAGGTGAAAAATATTTTGATTAGAGAATCTTAAAATAGTTTGGATGCAGTTAGAATGAGTTAATTAATTAGATCAATATCAATCGAGGAAGCTGTTACGATTGCAAAATATTAATTATTTTCTAAAATCTCATAAAATAAAACTCACTCTTTTAATCATAGGATTTTTTCATTTCTGGAGACCCTGTCAGAATAGTAGTATCTTATTGTAAGGTCACGGGTTCGAATTCCGGTCAGACATAGGTTTTTATACTTTACAAAATTTCCGTTTCCACATTCCACAGTCCTAAGCGTCACGCATACGTAATAAATTTGTGATTAAACTAAAATAAAAAAAAACAAAAAAAAACTCTCATTAATATTGTTTTATCTGATATTCATATGATGAATAAAAACGGGGTTATTATTTAGTTGTATAAAACTTAATCAGAGTAACATCACAAAATACGAAATTATTATTTTTTAACTGTTTTGGTTGTATTCTGTTGAACATTATATTAATTCCTGAAATTCCTAATAGAATTATAAGTATAATGAACGAATTGTGAGGAAAATAAGTAAAGATATTAAATTTATTAAAATAAATACAAAAAAATAAAACAACTTTAAGAAGGCCGTTAACGGAAATTATTTGAACATGCATTAGTTTTACAAGTTAGAAAAAGAAGTTTGAAGTAATTTTCATAGGTGGTTGATACACATTCAACTTTTTATTAAATAATATTTTATGCTGATATATGAATGCATCAGAATGCAGGCGCATCTGTACGAGTATCAGTAACTAAGATAGTGTGTCATTCTGCAGAATAATATTGCGTGAATGTCTTAGGTGGACGTGTTACTAACACTTGATACTGAGTGATATTTAAAAGAGACTGTTAAATATAATGGTGTAATGTTGAGGGGGTAGAAATATTAAAGACCGGGATTATTCCCTCTAAAGATGGCTGAATTTAGTACCGGGCATATACGATAGGTGCGCTACTAGTACCTTCTCTAACCCTAGCTAAACATTTCGTTTTCTCCACTTACTATTAACTTAACGATTCTAAACTTGAATATTGTATCGTGATGTACTGCTGTTACTATACAAGTTCTGTTTCTTACTAGTTTATTTTTCTTATTTACGGTTTTTTTTTTACTTTTTCTAAACAACGATCTATTTTTACAATAATGTCGGTTTCTAGGTCAACTATCTGCTTGTGTTCTGTTTTTATATTAGTTTTCTTAAACCACGACTGTACTTCCATGTGTAGTTGATGTTTTTAATAGTGTGGGGGGTGGGTAAATATGATATGTTTGAAGTTTAAACTCGCGCGAAATGTGGTTCATTATTTTATTTATATTATATTTAAAACTTAACCACATGTTTTAATTTATTATTGTTACAATTATTATTTATAAATTTATTTAAATTATATATATTTATTTATTAAGTGATTGCTAATAATAAAATTTAAAAAAACTACTCATATATTCTTATTTTAATTTTTATTTATAAACAAAATTATTATTTTAATTTATGTTATGTAATATCTATTACAAATATTATTTTTATACATATAACCTTTGTATGTATATTTATACTCAAATTTTAAATTTTATAAATTACGTGATGAAAAATAAAAACATGAAATTTAAATTATCAGAAAGGTTTTGAGCATAGTTTTAATTACATTATCAACTTATAATGGGTGGTAAATATTTGTATTATTATTGTTTTAAAAGTACAACAACAAGAGTTATGTAATTATAAAATAAAATTTATTAATATATATGTATTATTGATATTAATCACAAATGGGTCAAGATTGGTGTGTTAGGAGAAAACGTAAATGTAATGAAAATTCTACTTGTTGTTTATGCAAATTAACTTTAAGATCAACAAAAAAAATTAGGTAAGATATGATATTTCATAAAATTAATACAAGCTATTTACTACTATCTTTGTTTCAGTGTGTGCACATATATATATATATATATATATATATATGTGTGTGTGTGCGTGCGCGCGGGAGTGCATGAGTGAGTGAGTGAAGGTTGTGTGTGTTTTATATATAATATTTAATACCTTTGATTAGGTAGATTAAGCTTAGGTTAAAATTAGGGTTAGGTCAGATAAATTTATATTTACGGTTAATAGATATATTTACAACTTATTTTTACACACTTTTTTCATGAAATTTTTAATATCCGCTATTTAAATAAGATTCTTCTTCCAATGATTACGGTTTGTCATCGTCACCACAATAGAATAATTAGTTTTTTATATATATTTTTTTTAGATGTACTACTGAAGAATATCCTGGTTTTGTAAAGTTAATAAAATATGTACACAAATAACTTATATAAAATAGAAAATTTGTCAAAACGTTATTATGAAGAATATCTATTAGAGGTTCTTTAAAAAATTTTATTTAAAAAGATAATTAATTTGCATACAAAGCTTTAGTCGATTAGAAAATTTTTGTAATTCATTTTTGATTATTTTATATACGCTCGAAAAATTTTAATTGCAATCTATTTAATGAATAAGTTTATTATTTTTAAAAACATTCATGGCTGAATAAGAAATGAATTATTTATAACATTTTAATGTTTATTTTTGTAATTAAATAATTTTTGAAATATTTATTTTTCTCAGGCAAGTAATTTTATTTGTAAAAAATGTTTATTATATTATTTCTTAACGTATGATTTTAAAAAAATCATAAGAAAATTAAAAACACAGAATTATATACGACATTGCTATTAATATAATTTTTTCCCGATACGGTTCTTAAAATTATAAGTAAATTTATAGTATATAAGTAATTACGCGTTATACTAAATTTTAATTAACACTTACCAGTAATTTTAGTAATTTACTTATTAATATATATATATATATGTATATGTATATGTGGATAGATATTAAAAAAGTCAGTATTTAAAAATTAAAGAAATAAATAACTTGTTGAATATTTAAATTTATTTATATTTAAAAACATTGAACAAGAAAATTATTATTAAATAACTTTATGATTTGTAATAATTTTTAGAGTAATACTACAAAAAGGATAGCATGGTAATCAATGAAAAAAATGGGATATGGGCTTTATATCTATTTTTTTAACATTTCATGATGTTCATCCTACATACGTTCATATATGTATGTTGTACGTGTATTGGCATGTTTGATTTTTAGCTTATTAATTTTTTAACTGAATAAACCGATTTTGGTGAAACTGGGTACAGAGACTGGTGTATATGGGACAATTTGTGGTAAACGTTTAGGGATCAGTATCTCTGGCGGTGGGGGGGGGGGGCGATAGGTAGTTTTTTGAGGTAAAATTTCTCAAAATTTTCCAAACGTAATCCCACTTTATAAGTTCAGTACATGCGTAACACATATCTTAACCATTTAAAACAAAAAATTGCCACCAAAGTTTTCCTCTTTCCCCTCAAATTACCGTTTTCCTTCTAAAATCATAATTTAATTAATCTTTTTTCGAACCGCCATTTTATGGTGGTGGTACAATTAGCCATTTCCTTTGAGGAACTGGGTGAGAAAGATTCACTTCCTCATGCGTTCGACTCATTGAAGATCTCAAGATTTTTATAGGTGACTGATAAGTCCATTTCCCTCCTACTGCAACGTACCATCTCTGCTGCCACCTGCCTAAAGTTCCCTCACTTGACTGCCCATCCTGACCCCGTAGAGAAAGACACCATCCAAGTGGCAGTTTCAGTCACCATGCCACCCCCTCCTTATGTAACTCTTATGGGCTTTACCGGAGGTCATCTTCAAAACCTCGGCAAAAGGCATTTCTCATTCTTGTTCTTACCTCAGTCAGGATTCCACCGATGCGAATGTCACGTGTGACATTCCCATCGGTGTACTACTATCATTAAGAACCGTCAAGAAAAGAATGTCAGCAAACTATCCACATGTGGAAAGAGATTATTTGTAAAATGTACACACACTGCCTTATTTGATCTGGCTTGCTACAAAGCATTACCATGGTGTTCAATTCCCTAATTTTTTTCAAAAATTAACTCACCTAACTTCTTGGCAACATAACGCTGTTGCCTCTCTGACGCAAGAAAATCGTTTGGTTTCAGGCTCGCATTTACCAAGATTTCTTCCCGTGAAATCGTGCGATAGCCACCCCCTATCATTAACAATATTAGGCGTTCAGCCCTCAACAATAAATCCCGATAGCTTTTGAATTTTACTCAGACTGGCGTCGCATATAGCATAATTGCTATGCAGACGTCCTTATACAGAATACCCATGGTCTTAAAATTAAGACCCCAATCAGGACTGACCTTTCGTCGAATACAAAGAAGGCACTAAAAGCCTTCTTTGCGACGTTTAGAAGGCACTTCTTAAATTGCATTTTCTCATCTAGAGACACCCTGAGGCACTTTTGAACCTACACATCCTTCATACGGCGTCTTCACCAGTGCTTTGGCTGTGACGTATAGTTTGTTGTTTCAAGTAAAATAGTTAGAAGCGAATTATCTTCTCAAAGTTATGTATGTACATATATATAATAATAATAATAAAAAAACCGAAGTAAAGATAGCTAACATAATAAGTATTATATTTTTAAAATACATATTATACATATTTTTTCCCAAATAAGATACCTAACTATTTTTTTGAAGTCAATAAGAATTGTCAAAAAAGAAACAAAGTACTACTGTTTGATATTACCGCGAAAGTGTTTTTATTAAGATATATATTTAATAAATTACCTATTTTATTATTTATCTATTTTATAGCTTTTATTATTTAAAAATTAGAGTATCATGCGCACCCCCTCCCCAAACCAAGAGCATGACAGTCAAACATCAGGTGTTCATTTGACTGGACCTCCTCGCAGACGCACAGCTCCTCAGCTGTCAGGCAAAACCGAAACAGATATTGGATCAAATTAACATGATTGATGAGCACCTGTGCACCCGTGACCATTAAATTCGCGAGGCTCTACAGCCTCTTCCGTAGGTGGAAGATAAGCAACTGAACGAAATTAAGATCCAGTGGATTGCTATCACAGTTCTGTTCCGGTACTAGCCCGGCTCGAAACCGCATCCCAAATACCTCGGCTGCCACCCTGCATCTTCACAATCTCCACATGGCCGCCCGAACTTTCACCACTAAATTGACTGGGAGAGCCATTCCCAATACGGTGGTTGCCTCGTAGGACGGTGTTTTAAAAACAACAGTGCATACAATTAAGGCTCTGAGCTGGGCACTCCTTAAAATTTGATAAAGTGCTCTTTTATATCCAACCTATATGCCCAAATGGGCGCCGCCTAAGAGATCATGCTTTCGAAGACACCTCGGTACGCCATGTACATTTGAGGCAAGACAACCCATAGTTCTTCCGAGCAATCCTCCTAAGTTTGTGCATCACTGAGACGGCGTCTGCCGGAACTTGCCTAATGTGGTTGCTAAACTGCAACGTCTCATCAAACAATACACCTAGGTACTTATGAACTCTTACTCGGCTGATTACGCAGCCTTTACACTTAATGCAGTGGTTTAATCTTTACGATAATTTGTCTGCACCCTTGATAAGCATAAACTTCGTCTTGGGAACAGAAATCTTTAAATTTTGAATGTCCATCCAGCACTCCGCGGTTGACAAGGCCGCTTGCCCTCGATCTTCGAGCTGTGATCGTGAATTACCAGAACTAAAAGTCAGTCATCGGCGAAAGCCTGGGCCCTGACCCCTTCTGGGAATATCAATCCCAGAAACTCGTCAAAAACCAGGTTCTACAGCAGGGGACCGAGAACGGAATCCTGCGGGCTTCCCATGGTGACGGATTTTTTCATAGCTAGTTGGGCATCTTTAAACAGAGCCGTACGATTAGATAAATAGTCACGTACTACGGCCTGCAGGGCTACGGGAACATTGCGGCCTTCCAACTCATACAGGACAGAACACCAACACAAGGAAGGAAATGCTGCATCCATGCCTATAAAAATTGCCAAAACATATTTACAATCGGTGTGTTCCACCTCAGCAATAACATTTAAGATGCAATCCTCGGTGCCAACCCCTTTCGTGAAGCTACACTGACCTCGATTTAGAAAACAGTTCACCTCAATGCTTTCTCAGAGCCGTTTCACAACCAGCATTTCAAGCAAGTGCCGATTACCGAGAAGAGGCTGATTGACCGATAACTGCTGACCTCACTGGAATCCTTTCCTGGTATTAAGATCATCCTCGCCAAAGCACTTTCCAACAAGTCGGAAAGCAGCCCCAGCTAAGGCACTCTGTGAACGGCCTGGCAAGCGGCTCTCTTATGACATGCAGATCAATCCACGCGTTGGTCAATCCACGGTATCTTTTTCAGTGTCATTCGAGAAACCACTCGGTTTATATCTACGGGAACCACAGCCCATACGCCAGGGAAGGGAGTAGCCCCCGCGCTAACGCCGATCTCTCTTTCACCTTCCAGAGCATCTGGAAACAGAGTATCCAGGAACGCCTGATAAGTCACCACAGATGTTAAAGTGTGATCACGACCACCAAACCTCCAACGATTACGGGATAGCACGTGTAATAGCTTTGGCCGGTAACATGATTTTGCCAGCTGCCAGAGGCTGCGCTGCAACGCGCGCATGGAGTCTTGCCATAACTTGAGCCTGGCCTCCTTCATGGCATGGACATACTCATTACGGGCGCGCTGGTAGATCTGCAGACGCTCAGCGCGCACGTCATAACAATAATCCCCGTTAGGCGGTGACGCTGGTATCTTCTCCTAGCAGACCTAACTCTTGCGTGCAGCACACTAAGGTCAGAGAACCACCACTATTTCCCGGGTTTCCGCCTGTCTATCTTATTGATTTGCATTTCTCTCGCCACCACCCCATTCGGTCGCTCTAAAGCATAATATCGAATGTCTGTGTCACAAACAGCTACTGAGCTTTTTTTTTAAATCGGTTTAGCGACCAGTGTCCTAAATAGCTCCTACAGCTAACCTAATTGCGTGAGCGAACTGAGCATGGTGCCACACACCACTTGCTTCGTGTCCCACCGCACTCACTTGTCTTATATTCTAAACTGGGTAGGCGCACCACGTCAACTACTAAAATATATATGACATTCAATAAATTAAATTTATCTCAAGACAGCAATTCACTGCCACGCCTAGATCGCTGAATGCCAGCAAGTACCTGTCCATTATATTAAAGCGCTTGGAGTCCAAGTTGGCTAGTGGTCAGCCATATATCTTAAGGTTAGCTTTCTACAGCAGTACGTTAGAAGTTTTTCCCTTAAGTAACCTACTAATATTGTTTGAACATACCAACCGCATCAAGGAACTTCCACACTGTCCGACAATATGGCTCACGCTACATTGATTCGCCGCTTTTGAGTGGACAATTTTCCCGTGGACAAAGTTCCAGGGTGGCCTGAGTTCTGGCACCCCCAAGAGCTGGGCAGTCGAACACCATATGTTGGTTCCACTGGACCTCCCCGCAGACGCACAGCTCATCCAGCCGGAATTGAAGCAAATATTGGTTCACGTTCGCGTGGTTGGGGAGCATCTGGGCACCCGTTGCCCTTAAAAACGATGGAGTGATATACTATCCCCCCAAGTCTTGCATAAATCTAAACAAGGACTTTCGTAGTGTGTCATTCTTGCTGCAATGCATCCATCGCGAGGCTGTAAAGCCTCCTCCTCAGGAGGAAGATTGGCAACTGAACGAAATTTAGAACTGGTGATGCCTACCTACCTATGCCTACCTCATAGCTGCCCTCGCGGAGCATCACATCCCGATCGCTGATGTAACTTTGCATTACCTGCAATTGACACAGTGTATTTCCTTCTTTGCAGTTGATAAATGGCCGAGAGCCAGCTACCGCCTTTGTTCTACTATGCTGGTAAATTTTTTCAGTAGATTTTTTACAGTAGTCACTCCCAGATACCCCGCCGATCTACTTGCAAATCTTATTATTTATTTTTCAAATTATAATTTTTAATATTATTTATTTTTTGATTGATTAAAGTTGATATAAAGTTTATAGGTTAATATGTAAGTTTAATGTTATATTTATATTGTAGTGTGGCGTGTATAAAGAGAAAGGGCCGCTAAAAAGTAAGTGAAAAGGGGTGAAAGGCAAAGAAAGGATGTTTGGGATTCTTACTGACACGATGTAGCATTCCTCTCCTTAGAGATGTGTATCGATTACTGTTTAGTTTAAAAAGATTCAGAGAGATGGCGGTAACTATACTATTAATCAAAATTATTATACCTTTTTCTTGTACAATATTTTATGATATTTATGTTTACTTTTTTTATAATGATTTTAATAAAAAACACGTCTTATATATGTTTTTAAATTTTTTTTAATTTGTTTTTTAAACTATGTTATCAAGTTATCCATTTACAGGAAATAGATATTATTTTATTCCCGTAAATTTTATATTTTTGGATTTGTTTTATATGATAAATTTTAAATAAAACAAATTGAAAAACTTATTACAAAACCGAATTCAAAAAACAATTCTTTAAATAAAAATAAATTTTAATCTTTTGAAGTCGATACTACATTAAAAAAAATGTATTATTAATAAATGGTTGTTTTAAATTTTAAAATAATTAAAATGGAGTTCTTTTAAGATATTTTTGTTTAATATTATTTTATTGAATTTGGAAATTTTTTATTAATTTTGTTCTTTTTTTTTAAATAAAAATAGATCTAAAAGTAAACAATGATTGACCGGGATTCGAATCCAAGAGCTCCATATGATTGGCCGAGACGCTTTCATAGAAAAACTGTGATTCTATATGTTAAAATAAAATAAATTTGTAAAAGAATAATAATCAGACTAGTACCATGTATGAAATAAATTCTGTAATAAGGTGTTATGTAATTTACGAAATCTATTCACAAGAAGGAATGCTCAACTTGATACACGAGTTATCTATCAAACGAGAATTTTCAACGTCTATCAGAACTGATATGTAAAAAAATATTTCTGAAATAATCTCCACTTACGAACTCATTCAAGAAAATTTGCAATAAAATATATCGTTTTGCTAGCAAAAACATCATTTTACCCATTACGTAACAAATACTACACGAAACAATTTATTGTTTTACGGTAGACTGTTCGACCAAATAAAAAACGTACAAAAAAAACAGAAAAACTATTCTGCCTATAAATTTTTGAATTGAAGAGTACATTTTTATGTGTATATTACCGAGTTGAATTAATTTTTAACCGACAATTACTAACTAAACCTTACCTAAATTTACTTTTAATTTTAATTTTCGATACACTTCAGAAAGTTTTTTACACGTAGAATTTTCCGTTTTATCATTCTACAATATTATTATTTGATCGTTAAATTTCAAATTTTCTTTGGTTAAAAAAAATTACTAAGTAAATAAAAATAGACTAAACTTTATATCTTCTCTTATATTGTACATAAGAACAGTTATCTGGTTATATTTTTATAGTCTTTCAATTTCTTTTGACGAATTTTTTGTGCTATAATCTGCTTTGAAGTTTTCCATTGTATTTTTCAATCGAAGACAGAAGATAAGATTCGAACATAACTCGTCTATACTTTTTACTTTCCTGGGGAATATAGTTAAAATAGCAATGTTAAAAGAAATAGTACGGTAATCATGTAAAAAAAACTGGAGTATCGGGTTTTTACAAATGAGTTTTTAGGGTCCAGCGTATTCATCTAGACCAAAAAAAATGTACGTCTATGTGTGTATGTGCATACACATGTATATATGTATATATGTCACACTACTTTCAGCCTTATACCTCAGAATTGACCGTGCCGATTATCTTCATAATTTGGCTGAAATATTTATATGTATGGAGAATTGATGAAATTAATCTTTTTCAAAATTCATTAAAGGGAATGGGAATATGTGACAAAACCAATTTCGATTTTTTGAAAGCAACTTAAAGTAAACTTTATTACAGTAAATTTGTTACTATGAAAAAACGAACCCTCAACTTTTAAAAATGAGGTGTATTTTATTGTTCTTTTGTTTTATCTTCCGGTGGTTAAATCCCTTTCAAAATTTTTTTTTAAATTTATATTTCATATACTACATATATAGTGTCCCAAGAAGAATCAGAGAAACTTTAAGGACATATTCTACGGGTGAAAATAATGGAAAAAATTCATATAGATATCTGGACGAAATATTTCACTAACTGTAACTCAAAAACAAAGCGTTTCCGTACCTAGTGTTTATATGAATGTTTTTCTTTATATCACCAGTATAACATGTTCTTTAAGTTTCTGCGATTCTTCGTTGGACATTTTGTATATCAAGAAACGGGAACAATTCTTTTTTTTTAATTATAAACTTCGGACTAAAAATGCAGGAGTGTTTTGCAAAATGTTATTTTCTTATTTTAGCCTTTATTGAAGAGGGTGTGGATTTACAAAAGAAGTTTCCTTAAGGAATTTTGTAAATCCTAACCTATATATGAATATTTTTATAGAAAACTTTCTCATAATTTATTTCCCACCTCTAAAAATATTCATTCTGTTTTTTTGTTTGTTTTTTTGGGTGTAACTCTTAATTTTTATTAAATTTATTTTTCTTTTAAATAATGTCTTCATTACTTAAAGGGCTATAAATATTAATGTATGTCAGGTGCCTAAATTACATTCCAAATCTAAAATGTGAAGCAATCTTTTGTCATTATTTTCATAAAAGATATTCTTTATTTTTTTTTTAATTCTTCAACTTTTTTTAGGTTTAAAAAAATTTCTTTTAATTTTTTTTTTATAGTACCCAAGTCAAACACTTAATGTCTGAATAACAATAACGGTGGATTTTGCAACGAAAAACGTTTATTTAAATAACTATAATAAATATGTATTTATATAAATTGCTATATTCTTATAAATTTGTAATACATCCAGAAATCGTAATTGCATTAAGAGAGAGTAGTGAAATACTTTTTCATATAAATATAATCATTAATTTTCAAATAAAATTATTAAAACAACACACCTAACAATTTGCTGGCCAAATTATACTGGATTTATTAATATCGTTTTTTTAGTTTTCCAAACTTCCTGAGCACATTTTTAAAAATTAAACTGAGAAATTAAAAATTAATAAAACAATATTAGGCGTTTAGCTTAATTTAAAGTTAATTTCTGAATTATAAAATAATATATGATTAGATGAGCAAGAGTTTACTTTTTTATTATTATTCTTTTTTCTTATTTTTATTTATAGTCACATTAACAATTAAGACATTAGTGACTCATTAAGATCTGTGTTAATGAACCGATAAATGAGTACTTTTCCCTTTAATGTAGCTATTCTATCTACTATTCACCGAAAAAGTATTACACACAGACATACACACACATATATATATATATATATATATATATATATATATATTTATATGAGTAGAAACTTTTTCAAAATCATTAATCGCTCAAAAAAATTCGGCAGAAGCTAACATTTCATGAACAGAAGCAGCTTATTCAGCTTGTAAAATACCCAAATAAAACCTTTCAGAATTAAACAAACAATAAACTATGCGTGATCTAATGATTTAAATAAAATCTTCTAACAAATATTTTAACATTTTATTGATTTTATGGTTATTGTAAAGAGGAAGGGGGTTTTGAAGTATTTATACATGTAATAACGTCTGTAAGATTCTAACTTAATTACTGCATTAATAATTTGTTAATCATATTATTGGAACACTATGGTGCACTTTAAATTACGAAAATATACCGCTAATTTACGTGAGGGCATTTTCATAAAAGGCACCGGAGTGCCACAAGTTAGAACTTAATTAAAAGTTAGAAACTGCATTTTGCTATGACAACAAAACCCTATCAGGTTTCTTCATTGCATTATATTTTCTATCTTCTGCTTTTATTACCTTTACTACAGTGTTATTTTCGTTTCCTTTAATTATATTTAGACAGTATATAGTATACGTAATCTACCCAATAAACAAATAATAGAATGTTAAGTATAATAAATGTTATACCGAAGAAAATACTAGGATGAAATGAGTTTAGCCTCACCGAAATAAAATATATTGAGTGAAATAATTTACATTAGAATCGTACATCACATGTCCGTCTTCCAAATTAGGAAAAAAAGTTTCATTAATTTTTTTTTCTGTGTGTACGTTACAATCTATTCAACTAATGAAGAAAAAGCAAATGAGATGAAGATGATATATATGACATGCAAAGGAAGTGTAGTCTTGCACAGATTCAGGCTGACCATTTCTGAAACCTGTGGTTAATTGAAATCCAACCATTGATATCCATGATCGAGTATCAAATCCTTATAAAAGCAACTTTTTAGATCTGAACCTTAGAACTCTAGACTTCAAAATCAGTTGATTTGCGACGACGAGTTTACCACTAGACTAAGAAGTTTATTTTGTTTAATTCATTTATAATATATTTAAATAAATTTGGAAATGACTTTACAAGAAATGGAAGTATGTGTTGAGTAGAAAATGTAATGATGTAAGATTACAAATGAGAAATTCATTCCTAGTAGAAGTATGGAGGAATAAAATTTTTAAAATATGGGTATAAAATGCATAACATTCTTGTAAATGCATTTTTTTCTTTTTTTTTGAATAACTATGTCCTGCAAGATAGATTCATACACCCTTGATAAATTATACAAGCTGGTGTGTAATATTTATGAAAAAGGGAAAGTTCCGTCAGACTTCAAAAAAAGTGTTATAGTCATGATACCAAAGAAAGCAGGGGTAGATAAATGTGAAGAATACAGAAAAATTAGTTTAACTAGTCATGCATCAAAAATCTTAACTAGTATTCTATACAGAAGAATTGAGAGGAGAGTGGAAGAAGTGTTAGGAGAAGACCAATTTGATTTCAGGAAAAGTATAGGGACAAGGGAAGCAATTTTAGGCCTCATAATAATAGTAGAAGAAAGATTAAAGAAAAACAAAACAACACACTTGGCGTTTATAGACCTAGAAAAGGCATTCGATAACAGAGACTGGAATAAAATGTTCAGAATTTTAAAAAAATTAGGGTTCAAATACAGAGATAGAGGAACAATTGCTAACATGTACAGGAACCAAACAGCAACAGTAATAATCGAAGAACATAAGAAAGAAGCCGTAATAAGAAAGGGAGTCCGTCAAGGATGTTCCCTATCACCGTTACTTTTTAATCTTTACATGGAACTAGCAGTTAATGATGTTAAAGAACAATTTAGATTCGGAGTAACAGTACAAGGTGAAAAGATAAAGTTGCTACGATTTGCTGATGATATAGTAATTCTAGCCGAGAGTAAAAAGGATTTAGAAGAAACAATGAACGGCATAGATGAAGTCCTACGCAAGAACTATAGCATGAAAATAAACAAATAAAAAACAAAAGTAATGAAATGTATTAGAAATAACAAAGATGGACCAATGAATGTGAAAATAGGAGGAGAAAAGATTACGGAGGTAGAAGATTTTGTTATTTGGGAAGTAGAATTACTAAAGATGGACGAAGCAGGAGCGATATAAAATGCCAAATAGCACAAGCGAAACGAGCCTTCAGTAAGAAATATAATTTGTTTACATCAAAAATGAATTTAAATGTCAGGAAAAATATTTTTGAACGTATATGTTTCGAGTGTCGCTTTATATGGAAGTGAAGCTTGGACAATCGGAGTATCTGAGAAGAAAAGATTAGAAGCTTTTGAAATGTGGTGCTATAGGAGAATGTTAAAAATCAGATGGGTGGATAAAGTCACAAATGAAGAGGTATTGCGGCAAATAGATGAAGAAAAAAGCATTTGGAAAAATATAGTTAAAAGAAGAGACAGACTATAGGCCACATACTAAGGCATCCTGGAATAGTCGCTTTAATGTTGAAAGGAGAGGTAGAAGGAAAAAATTGTGTAGGCAGGCCACGTTTGGAATATGTAAAACAAATTGTTAGGGATGTAGGATGTAGAGGGTATACTGAAATGAAACGATTAGCACTAGACAGGGAATCTTGGAGAGCTGCATCAAATTTGTCTTCAAATGACTGAAGACAAAAAAAAAAATATCCTGCAAAGAAATAATATTGTAATATTAAAATATAGTTATTATAATAAGAAATGATACTTTTTGACTAAAAGATATAAAATAACTGCGATGCACAGAATAAATGATATTTTTGAAACAAAGAATAATAAATTATAATGAGCATGAAAACCTTACGATGAAAATACGTGTACGGGGAATAGTTTAAAATTTCAAATATCAAATATATTATATTTTACCATTTTTATGCATTCATCCAATCTAGTAAATAATAAAATTCCGGTTCAGTTCAACTAAAACTTTCTTTGGGATTTATTTTACTGTTTTCGGAATATAGTATATTTTTTTTAATTTTCTAAAAAATGAAAAATTAAAGAAACGATTATTAAATTTGTTGTAGAAAAAATAATGAGTTAATTCAATCAGTTGCATAAGTCCACGAGAGGTTAAGTATAACCCATTATGGCAGTTTACATATTTTGTTTTCATAATGAAATTATTGTTTAAATTTAATAATAGCCTATACAAACAAGTTACTCTAAATCTATCAACAGTAATAATTGAAGAAACATAAGAAAGCCGTAATAAAAAAGGGAGTCCGACAAGAATGTTCCCTATACCCGTTACTTTTTAATCTTTACATAGAACTAGCAGTTAATGATGTTAAAGAACAATTTAAATCCGGAGTAACAGTGTAAGGTGAAAAGATAAAGATGCTACGATTTGCTGATGACAGTAATTATAAGTGAGAATAAAAAAAATTTAGAAGAAACAATGAACGGCATGGATGAAGTCCTACGTAAGAACTACCGCATGAAAAAAAAAAATGAAAAAAAAACGAAAGTAATGAAATGTAATAGAAGTAATGTAGATGAAGCTCTGAATATAAAAATAGGAAGAAAAAGATTTCGGAGGTAGAAGAATTTTGCTATTTGGGAATTATTATTACAAAACATGGATGAAACAGGAGCGATATAAAATACCGAATAGCACAGGCAAAACGAGCCTTCAGTCAGAAACAAAATTTATTTACATCAATGATTTATTTAAACGTCAGTAAAACATTTTTGAAAGGATATATTTGGAGCGTAGGTTTATATGGAAATAAAATTGGACGATCGGAATACCTGAGAAGAAAAGATTACAAGCTTTTGAATATGGTGCTATAGGAGAATGTTAAAAATCAGACTGGTGGATAAAATGACAAATGAAGAGGTGTTGCGGCAAGTTGATGAAGAAAGAAGCATTTGGAAAAATATAGTTAAAAGAAGATTGGTTGGTTTGCTTGGCATTTCTCCCACCGCCACCCCATTCGGTCACCCTAAAGCATAAGACCGAATGTCTATGATGAAACGGCTACTGAGCTTCGAAACAGTTTAGCGATCAGTATCCTATCTAGTTCCTAGAGCTAACCTACTAAACGCGTGAGGGGAATAAGGGTGGTATCATTAAACACTCGCTGGTGTGTCCCACCGCCCACTTGTCATATATCACTAAAATGGGTAGGCGCACCCCATCAACTAGTAAAGCATATATGACTATCAATAATTAAATTTATCTCGTCAATGACAGCAATTCGCTACCACCCCTAGGCCGCTGAATGCCAGCAAGTACCTGTCCACAATTAAAGGGCTTGGAACCTTAATCTGGATGGTAGCCAGCCGTATCTCTCGGTTAGCTTCCTAAAGCTGCGCGGTAGGAGTCTTTTCCCATAGGCAAACTACTGATGTCGGTTGAACAAAGCAACTGCATCAAGGAACTCCCACACATGAAAAAAAAAATGCGGCTTTCACCACATTCTCTCGCCACTTGTGAGTGGTCAATTTTCCCCTTGAACACTATGTTTCCTAAGGTAATCTGAGTTCTGCCCCCCCCCCCACAAGAACTGGGCAGTTGAACATCATGTGGTCGTTTGTCTGAACCTTCCCGCAGACGACAGCTCGTCAGCTGCCAGGCGGATCCGAAACAAATATTGGTATAAAAATTTGTTTTATTAATGCGCAAAGCCAATATGGTAATATAAAATCAATGGCAACCCTGTTTATAGAGACAATCTGTTGTTATCGACATGCTGTTCGGATTATACAATAAAAAATGTTAAATCCTCTTATGTAAGTTATATTTTTTATCTTACATTTTTTTTTTTTTAATGTAAGTTATATGTTTTGCGTGTCTCTTTATTGCAATTTACTACAGGTTCCATTTACTTTCATCTACATTATACTCACTCGGTGATAGATTAAATCAGTTAGTGTACATGTTACCCCGTAAATTATAATACTTATATCTTTTTATCTTAATGTAGGTTTTTATAACAATAAATAGTAATAATATAAATATACAAAAAAATATAACTTTCGCTTGTGTAGAACCTTACAATTGTCGATAGGGTATTCTTAGTTATAAAAAATCACGACGAGTCGATTTACCCGGGCTTTCCGAAAAACTTTTCTTACTTGATCCACAACTTCTTCGGTGGGAAGATTTACCCGGCATCTTTTTTGTGTACTACATTTTCTGTATCCTTAAACTACTGATACCAACGTTTACTTTATTAGGAGGATCACGGTTTCTACTCTAAATGAAAACATCTACAAGCAGTAATAACAGATCTGCTTTCATGAAACCGTAGTACGCTGCTTTCTTTTGCACGGTAACCATTGCTCGATTGTTGTTCCCCCTTGTCGTTACATCCCACCGGAGTGTTCATTCTAGGCAACAGTAACTTTAATACCTATATTAATGTTTAAAAAAATTAAAGCACGTAACATTGCTTTGTTAATTTTTTATTAACCTCTAAAATGCACTGAATAATTATTTATGTTTACTCTGTATTATTTTATGATTTTCTCATAAAATTATTATTATTATTTTATTATTTTTATTGCATTAAAAAATGTAAGAGTAATCAAACATTTTGAAGTACCGCATACAATGGAATATGGTAAATTGAAAACAGAATACGTACTTTAGTTATATAATAAAATTTTAAGCTTTTTCTTATTAAATATCTGTGCACAGAAACAAATACCTTAACTTTAACTTTATATTACTTATTTTTATTATTACAATGTAATATCAAAACTTTCCTCTTCACAACACTATTATACTTTCGTTAATTTATAACAAATATTACCAGACATTCTTATATCCATTTATCCAATACTTCCATCATACAAATATTTCGGATAAATTGTTAAAACATTTGATATATTTATAAACAAGTGGATTGGCTCAATAACTGATGTAATCGTCGGTTACTCAGTCATCAATAACTTTTATGAAATAAATGTTTTTCTTAAAGCAAAATTTTTACCTTCATCAATACTGAATTTGAATTATTCAAATTAATTTCTTTATGTTTTAGCTAAATAAAGTATAACACAATTGATAAAATTAGTTCGTATAATTAAAATCTGATATAACTAGGTTTGCACGAAGGTGTAAAATTCAGTAGATTAAAACCGTTTTAGACAAACTGAAAATTCTTCAGTACTGTAAATTCAGACAGATATCTTCTTTTAACTAAAATACCTCTATTGACTTATATAAATATGAACAGTAAAAATAAAATTGTTTTTAACTTTAGTAAAATATTTTTACTGTTTCAAACAAACATTTGTTTCATAAGATTTTACATAATTTTTTACTGATTGTATTATAGTGTGTGTATTTTTCTTATTTCAAAATTATATTTCATGTTTTAATAAATTTTTAGTTTCTTAATACACAACTTCTGGTTTGGTATTTTAAGTTGCAATATGAAAAGTGTTGATCACGCAAAAATTAGACACAAATTGTTCTGGAGCTAAAACGGTTTATTTAATCAATAAGATTTTTTCACATTTCAATATAACCTCCATTAATACATTTGTCCAATCACTGAATCGGCTTATGAAGCGGGACGTTATCGTGAAGCAAAATTATGCTTTCGCACAGAATAATGTGCAAGTAAGCATTACTTACCTACTGATAAACGTTGTTTCAGCTCTATGCACATGTCTTGTCTTCTTACGGTGATCTCTCGACACTCTTGGAATCCTTTTTGCGCTTGTTTTATGGTATTTGAACTTGTCGGTAATCATCTTATAAACAGTAATGACAATTCATTTTTCAGCAGTGTCAACTGTAATCCGTCGGTCTTCTTGGATGGACGAGTCTGTGCGAGTTTCAAGCACTTTAATTGGACTTCCAGAATGGTACTCATCAGTCACTGAATTTCGACCATCTTTAAATTTTTCTACCTGCTTGTCCCACTTTCTGCGGTTCATACAACTTTATACTTATTGTTTGGTCATAGGAGAGTAAAATTTTAACCGGTTTTTCACCTTCGGAAAGCAAAAGACTGATCGCTGCGCGCTGTTCAACTAATTTGCTAACGTCAAAAGGACTAGCCATCGTAAAATGAGATTTTATTGTTATAAATAAAACAATTTTATACAAATGTGATCAACAAGGTTACTCTATTGCTGTTCAGAAAGTATCAAAACACTTTTACCAAATTGTTTTGCCACCAGATATATTTTTTCTTTAATTATCCTCATATCTGCTCATAAAGTTTTTTTATAAAAATAAATATTTTTTTAATTTAAATAAAAATAATAATAATATAAAATAAAAATACGAATATATTTTGCAGTATTAATAAAGTATTACAAATCTGAAATAATTTTCAATATTTAAAAATAGAAAATTGTAACTTAGCAAATTTTTTCTCCTCAAAACTATCCATTTTCTGGTGTGAATACCAAGTCCCCGGATTCCCCCATGGTAAGCAACTCCCCAAAAATTTGAAATGGAAAGAATGGGATTGTGATACATCAATTTAGAGGGCAATGAAAAAACAGTTTTGAGGTAAAAAAACTCTAAGCTTCGAAAAAAACTTCGGCCGTTTTGTGTTTTTCACAGGTAGCTTAAAATGTGGCCGTACAAATAACAAGTAAAATAAGTATTCCACAAGTAACAGTCTTATATTGAAAAATAAATAATTTTCTGGTAGGAGTATTTGCTAAATTCTATTTGTTTACTGTTTCACTGTTTTGCAGAATTATTTGATAAACACTGACAACCTACTTATATTGAAATATGCTACGCAGCCCCAAATTTTCCACCATATCTCCACCTTTTCTCTCTTGAAAATACTATTTCTATTGCTCAGTTGTGAATGTCGTACTTACTAAAACTTTTTTGTGGATTTATTGAAACTTTTATTTCATTGTTACTTTAAAATCATAAACTTATTTAAATATACTTAAATAAATAAATGCTGTCTTTTTGTTTTATAGCGTCCTGATTATCATTTGCTACGGTAATTTCACTGATTAAAAAATTGTTGATTATTTTGACTTTTTTGAACTTAAAAAACAGTATTAAGAAATACACTTTACATTCATGTATGTTTGTGAAACATATTGTAACAAGCCAGTATAGCTAACCTGAGCAACGGATTCCTACAAATTATTATGACAGTAGTAGAAAAGATAATAAATACAGGAATCCAGAAAGGGACAAAAAGGGAACCCTTTGACAGTAAAGGTAACAGGTTCACTTAACAATCATCTTTTGTAGTAATGCTTTCTGACACACAATAAACACCTGTTTGTACCATGAGAAAAGCTGGCAGACCTGGTATGGGATTCATGGGAACGAAAACCTCGATCGATTGTTCTCACGCTTCGAGATGGGTCCGGTCCGGCAGATAAAGGGATAAAAGTATAAATATCCCTGGGAACACTTGCTAAAGAGAAGTGGTGCGAAGTCCAGCGAGACGTTACGACGTCAATTCCGTGAGGAGAGGCTGCAGTGTGAGTATCCGAGACGTCAGTCAGCGAGAGCAATCTGCAGGGATAACAGTGAAGGATCAAATTTTCCGTGTGAATTAAGTTCGATACGATTAAGGTGACGCAACGAGTAATTCCAGTAAACTAGAAATACTCTCGGTGAATTACTGTAAAACTATAAGCGAAACGGATTTCATTCATAAATTATTAGGGTAGTTTTATTGTGAACAGCAAAGTTATTTGCCAGTAAAAGAACTTTATACTTGTGTTATCTAGTGTACTATTGTTTGATAATAAGAGAATAGTAGTTAAAAGAGTTAAGATTGGGGGTTATGCTATATCTTCACCTTTTTAGTGGGTCTGAATTTCTGTTTTCCATTTATCTACCTGGAATAAATCCTGACGAGTATTTTATATTCGGTTATGCATGTACTCTTTGTTTATTGTTATGATTGACATTTATGATTTTTTGTTTGTTATTTACAGGTATTATTATTTATTATTCTTTACTGTTGCTATTATTGTCTAATGGATTTTGTAATGCCATAATTATTCCAATTAATAATGTGAGATTTCTTTATTATCGTTTACTACTACTACTATTATCCTGCGTGATTGTAATTACTGTGATTAATATTTGTTTGTTTACTATTTTTCATTAATTGTTTTATTATTGCCACTCATTATTATTATTATTATTATTATTATTATTATTATTATCACTATTCTCATTAATATTAATTTATCTTGTTGTAATTATGAACATTGTAAATCAATATACTGTAATTATAAAAACATTCTAAATTGTCGATCTCTCAATATTCAGATCGAGCCGCGAACACGTGACAATATGGACGTGTGTGTTTATAAAGCGCATGCGTACATACACATGCAAGCATCAAAGAATTTAGAAACACACAGGTACTTTATGAAATGTTATTAAGAAATGTTTTTCTCGGTGAATGAATACTTCACCAGTCGATAATACCGAGTTCCTTTGTGAAATTCTTAATCTCAAAGCTATTTCTTCTTATTAAATGTTGCATTTATTGCTCTTCATTTTATTTTTTCTTAACCTAAACAATATCAATAAACGCAAATTCACGTTCATGTATGTTTGTGAAACTTATGAACGTGTATGTTTATAAAGCGCCTGCGCGCCTGCATATGCAAGCATCAAAGAACGTAGTAACACACAGATCCTTTATGAAATGTTATTTCTCAGTGAATGAATACTTCTTTAATCGATAATACCGAGTTCCTTTGTGAAATTCTTAATCGCAAACCTATTTCTCTTTATTAAACGTTGCATTTATTGCTCTTCTTTTTATTTCATATTTTCTCAACCTTTTGTGTTTTGTTCTTTTATTCTTCTATGAAATAAAATAAAAAACTTGCCAATGCCATTGATATCTATGAACTATGATTGGATATGAACGTAATCGTTCGTGCGCTCGCGCGCGCGCACGCTTGTGTGTGTGTGTGTTTCCAGGCGAGCGCTCTTGCGCTTGTTTGTGTTAATGATCGATCTTCTGAATGAAAATATTGTATTGTAATAACACATTAGATTTTTTCGTTATGAGATTCTATTATGTTTAAAAATTGAATTTTTTAATTTTTAAAGCGGACACATTTCCTAAATTGCTATTATAATAGTAAAAAAGTAACTAACTTACTTTTAGTGTAATGGAGGCCAAACCAAGACGATATCAACTATAATTATATCGAACGGTTCATTGTCGATTTTATGTGGGCGCCATATGAATTCACTTAAATAGGAGTTTAGCGTAAATCTCAATGTACAACATTTCTTGCGATTCCATCTTTTTGGTGGTGCAAAAGTTTTCCACTGTGAATGCGTTGCGGTAATTGGATCTCGTAAGTTAATCGAGTGATTCACAATTGGTTGTATAAAATTGTAACCTTGTGAATTAGATACATCTATTTTTTTATTTTAAATTATATAAATGCAATTTTGTTGCATTTATAAATTATTCTTTACTAATAAGTTTTATCGATAAAGTATTTACTAGCCGGTCAGGGCTCCGCCCCCTTAACTCCGGTAGTGTTCCTTTTCCTCATGGTTGTGAGAATAATACTGATAAATAACAATTAAACCCTATGAACTTCTCTTTCCTTCAACTTTTCCCTTGTTCTTGACATAGAATCTAATACGCTCCTCCTGTAGAGGAAGCTACAGCTCGAACCTGGACAGCAGCTAACCAAGAATCACGTACTTAAGTTGTTTCTGAGAACCGAGATATTCTCATTCTTTTAGCAGACTCTTTTAGCAGAATGATAAGAAAGGTCTACTTCTCTTTCTTGAAGGCCAAAAATAAACTATCGAAATAAAATAACCGAAATAAACATTCAAGGCCCATAAAGTTCGCTAAATGTGCTTATTTAAGCTAACTATAATAATAATAATTTTTTTATTCATTCAATTTACATTTTTGTAGGATCCCCTATACTGAAACAGCACTGTTTCAGGGGTTTCCTTATAATAATAAATACAGAGTTAAAACAAAAAACGGAAATAATTCGCTTGAAAGATAAAACATAAAAAAACTTATGATTAATTAACATAAAAATTTTTTTTAAAATCTTCTAATCCGCATAAACATTAATATTCTGTCCTCTAGTTCTCTCCTTCATGTTACTTAAAATTAATTAAATAGTTAAGCAAAAATTGAGAATGTCATTCTTCAACTTCTTCATATAAATGAAATTTAATGTGCCTGGTGGCAAATCTGAGAAAATCTTTGGGTAAAGATATGACATTGTACGATAGCCACACTTATTGTGAGGCCGGTGTATAAAATAAGGAGTACCACGAATTTCATAGTTAGTATTTTTTACGTTTAAAATGTTTGTTTTGAAAAAGTTATCCATAATAATTTGTTGATACAACAGACCTCTGTGTGATAGAAATCTGCTGATTCTATGAAAATTTTGTGTATTTGTTTGAATATTCTATTGTTATAGATTTTTAGTGGTTTTAATTACTTGTTTTTGAATGGAAAGGATTATATTTAAATAACAATCCTCAGCATGTGTCCGAGAAGTAATACCATATCTCAAGTTTGACTCAAATAATGTGTAATATACAATTTTTAAAACATAATTATGGAAGGGGAATCACCTACTCCCACAGCAACAAAGCCTAAACCGGCGAGGGCGAGTTCCAAACCCAGACGTCTGGCAAACACACCAAGGTCCCAGAAGCCCCACGCCCCACCAAAAAGGCGTTAATGACTCCCGTGATCTCCAGCGGCAAAATAAATATAATCGCCCTCCCGAATGAGAGTTCCGGTACGGATTTCTTGTCACAAGTGACAATTAATGATGTCCTCCCGGAAATTCTAGCAATATTGTCCCACCTGCTCCAAGCAAAATCTCTGAAGGACTGTATTCAGTCCATCATAGAGTGCCTCATGAACCTGCTATATAGGTAATATAGGCGCCGATTAGGTAATATACCTTTTTTTTTGAACCTGCTATATAGGCCTTCCTAGATCCATACTGATTTCTTCCAATAAACTCATTTCCTTCAACGTATTTATATAACCTTTATGTATGCACCCGTTGAAAACTTTTATCCAGACCAGAAAAATAGATATAATAATGGAAATGATAATAATAGATAATTTTTTATAGATAATCATTAAATAAAAGAAATAACAATTTTACTGTTACCATGGTAACGAAAATATTATGAATAACATATTATTTTTTCTTTTATATCTTAACCCCCATTTTGAATATCGTGATAATTATAATTCGAAATAATAACCAAGTCTCTGTTCTATAAATCTGAAAAATTTATTAAAATCTGTCCAGTAGGTTTTGCGTAATGCGCGCACAGGGTCGACTCTAGTTATCATTATTATGTATAGATAAAAAATAATTTAAGTGTGATGTAAAACCAAATTTATCTTAGTACGATACAAATTACACCTGTTACAATTGTAACAATTAAGTCGAAACGAGATTCGTATCTAAAATCAAATTTTAATTGTTTAAATAAATGAAAAATTTGTTATCATCCCTTTTTACAAATATTGTACACACAGCGGATGAAAATAAACAGCTGCTTTTATTCAATTTATTGAAATAGATTGAATAATAAGTGTGATGCTCCAAATAACTAATAAAAAAAAAAAAAAAAATTTTTTTTAAAAATTCACAAATATTAGACAATGATATCCAATTTTTAATCTTTGTGGAACAAATTTAAAATATAACAAACTTTTTTTTTAAATATTAACAATTTTTTCGGTAACAATCGTTAAAAAATTCCAGTTATTAGTTATGTTTGCAAACTACAAACGGAACTTATCAGGGTTTAAATATTCCTGGTAGGTTTATAAAAGGATAGCGAATCGTGAAAATGCGTGCTTGAATAAGCACAATATTGATCATTCAACTGAACCAGAACCTACACACAATAAAAATACGTAAATAAAAAAAAATAATAAAAACATACTATAAATAAATTAAAAAATAAAATCCATTTACATTAAATTTTACTTATATTTTAAATTTAGATTGTCATTTTGATTGTTATATATAATAATTATACTATACTTTCGTTTGCTATTGTTAAAGCTCTATATTTATTAAGTAATCATTAGTTAATAAACTTAAAATATAAGGTCATCCTGACACCGTAGGGGAAGATACCCCTTGTGACTATTCCAGTCCCCACACCACTTCCTCAGACCATAGCTGTGATGGGCTTTAACGGAGGTCATCTTCTATAACCGCAAACTGATTGATATCTCTGTCATCCGCTTGGCCTTTATCAGGATGGCATCGATGCAAATGCCACAAATGACATTTTCATCGTTGTCGAAATACTTGCTATAAAAAAAGAAATCACAGATCAATAAAAAGTATTATTGCAAACCGGACTGAGTGAAAATAATCTTTTAAATTTTGAGCTGTTATCCTATTCGCAAAAACCAAACTCATTCAAAACTACAAACGCCTATCCTGGCGATAAAAGCGCCCAAACGGAACCCTAGCCACCCAGGTCGACCGAAATTCCATCCTAAATGCCCTCCGCGACTCGTTCGAGAACAAAATACTTCACAAGATTCTCCACAATCAATCACCCATTCGGCCCTGTTTTTCCAGTTAATATTTAAATCTAAGACCAAGATTTCTGTTTGACATGATTTCCGACTTGCTAAAGGACCTATTAAGTTAATTCTGTTAACTCTTCTATTTGTGTTACTGTGCCATCAAAGATTCCTGAATAGAAGGATTACAGACCATAGAACCTTTGTTTAGGTATTTGGGTGATTACGTAACACTGAAGCATTGTCATCTTCATATAATTTTGAACGGCAAGTACAGCATCCCGTCTTCCTTGACCAGTAAAGCCACATTTACTCAAAATGGAATTTCAATTCAAAAACAGTCATATAGAGTCACGAAAATCCACAAGTATCATGTAAACTTTGAAATTCGCTGGTTTGAATTTAGTTTCTACGAACTTTATTCATACCATTTCAATCAAAATAAAATTCTCTACCATTTTAGTTTAAAAGTTTTACATATCGATTTAAGGAAGTTATTTTACGCCAAAAATTAGTTTGTTCTTCGACCCAAATATTTTTTTTGTATTTTAAAGTATATATTTCGAAAATTACTAAAAATGAAATTGTGGAACCTATTTTTTTTCTTTTTTAATAAAATTTTACATAAAACCACTAAATTTACCTCTTAATTTAAGTATCAAGAATTACACTTTGGCTTAATCTTATCGAAGGCACAGAAAACGAGGCGAAATATTTCTCCAGCCAACATTCGCTTAGGATGTGTTTCCGAATTTATATTTATATAATGTTCTTTATTTTCACCAATAAAACATGTCCTTAAAGTGTAATACTCGTACATTCTTCGGGAATCACTCTGTATATCAGGTCATGATATAATAGTATTTCAATTTCGATATAGCTTTAATCATATTTTAATAGTTATTTCAATTCAAATTAATTAAAAATCAATGATGGAATTAGGTTAATTATTTCTATTTTAGAAAATGTAGAACAGAATTTTGTTGAAATGGAAATGGGGTTAAACGATTTGATAACAGGCAGCTCTTATTTTATTCTATTGTTAAAATTTGCTCCATTCATTAAAGCGATTGGGGAGGATTGAATTTAATATAATTCTACCATTCGAAAGAGACCTGCTGACAGATCTCATTCAATACTATAGTCAGTTGTATTTATCTGTTCGGTCTGTAACTGGTGAAGCTGGCAATTAATTTAAACGATCGATTTTCGTCCTTTGTGGTTTGTCATTATTTTTTTCTTTCATATAGTATGTGTGGATTCTAAATTCTAACCTTACATAAATTACAGAAATAATTTTCAAAAATATTATCTAATATAATTATAAATTATAAGTTGAGTCATTTTATTCCTGAAAAATTAAATTTTTTATTCATGAAATTTTAATTGTCATTACAATTATTTGTTTTTCTTCGTTCAGGCCATATTTGTATCACATTTACAGAATGCCTCTCTTTTCTTTTCGAAAAACTTTCTCATTACCTCTGCTTGTTTTATTCTTCTATCTTTGTTTCACTTGAAATGTCTTTCTTTTAGGTGTTATTTTTCTTGATAGTTTTATTTTTAATACTTCGAAATTTTTTTCGATAAATTTTTACCTGTTAGCTTTTATCTGCTCTTTTTTTCATTAATAAAATTAAAAATATTAGACTGTTGTTTTTCGTTATAGGTGCCATAGAATTTTACCTTTCTTTTCTTTACTGTTCAAAAGCTTTTATTCTTATACGTTGATCCATATATTTTTCTGAGGAATCTTTTACATTCCTGGTACCGTGACATCTAGAGCTATGCTGCAAGAAGGAACGTATGATAATCAATGAAAAAATGGGTAATGAGCTGTTTTTACTTTTCTCTATGTTCATGACCCAGGGATCTCAAAAAACAAAAAGAAAGTGGTGGGGGATAATGCTTGTACGTACGGATATATGTGTGTTAGCATAAATGAACCTTAATAACATTTGACAGGATAAACTGATTTTAAGGAAATCTGGCACAGATACTCGGATGTAAGGGGCAACCTTTTGGTAAAAATTTGGAGTCAAAATCTCTAAGGAGAAATAGTTTTTTGAGGTTAATTTTCTAAATATTTTCCAAATATATCCACACTTTATAATGAGTTCAATGCACACGTGCGTACTTTTATTACAATTTGTAAAAAAAAAACGTTTGTCCCTAAATTCTCCTCTTCGCCCAAAACTGAAAAAAGAGATTTTTTTATTTATTGCATATTTTTTAACAGAATATTTTTCTGTCTTCCTAGACATAGTAGTAATGCAAACGACTCCAAAAGCATTACTTTGGAACCAATATTACGAGTAGGGAGCCGATAAAAGTTAAAAAAAAAAAAATTTGAATTTTTTAAATATTTTTTTGATTTATTTTAACTCTTAATAATATTACAAAAATTTTCATCCTAATTTACCCCTACCTAGAAAAATGATCTTAGGTAATTTTATAGGTTGTATATTTTTGAATAGAATTTTTAAAATGTTCCATTTCATCTAGTCAACGTAGAAAAACGAATGATCTTTATTGGAGGGTGATTTTGGTTGGGAGGTCAGTAGAAAAAAGTAAAAAAATTCAATTTTTTATTTTTAAACTTTTTCATCTGTCAATGAATCTGCAAAACAAATGTTTTTTTCCATGTATAACTTCATTAATCTGCAATTAAAAAAATAAAATTTTTGAAGAATTTAGTTCTGAAATCTTACTAACTTCAATTGAGCATGAATAAAGTTTAACTAATTTGACTTATTAAAAACAAAACAGGCCGAAAAGTAGCAGAACAACTCCTATTTGGTTTTGGTAGCACATTCCTGTCGCGGTCAATTATTTATTTTATTTTATGTTTTTTAGTCAAGTAACCGGAAATATTTTCAGTCAGTTGCGTCGCATTTACTGTAGCAGTGGTAGTGCGTATGTTGGTTGCGCCACTGTCGCATTTCTAAAAAAAAAAAATCGTAATTCAAAAAACCTCGAAAATGGCTTTATATACATATTTGAAGAATATTTGCATTAGTTAATTAGTTTCTCTTTTTTTTTTAGATTTTTTAATTACTTTTATGTTTTTAGTCGAGCAACCGGAGGCAGGTGCAGCTAGTCGCGTCCCACATACAGTAATAATGGCTTTGTTGTTTGAGCCTCTGTTTTCTGCGCCATATAGCGTTGCACCCCTTAAAAAATAATATTAACAAAAAACGGAAAATGATTTTTAGATATTTATCTGAAGAGTAATTTGCAAGCTCAATCTACCCAATTCATAATCTAGTAAATATCTCGCTTGGTACGATAGATAATGGGGAAAATTTTCAGTCGTTGTTCAAATTTTTATACCTTTTTTCACCCCTATCAAGGTCGAATTCTGAAAAATGTTGAATTTGGTTTTTAAATATTTACATGAAAATGATAAACACAAAAATCAACTTGATATTTTCATTTATTATGAGAAATTAGAAAACATAGCCGGATTTAAAAAATTCAAAATCCATTTTAACCCTTCAAACTCAGAATTCTCAAAAAACTTGAGATGTTTGTAGATATTCACATAAAGATCACATATACCAAAATCAAGTTGAAATTTTCATTTATCAACGAGAAATTAAAAAAATTATTAAATTTATTTGGTACTCCATTTTAACCCTTTAAACTCGTAATTTTATAAAAAAAAACCTTTGTTAATGTGCGTTTACACCGTAAGAAGAACATGTATACAAATTTTCATCAGTTGGTCTTAAGTAGTTTTTGCTGGGCGTTGATGAATCAGTCGGTCAATCAGGACAAGTTGCTTTATAGGTGCAGATATATATATATATATATATATATATATATATATATATATATATATATATATTTACAATACATCCAAATAAATAAGAAAATGATTAAGGATGTAACAATAATAATTTACTACTATCAATGGCGAAAGGGTCACCATTATCATGTTTTTAAATTAAGTTTTGATTCTAATTTTTCGAAATTTTTTTCGATAAATTTTTACCTGTTAGCTTTTATCTGCTCTTTTTTTCATTAATAAAATTAAAAATATTAGACTGTTGTTTTTCGTTATAGGTGCCATAGAATTTTACCTTTCTTTTCTTTACTGTTCAAAAGCTTTTATTCTTATACGTTGATCCATATATTTTTCTGAGGAATCTTTTACATTCCTGGTACCGTGACATCTAGAGCTATGCTGCAAGAAGGAACGTATGATAATCAATGAAAAAATGGGTAATGAGCTGTTTTTACTTTTCTCTATGTTCATGACCCAGGGATCTCAAAAAACAAAAAGAAAGTGGTGGGGGATAATGCTTGTACGTACGGATATATGTGTGTTAGCATAAATGAACCTTAATAACATTTGACAGGATAAACTGATTTTAAGGAAATCTGGCACAGATACTCGGATGTAAGGGGCAACCTTTTGGTAAAAATTTGGAGTCAAAATCTCTAAGGAGAAATAGTTTTTTGAGGTTAATTTTCTAAATATTTTCCAAATATATCCACACTTTATAATGAGTTCAATGCACACGTGCGTACTTTTATTACAATTTGTAAAAAAAAAACGTCTCCTCTTCGCCCAAAACTGAAAAAAGAGATTTTTTTATTTATTGCATATTTTTTAACAGAATATTTTTCTGTCTTCCTAGACATAGTAGTAATGCAAACGACTCCAAAAGCATTACTTTGGAACCAATATTACGAGTAGGGAGCCGATAAAAGTTAAAAAAAAAAAAATTTGAATTTTTTAAATATTTTTTTGATTTATTTTAACTCTTAATAATATTACAAAAATTTTCATCCTAATTTACCCCTACCTAGAAAAATGATCTTAGGTAATTTTATAGGTTGTATATTTTTGAATAGAATTTTTAAAATGTTCCATTTCATCTAGTCAACGTAGAAAAACGAATGATCTTTATTGGAGGGTGATTTTGGTTGGGAGGTCAGTAGAAAAAAGTAAAAAAATTCAATTTTTTATTTTTAAACTTTTTCATCTGTCAATGAATCTGCAAAACAAATGTTTTTTTCCATGTATAACTTCATTAATCTGCAATTAAAAAAATAAAATTTTTGAAGAATTTAGTTCTGAAATCTTACTAACTTCAATTGAGCATGAATAAAGTTTAACTAATTTGACTTATTAAAAACAAAACAGGCCGAAAAGTAGCAGAACAACTCCTATTTGGTTTTGGTAGCACATTCCTGTCGCGGTCAATTATTTATTTTATTTTATGTTTTTTAGTCAAGTAACCGGAAATATTTTCAGTCAGTTGCGTCGCATTTACTGTAGCAGTGGTAGTGCGTATGTTGGTTGCGCCACTGTCGCATTTCTAAAAAAAAAAAATCGTAATTCAAAAAACCTCGAAAATGGCTTTATATACATATTTGAAGAATATTTGCATTAGTTAATTAGTTTCTCTTTTTTTTTTAGATTTTTTAATTACTTTTATGTTTTTAGTCGAGCAACCGGAGGCAGGTGCAGCTAGTCGCGTCCCACATACAGTAATAATGGCTTTGTTGTTTGAGCCTCTGTTTTCTGCGCCATATAGCGTTGCACCCCTTAAAAAATAATATTAACAAAAAACGGAAAATGATTTTTAGATATTTATCTGAAGAGTAATTTGCAAGCTCAATCTACCCAATTCATAATCTAGTAAATATCTCGCTTGGTACGATAGATAATGGGGAAAATTTTCAGTCGTTGTTCAAATTTTTATACCTTTTTTCACCCCTATCAAGGTCGAATTCTGAAAAATGTTGAATTTGGTTTTTAAATATTTACATGAAAATGATAAACACAAAAATCAACTTGATATTTTCAAGTTAAGTTAAAAAAAATTCAATTTTTTATTTTTAAACTTTTTCATCTGTCCTTAGTTTTCCACTTCAAATTAATAAATAGACCAATGCCAGGAAAGTAAAAAATCTTTATTGTCAGTTTTTTCAACTCTGTTTAAGTTTTTGTTAAAGATATTTGTAGTTTTCTGTATAATATAAGGCTTTTTGGAAGGATTACCTTTTTCTTTCTTTCTTAATTTAGCTTTTCTCGATATGAATATTTTATTGTGCAAGTTTCCAATTAAGGAATACGTTATTTCCATTTTATATTCTCTATCTTTCATTCCTTTTTTTAATATTCATGTTGGGGTTATATTAAATATTTGAATCTATTAACTCTTTTGATTGTTTTATTTTCTGATTCTTTAATTTCATTGTTTTTAATTTTGAGTGTTGGGCAACAATTCTGTTTTTTCATTTGAAATTCGTAAACCTATTTTATTTTCGTGTTTTTCTATGATTTGGGTTTCTCTTTTGCTTTTTTTCTCTTTTTCTAAAAGAATTAAATTATTTGCAAAGTTAAAATATCTATTATTCCAAGTTATTTTGATTTTCTCCTAAGTTTTACAGTTTTTAGAAAATACTTAGGTTTGTAATTTCTTTTGTCCACTCTATTATCTTTCCAATGGTGTAGTTAATTGGTATTGGGGAATGTCCAGGCTTATGTTACACCGATTTTTATTTCAATTGTATCCGTCCTGAAGTTTCACTTTTGAAAATCTTTGTGTCAATGTTTTTTTAATTACTCGTACATCTATTGTTTTATATCAATTTTATATTCATCATGGACTTTAAAAAGAGATTCATGATGTATTGAATCGTATGTTTTTTTTTTTTCTCCGAAGTGCATTGGTAGCATCTCGACCTTTCATCCGGAGGACCCGGGTTCACCAATCCCGGTTTTAGGCATGGCATTTTTCGTACTCTACAAAATTTCATTTCCATATTCCAGACACAAGCTTCAAGCTTATATGGTGATAATATCTGAGCCAAAAAACGTCAACAACGATTTAAATTAAATTTTTATCTTTTCCATTTGTTTCAGTGTTATTTATTATTTAAGTTAAAAAATTATTCCGTATAACTCTTTCCTGGTCTAAATCCGCCCTGATACTCTCTAGTTCATTTTTTATTTAGGTTTTATTTAAAAGATAATATAATATTTTATACGGGTAAATACCTAATAAAAATTATTTTTTATTTTTTTTTGTAGATTTTATCCTCTTTTTTGAAGTGGGTGAATTGTAGCATCATACTATTATTTTGAAATTTCCTCAGTTTCCTAGATTTCTTTGAATATTTTTTTCTCTCTGTGCTTATTACTTCTTTTGAATTTTTTTTTTTTGCCTGATGAATTAATTCATCACAGAAACTTTGAACAGCTTGTACGTAAGAATATGGAAATGAAACGTTGTGAATGAAAAATTCCACCCAACACCGGGATTCGGACCCGGGTCCTCCAGATAAAAGGTCCAGTCGCTACCACTCCACCACAGAGATGAGAAAATAAAAAAATTTATTCTGTATTATTTTTTGTCAAAAATATCGATGGACCTACAAAATAGTGGTGCACGTATGAAATCTGTACAATTAGCTACACCAACACTACTTCGGAGCCCTTGGTAAATCAATGTCCGTTTAGATGCTGATACTTTCTAAACTTTAACGAGCATTGCATGCAGAGTGAGTAAAATAAAACCGAACCCATAATGAAACCGCTACCCAATGTTATTTATGAAAGACTTTCTCACAACTAGCGCGACTACTGGATGAATATCTTACTACTGATTGTTGCTGCCGTTTGTCAGCTCTTATGCAAAGAATAGTAGGAAATTTAAACGAGTTCGATATTTTACTTAATAAGAAAGTTATAACGATATTTATTTTCTTCGAAAAAGCTCCTCCCCCCCCATTTTCACATCCACGGTCCAATTTTGCCCATTAAAGAACTCGACCGAAATTTTGGGTCGTTATAATTTATGTATAAATTTTGAAGTGATTGTCCAAAACTATTGCAGTTATCGTGTCCACAAGCAAGTCGAATTTTTACACTATGAACTGACGGTGGTTTTGGGGTCTAGGGAATGTAAAACGCGAAGACATGTCGAAATTTTTCCGAAGTCGAATCATGGTACCCATTAAAATGGGTAGCTTTCTTATGAAATCTACCTAAAATTGACTGCGATGGGAATTCTAGTAATTATGTTAATATATTACTGTCCTACCAAAAATATTTAAATTCTCTTTTAATTTCACAAGTAATATATGACTCACTTATTAATTTGTAAAGAAGAAAAAGTGTCCGAAATTTAATCTCTTTTTTGCGTGTAAATTAACGAAGATATATATTTTTTTATTGTTAAATTTCAACAGGATTTTTTTTTTTTTTTAGAAAAATTTACTTATTAACAATCGGTTACCATTAAATTTCAAAAAAATTAATTTTTTAACAGTTATTACAGATTTTATAAGAAAGAAAGGTCGTCTGTAAAATTGGAAAATATAACTAAACCACTGTTTCTCCTGTACCTTTCATATATGCCGATCTCCTTGGCGGAGTGATAGCGTCTCGGCTTTTATTCCGGAGATCCCAGGTTCGAATTTCGGTCAGGCATGGCGCTTTTTCAAACGCTAGAAAAATTAATTTATCATTCATCTAATAACTGTAAGAGGGCGAAAGCTGGTTGTTACTATGTACAAAGAAAGAAGTAATTAATTATATTAGGCATTAAAATAATTAATTTTTAAAATATAAATTTTATTACCTGGTTGATTTTTATTGAAAGAGTTGGAGAGATTTAGCGAATAATTGATATTTATATTTTTTTTTTTTTCAGGTAAGTGGCAGTAATCAGATGATAATTCTTTATTAGCTCTTTTCTAATTAGTAAGTATTTTATATTTTTAACTAATTTATTAATTATTTTCTATTTAAAATTTTGTTTAATATATACCTAAATCAATCTTTCACTATATTTAGTTTATGCTACCTTATTAAAATGGGAGATCCAGTCTTATATTTTAAACCTTATATTAAACATACCTTATATTAAAACTTATATTTAAAATATATTTTTAATATTGTAAAATCAAAAATGGAACATTTAAAAATACATTTGACTTTTTAAATAGAGATGGCTCCTTTATATACTTTATAGAGTCAAATATGTACCATTTAAAATATTTCATTTGATTCTTACAACGTTTTTTTGTGGCTACTCATTTTCTAAATACTTAATAAACTTTTATTGAAACTTTAATTAAAGAGTAGTTTCTTTAATACAAATATTTTGTGACTTCAGATCTGTTTATGATTTTTTTCTATTATATACATTATCCGCAATACGGATAATGTATTGTATCTATTTATTTTTAAACGAAAAACGTATGTAATAATAATTATATTTTAATGGTAATTAACAAAATTATGAAAATTACACATTAAACCTAACTTTTAGTAGATTATATCGACACATTTATAAATAAATAATATTTTAAACCCTTCCAAAAACTTAAAGCAACCGTTCGTTTATTTTAAAATGCAATTTTACGTATTACTAATCACCAAATGATCGCTTTTGATAATTCTTTTTAATTTCATAAGAAAAAAATATTTCCTTCATTGAATAAGTTGGTGTTTCTCAACTAGTCGGGCGCGCCCCCCTAGGGCGTGTGATAACACTAAATGAGGAGGCGCGAGCATATCGAAAAGAAAATATTATTAAAAAAAATTATTAATTTACTGAAAGGAAAACAGAACAAAATATGTTCTGGCATAATAAATAATAAAATACACATTTACACTGATATAATACACTTATGCATATCATTGTATCAGTATTGTACATGTATTTAATAATTGACTTATCAATATTAAATCAAAAACAAGTTTAATAATTATTATTGACTCCCTTGGGCCTGTCTTGCAGAACAAAGGTTTTTGAAGGAATGTTTAATGTTAGAAATAGACGCGCTGAGTTCTTTTTCTATATTTAGCTGAGATCTATATTGTGTCTTCAAAGCACCCACCGCAGAAAACCCGGTTTCGACAAGGTTGGATGTTGAAAGTGGTAATAATATACGAAATACACTTGTTTTCAGTGCAGAAAACTCACCCATCCACCCTTGCCAAAAATTCAAAGATTAATTTACTACTCAATTGGCTTTTGATTCGCCACTTGCCTGTAGTCTATGAAGATTTCTTCTTTGGCTGTTGAGAGCCTTTCGGCAGTATTTTAAAATGGATCCCTAACCCACTCATAACTAGCTATCAAGTTGTCGTCAGCAATAAAATACTTTTTAAAATTATTTGCCAGAATGGTTAAATAATTTTCAGTGGTTATAGAAATAACTTTCACATGTTGTTCTTCAGACGTGTAAGTTTTAACACATTCATCCACATTTGTATGTTTTTTGCTTTAAATTTCTGTTCCACAATTCCAATTTTTTTCAAAGAGCATTTATCACTCGTATCCAACATATGTGTATTTGCTCCTTGGAGTTGAAGATTAAAAGTATTCAAAGAATATTAGTAAAAGATTCAAGGTAAGAAGATTAGTAGAGGATTCAAGCTTCTGGAGTCGAAGATTCAAAGTAATTTTTCTAATATTTCGACCAATAGCTCAATTCCATCACAAATAAACCATCTCGAAACTTCTCGGCTTCCGGTTGGTTTTCCTCTTCTAGAAAAATGGCGATTTCATCTCTTAATTAATAAACACGTTGCAAAAATGTCCGATCTTTACTATTAATTAACCATCTTTTCTCGCAATAAATTAGTAACGTTGAATGTACATGGAGGGTGTCTTCTCCGATGGGTCAGAATGTACTGTCTTTACAAAGTGTAGAAAAAGTTTTTGATTTTAGCGGTTTGATTTTTATAAAATTTCCTACGGCTCAACCGTCGTTAGCATAATATTTATACCAGGACCTCATTTCTTTGTAAGCCAGAGCTTCTGTGTGGATCATACAGTGTTCAAACACACTGTGGAGAATTTTGTTTTGCAAGTGCTTTATACTTTGGAATCTTCCAGACTATCGGTGCATACTCCTACGTAATTTTTCCACTCTATGTTTACCTCGTTTATAAAGTCATTTAAGATAGCAAATAATACTAGTGTTGTTATTTTGAGCTCTATTGGTTTGTAGAAAAGTAGTTCTACTGCTGACATACCATTGCAAAATCGAATGCAGATAATGAAATGAGTATCTTTGTTGCTATCAAATTGAATTGAAAACAATTTGTCACGCAACTTCCCGAAAAGCTGATGGTGTACATCTTCAGACACATAACCAGTTTGACGTGCAACAGTTTTATTTGATAGAGGTATGGACTGCAATTGTTTGGCAAAATGATCTCCAATCATAGTTTCTACAATCTCAACTGCAGCTGGAAAATAAATTCTTTACCAATGGTATGAGTCTTTTTACATGTGGCTATTTTATATGAAACTTTGTAAGAGGTAAGTAAAGCTTTTTCATTCAGAGAAAACGTTTTTTTCTAAAAATTATATTTTCTTTTCATATGATTTTAATTTTAATTCGAAGAACTCTCGGGGTTTGTTAACAAACTCACTATTAAGCGTTTCCAAATGTCGTTTAAGTTAATTAAGTTTTTCTACTTCATTTGATTCAGTACTGGTAAACCCAAAATTTCAGTATTCTTGAGAATATTTTCTTGGTTTTATTTTCGGAACCATGCTTAACTATCATCTAATGCTCGCTTACGCCCACTTAAAAATTGATCCATGATTCTGTGTAAATCTATTGCCGTGAATATTTAATACCTTGAAGTACAATTAACATGCAAATTACATGGGATTGGTTGGAATTGAACGAGGTGCTGCAATTATGAACGTTTGCGCAGCCGTTCTTGATTGTTTGAGACAAATCGGAACTTCTTGCGAAGCCGCAATAATGTCCGATATGGTGGACATAAGACAGAGAACATCAATTGTGTTTTATCATTGCAGCTGATCGGTGTTGCCAAATATCATTAAATTTACTTACTCTTGGTAATTTGGAAGGTTTTTAATTAAGATCGTATAGTAGCTTTACCGTCAAAATATCAAAATACATTATTATTATATACATGGTTATTGTATGAGAGGGGTGTCGTGATGAAAATTGGGTCGTGAATACTGAAAGTTTGAGAAACGCTGGGTTAATCTATAAATGTTATTATATAATTTAAATGGAAGACTTGGTAAAATGAAAAGTTTTGTGCACAAAAACAATAATAATGTTTTTTTTTTTTTGTCGTAGTATTGGATCACTGTAATGATACATAGCTTTTTGTCAATTATATTCAAACTATTTTCCTGCATAAGTAGTGTTATTTTGTAGTTAAATATTAAAACAGAATGGTTAATAAAGAATATAACAAACTTTCAGGACATGTTCTACTGGTGACAGTAAAGAAGAAAGTTCGTATAAACATAAATTCGGAAACGCTTAGTTATCGTGTGTCGGCGGGCAAATATTTCTCCCTGATTTTTGCGCCTTCAGTAAAATTAAGGAAGAATGTAATTCTTGGAACCTAACTTCAGGGGTAAATTTAATGTTTTTATATTTTTAGGTTTCAAAAATTGAAAAAAGTATGTCCCAGAACTGCATTTATAGTAGTTTTCGAAAAATCTGTGGTCGGAAAACACAATATTTTATTGGTTTTGGCGTTAAATGGGTAATAAATACATACATTTTTAAAGAAGTCTCTGTAGAAAATTTGACTCTGAGTAAAATGCATGAATAAAGTCCACACAATCTAAAAAAAACGTAAGGATTTCGAAGCTTATTATAAACAAAATATATTAAAATGTAACACAAATTTTAACTTGCATAGTTAATATCTATCACATTTTTACAAAGTAAACAAAATTTTCAGTATTACCAAACAAAAGAAGTAATCATTTTATAAAAATAAAAAATACAAACAAAAATAATAAAATAATTTTACAAAAATTTAAATAAATTACTTAAAATATGCTCTGACATAATAGAATCAGCATTCTGCTCGACGAACAATGTTTTTGATGACTTTTCATGTTTCAAAATGATTGTATTGTGTAATTTTCACTGTATTTTGTGTTAGTCTTAATTCGTATTATTTATATTAGTTATTAAGAATTCTAATAACTAACTTTACGCTTGTATTACAATTTTTTTTACGTACTAGTGATTTCAAGTGTCTTCACAGGTAATAGCAATTCAGAGGGTTAAATAAGGCGACTTTGGAGATCAGTTGATAAATTAACCATGTCAAATACACTTGTTTAAAACAGTTATTTATTATGGATTTTTCTGAAAAGTTGATTAAAATAAATCTCAAAATTAAATCTCTAGCAGTTATTTAGGAAATTACTGTAAAACAGTAAAAATGAATCTGCAAAACAAATGTTTTTTTCCATGTATAACTTCATTAATCTGCAATTAAAAAAATAAAATTTTTGAAGAATTTAGTTCTGAAATCTTACTAACTTCAATTGAGCATGAATAAAGTTTAACTAATTTGACTTATTAAAAACAAAACAGGCCGAAAAGTAGCAGAACAACTCCTATTTGGTTTTGGTAGCACATTCCTGTCGCGGTCAATTATTTATTTTATTTTATGTTTTTTAGTCAAGTAACCGGAAATATTTTCAGTCAGTTGCGTCGCATTTACTGTAGCAGTGGTAGTGCGTATGTTGGTTGCGCCACTGTCGCATTTCTAAAAAAAAAAAATCGTAATTCAAAAAACCTCGTAAATGGCTTTAAATACATATTTGAAGAATATTTGCATTAGTTAATTAGTTTCTCTTTTTTTTTAGATTTTTTAATTACTTTTATGTTTTTAGTCGAGCAACCGGAGGCAGATGCAGCTAGTCGCGTCCCACATACAGTAATAATGGCTTTGTTGTTTGAGCCTCTGTTTTCTGCGCCATATAGCGTTGCACCCCTTAAAAAATAATATTAACAAAAAACGGAAAATGATTTTTAGATATTTATCTGAAGAGTAATTTGCAAGCTCAATCTATCCAATTCATAATCTAGTAAATATCTCGCTTGGTACGATAGATAATGGGGAAAATTTTCAGTCGTTGTTCAAATTTTTATACCTTTTTCACCCCTATCAAGGTCGAATTCTGAAAAATGTTGAATTTGGTTTTTAAATATTTACATGAAAATGATAAACACTAAAAATCAACTTGATATTTTCATTTATTATGAGAAATTAGAAAACATAGCCGGATTTAAAAAATTCAAAATCCATTTTAACCCTTCAAACTCAGAATTCTCAAAAAACTTGAGATGTTTGTAGATATTCACATAAAGATCACATATACCAAAATCAAGTTGAAATTTTCATTTATCAACGAGAAATTAAAAAAATTATTAAATTTATTTGGTACTCCATTTTAACCCTTTAAACTCGTAATTTTATAAAAAAAAAACCTTTGTTAATGTGCGTTTACACCGTAAGAAGAACATGTATACAAATTTTCATCAGTTGGTCTTAAGTAGTTTTTGCTGGGCGTTGATGAATCAGTCGGTCAAACAGGACAAGTTGCTTTATAGGTACAGATATATATATATATATATATTTACAATACATCCAAATAAATAAGAAAATGATTAAGGATGTAACAATAATAATTTACTACTATCAATGGCGAAAGGGTCACCATTATCATGTTTTTAAATTAAGTTTTGATTCTAATTTTTCTTTTATTGATTATTATTATTATCATAAACGAATTTTTTATCAGTGAAATTAATTATATAAAAATTAGTTGCGAGCATAATATATTTTACAGAATTTATCTTTTATAAAAAAGATATATAATTAAATTTAATTCAATAGAAAATTCAGTGAAAGAAATAGAATATAAATGTTTGGCCGATATTAAATAAATTCTGGTGGTAGTTTGGTTGTTAAACAGACAGTCGTGGTAGTTATAGGTATGAGTTTAAATTGAACGCAAGCGCAGTGTAGTTTTTACACTCATACTTCCAGTTAACATTATGTAAGACAGACAGAATGGGTTAGTGAAACCTACAACCAACAACGTAGTTCGCCTAACGTCGGTGTAGGGTACGTCTCACTCGAATGCGCGCTTTGATGTTCTGTTCATTCTTACAGTATCAACCGTTATGAAAGGTTATTAGAAGTTTACACAGTTATATTCTTATTCTTATTAACACGTGTTTCTTTGCTTTTCTTTTTTTTTAATAATTTGTTTTTCGTTTTTTAACTTTATAAAAAAATTAAGAAAAGCATAAGTTGTTTATAATAATGAATTTTTTCCTTGTAAATTTAACGCAAAAACATGATTGCTTACTTTTCTGAAAAAGTTATTTATATATCTGTTTATGTGATATAGTTTCTTCAAAAAGTTTTTAAAATTCATATTTTGTATTTATTGTGTGATTTGATAATGATTCCTGTTAAATCTTTGTAATAAGTGAATTTATTAATGTTTTTCTTATTTAATTATTTTTTTTTCATTAGGCACTACAACTAAAATAAATAACAAGGTAAGATAGAATACCTGCTATATTAAAATCATGAAAAAACTAATAAATTCCTCTAATGATGTAAAGATCAGAAAAATAAATAAATTATAATAGAAAGTACAAAAAATTAATAGTTGTGTGTGAATAAATACACACATTTAGGTATTTTTTTTTTTTTTTTTAATAATAGCTGACAATTTTTAAAAATCGAAAGAACTGATTGTATTTTTTTTAAATATTATTTTTATTGATATTAGTATAGTATTTAATTAATAATTATTAATTAATATAAAAATAAATAAATATATATATATATATATATATATATATATATATATATATATATATATATATATATATATATATATATATATAACTTCAGACTTCATTGGAAACTCAGTAATAATATCTTCTTGAAAATAGTTGTCGTGCCTAAAATAAAATTAGCATTTCATGCTTTCAGCTACGGTTGTTTACAAAGAGTGTTTCATGAGGAAACAAACATAAACTCATGATGCAATCTAATTGACAAAATAAAGAAAAATACATGTGAAAATGTCCCAAAACTGTTTTTATCAAGCTAACGTTTACAAGTAATTTCATTGTTATTATTATTATCATCATCATCATCAATTTTAGTATTAATAAGATATATATTTAAGTAAATACCAATATAAAAATAACAAAGAAAATTCTTTATTGTTATAAAGTGCATAAATAGTTCTATTCATATCATAGCACGAAACTGCCACGTCTATTTTTACAATAATTTTTTTAAAAATTATTACTAAATATTATAATAAATATTTACAGCAACAAATATTAATAAATAAAGAACGAAAAAAGAGGGAATTAATCTGCCGAATTGAACATAATTGAATTTCTAAAAATACATATAAACTGTTGAAAATTGTTCTAGCGATGAAAACATTTTAAAAAATAACCATCCATTAAGTTAATTAAATATTACTGATTTCCTGTAAAGTTCATTCATTTTTTTTTATTTGAAATTAAACAAAGTAATTTACAACTAAAATTAAACAGGTTTAAGTTTAACCGTTAATTTAGGTAAACCTGAAATCGGTTGTGTTTTTGAACTCTAAGTTTATTTTCAATTTTTTTACCTAAGAATAATTCTCTAAAACAAACTGTTGAAAATCCAGTTCTAGGAATCATTTATCAAGTGAAATATCATATGAAGCCGTTACTTTTTTCCCTTAATTTCTGTGCCAAGAATTTTACCGCTTTGTTTACCTTTGGTTATAAAAAATCACGTGAGGCGACGTGATTTTTAAAATGTAACTAAAGCAACAGAGCATTTTCAAGACTTTGTTTTCATGACTTTTTCTTTATTTTGATTAGTAAAGTGTATTCCTGACCTATGATCCTTTCATAATGGAACACTTTGTACAATAATTATATAATTATTATTGTTATTATGTTTAAATTAGGTTATCATATTGTGAACGTTTTATAATAATTATCATAACCGACATGAATATTTTTATAGATTAACCGTAATATTAAACTTAATACAGTAAATTGCGGTTGATAAGACCACCGTTTATACACGGCAGCTGGTTAAATGCGGTAGTTTTGTAAAAACAGAAACACATCGTTTAAATTACTCCGATTTCATATATATTGCAAATGATGCCGGTTTAACGGCCCAAAATTTACCGCTTACAGGCCAGCTAGTTCGTTTGTTTCTTTATCTTACTTGTAAAGTAGCATAATTTTATTAATAATGTAAGTCATTTAACCGTTGTTTAAATATTAAAGGGAAGGAGGTAACTTCTTAATCATTAGGAGAAAGATATTGTCCGTACTGGTTTGTACAGTACGTAATTATTTCAAGTTGTGTGGGAGTGATAACGAAATAATAAAAAAATTACCCCAGATTATTGTGAAAGTCTTTAAAAAGCTGCCAAATTAATTAAAAAATTAAAATTAGGCAATTCGGGAGTGGCTTAATAATGATAAAACTAATTTAACTCACTTTATATTGCCAGACCGGAATCCGTAGTTGTAATCAAACTAGGAGATCGAACTATAAATTTGAGTTCACGAAGGGAACTAGGAAAAAATTTCGTTTTTGCGAATATTTCTTGTGGTATGTTATTTACTAAACTTGCCTCGAATATTATGAGACATTTACTCACAATAGCTTACTTAAGATGTAGAACTAGGCCCGGGGTTCGTGCTTCCACGAACTCTGGTTAGCTAGTTGAGAGGGCAACGAAGTAGGACAGTCAAGATGTCCGAAAGAAGCCTACAGCGAAGGCGAAGACTGAATCATAATTCAATGATGTAAATGTCTACAGAGGCATTCAGTGGCATCCCAACAAGGCCTGGCTTATTACTATGAGATGTAAAAGATTTAGAGGGTCAAAAGACGACTTCTCCGTTAAAGCCCATCAGGGCTTGGAACGGGGGCGGGTGGTGCGTGACGACAGGAATCGTCACAAGGCTTGCGTAGGGGAATCGTCTTCCCCTACGGGGGTTGAGATGACCTTATATTGAAACCCACAGAGTTGGTCTAGTGGGAAACTCGTCATTGCAAATCAGCTGATTTTGAAGTCGAAAGTTCTAAGGTTCAAATTCTAGTAAAAGCAGTTACTTTTATACGGATTTGAATACTAAATCATGGATACCGGTGTTCTTTGGTGGTTAGGTTTCAGTTAACCACACCTATCAGAAATAGTCGACTTGAGACTGCGCAAGATTGCACTTCATTTACATTCATACATATCATTCTCATTCATCCTCTCAAGTAATACCTTACGGTGGTTTCGGAGGCTAAACAGAAGAAAGAAAGACAATCGTGAAAAAGTTAGAAGCCTAAAACTACTCCTCATGTTGGACCTTGGTGACTTTATAAGATTTGAGTTGGAGCAGCAACAATTTAGTGTTACCCATCCATTAATTTTTACCTGTTCAATTTTATTATTCTCTCGTTATTAATTTTAGTGTTATTTTTATTTTTTTTCTCAGCCTTTCATCGTACAAGTCATACAATACTTTGCCATATTCTTTTTTTGTATAATTTATTATTTTTTTTTTTATCAATAGAGCTGAAATCATACGAAAATAAATTACAAATTTCCGTTTTTAAAATAATATTTTTATTTTTACAATTGTCTATCGTATGTAAAATTATTTGGTATTCGGTAGCGAATAAAAACAGATTATTGTCTAATCATCTCAATCAAAAATGAATTTTGTTCCAACAGAGTCTGTGATCTTAAAAAAGTTAGGAGTTACATGAATAAGTGGTATGGATTATATTGTTTTATTTTACCGATCGCACGGTGAGATTTTTTTACGTTTTTAGGTAAGATGAGTAAGAAATCACTCACTTAAAATTTAGTTTCCTTATTTGCATATATGGATATATTCGTATTTATAAATTGCTGTTGCTCAAAAATTACTAAAACTCCTTGAACAATCAATAAAACTTTTATATAATGTAGTAGTGAACTTGAAGTTGTGGATGCATGTGAAAATTTGATGAAGGTTGTTTGAGTCGTTATTGAGTTAGGTCAATTTAAGTTCAAAAAAAAATTGAGGTTATGTTGAATGTGTAATGATGTAATTTCATACGTGCTTATGCAGTGAGTTACAGTGGTGAGCGAGTTGAAACTTGATGGTTGTGTGTAGGGTTTTAACGTTAATCAAACGATTGTATTCGTCTTACTCTGAAAATCAGTTGGTTTCTGACTGCCAAATAGTGAGGGTGATGGTAACGAAAAATACGTTGTTCAATAAAAACTACTCTTCCGCAGTTTTTTGAAACATTTTTTTTTTCATTTAATATGATTTCGTATTTCAAAATGGGATTTAGATCTTGAATTTTAAAGCCATACGTGTAGAAAATATAAAAAATGTTATATAATGAAATTTACAATGCTCGTCTTAATAAAAATGGAAAGGACGTTAAAAAAAAAAACGTACAATTATTATCGTTACATAAAATAAAATAAATATTTTAGGTTTAGATGTGATATTGCAATGCTGATGAATTGTACAATGTAAAATTTACGACAGACAACAAATTGAATGAGTTGTACGTAATAAAAAATAGGTTTTTGTTTCATTTGAATAGTTATGAATGCTTTTCTTGTTTTATTTTAAAAAGAAAGAGCTTTAGAATATGATTTATACACAAAATATTATGATAAATTGCAGATATTATTTGAAGCTTCTGTTTGTAAGAGGATCTTTGAAAAGGTTCGTTGGAAAGATAAATGAATAGAAATCAGCCTCTAGCCAATCAAAAAGTTTACAATAAAAGATTTATATATATATATATATATATATATATATATATATGTATATAAACGGTAGGGAAAGTATAAAACGAGGAGAAAGTATAATTCTCTTTAAAAATGGAACTTGAATAAATGCTTTAAAATATATAGTACTTTGTTTAATAAGTATAACAGAAATCCCATTCACGAAATAAAGCTCTATTTGTAGAAATAAATAATCTGCCTGTAAAATCTTTTTGATCACGTAATTTATATTGGTTGCAACGAGTAATGGTACATACCAGTAAGATGGTAAATACCTCCTCTCTCAAACACATTTGCTCTCATTCTTTCTGGAAAAAATTGACATATATTTAAAAAAACACTGACTCTCGGCATTACGTAAGAGAATTATTAAAACTCTTTCTCATCTAAGGCTAAAGATAAATTTTGTTAACTATATTAGTAAATTAAAGTACTTTATACATACATAACGCGGTAGTATACTGAGTATCATGTTAAAATATGGAAACGAGTTCATATTTAAAACGGAGGGATGCTAGGAGGTAGTAACAAAACTACAACCCTTATGGTGTGTTTGGAATTCTTGTCCGCCATCTTGGATCTGTCACATTGAACCATTTTTTTTTTTTTAATAGGGAGGTGGACATGTAATATTTATTTTAATTATCATAATATTTAATTTTAAAATTTAGTAAAATGTTTTCTGAAAACATTTTACATAGGAAAAAAATTACGTAACAATAAATCTTGAAAGCATTCTACAAGAAATCTTCAACATTTTTCTTCTTTAAAAATGATTCATATTACTAAAGTTATAAAATTTCACTACATCTGCATGTATACTATCAAACATGACACAAATTTTAAACGGATATTACTTAGGTTAGATTATCACTTAATCATAATTTTTAATTTTTTACAATTCATCTACCTTGGGCTATTCCGGTAGCCCACCACACGTACAGTTCCTAGGCCCAAGCATGTATCTGCAGTCCTCAAAACGCCCTCAGACTGTTTGTGTTGCACCACTTGCCGGGCTAGATGTCCCCCTTCAGCCATCCTCGGCGTAGCCTTCGGCTTCATTGGGCGGTGTCTTTAGTCTGTACACGAATACCGACCCAGTCGTCTTTTTCAACGTTACTGGTCATCTCACTGGCCTTCCATTCGTCCTGTCACGCGATATCTAAAATTTTTCTGCAACCATATGCTTCGTACACGAACTTTATTTTATTAAATATATATATATATATATATCAGCTAAAAAAAGTAAAAAAAAATAAAAATATTTCATCAGCTACGGGCCGCCCTGTCCTGAAGAGAGTTACCACGAGCTTTACAAGCAAAGCCGTCTACGTCTGCCGATATTACTCTCGATTTAGTTAGGGATGCAGCAAGTATTGACATTGTCTGCACCAAGTTGAAAACGCAAAAAAGAGGGTTACAGGTCATTTCATCTTACGATTCCTGAGGTACACTTTGATAAAGTATTGTCTTCTAAAATTTGGCCTTCTGGTGTTTTGGTACTCCCTTTTTATGAACAGCTGAAGTCTGAACAGAAGTTTGTGCACGGTTGTAATATCTTTATGGAGGTGAATTGCGGTTAGCATTGTGATGGGGAAGAAAAATAATTTCAGCATAATATATCAGATTGTTAGGGTTCTTCGTATCAGAGCTTCTTATTTCTTTGTGTCTGCTGTTGCAAGTCCTTATGACATTATCCCTGTTACCGAATCGGCCTTTAATCATACCTCTCTAAATTCTGAATATTTTCCAGACGTTTTTAAGTTTACAGGGCTGACCATGACTCCCTTAAATCGGGCAAGAAGTATGGTGGTTGATCAATGCTTGCCAACAGCTCTTCCATCGCTTCCTTTAGACTTCCTGATTTGGGAAGCTTGGACGAATACGGATCCGTTGGGGGTTCAATCTTCTGCTTGGTAATCACTATTTTAGTCCTGATACTAGGCTTGCGATTATGTCTGATTATTTTGATTGCCTGATAGTAAAATTTATATTAGTGCTTATTATGTAGTTATTATTAAAGACTTCAATTCCCCAATTATCAAGTAGAAAAATAGAACTGTTAGAAGTAATGCTCGCGTTTATGTCAAGAAGACATTTTATTTAACTTTATAATCTAAATTTACATCAGTATAATTATCATTTATCTGTCGATGGCTCATCCATTCTAGATCTAATTTTTCTTCCTTAAAGATTATTCATATTAGAAATACGAGTAATATAGAATATCAGTATTTGGCCATAAGTCAGTCAATATAATTCTTTCACTAAAAAAATTTCTCAAAATGTCCATTGTTGCTCTTGCCGTGTGACGTAGCCCATCTTGTTGAAACCACGAATATCTCTCATTTAATTTAAAATAAACTGCATAAAAATTTCTTGTTAAATGTCTGCATTAAGAATGTTTTGAGAGAATATGGGGCCAATTATTCTTCGCCTGGAAATTACACACTACAGGCCAATTTTCCAACTTTCTAGAGATCGTGGGATCTCTACATCCACAGAACCATTCCATTCAGAAATCCATTCTCTACGATGGATGATGTGAAATTCGTTGGAGCTCCAGTAGCGATAATTCCGACTATTATCGTAACCACTCAAATGAAACAAAGCCTTTTCTGTAAAAAATATATTATTTAATATTTTAATTCTTTCCCGAACAAATTAATTAAACTATTGACAGTAGTGGAGCCTAGCTTTATAATCAACCAGTAATTCATGTGATACATTAATTCGTTATGGCTATATTTTAAGTAGCCGGGTAACTTTAAAGGCACTATAGGAGAAACTCCCTCTATTTCGTCCCTCTATATTTCTTTATCAAACAATGAATTGAAAATATATTTGATAACAAAAATAGATATGTTTGATATAACAGAGATAACAAAAAAATAACTAATTGTTAACAAAAAAGAAATAGAAAATTATATCAGCTGATTATAAAACAACAGCAATAGATAGTGCTGCTAACCTCTTCATCTGAAATTATTCTGTTAACTTTCTAAAAATTATTTGGCTTGGGTTGCGTTAAAAAAAAAAAAACAGTATATTTCTTGGTATAAATGAATTTTTTTTTTAGTAACATTAAATTTTAATTTAGTACTAGTAAATTTCAATAAAAAAATATTTTATTTGATTAAATTTTATATTTTTTGTTAAAACATTTATTTATTTTTTTCTTTCATCCTTTTGCTTTTAAAATTATCAATTACTTACTTTTCTTTTTCCGAATCTATTAATTTATATCCTTTTACTATGCATCGGTATTTTTTTTTTTTTTTGAAACTAATATCAATTTAAGTAACATTTAATTTTATAAATAAATAAATATACATTATAAAACCGAAACATTATTTTAATTTTAACTAGTTTAATTAACAACATTCATTTTAATAATAATATGGAAAAAAACAGAAGACTATTACAATTAGGTAATAATTATATTCTTGCTTATGTCTTTTGTTGTTTTACATTTCCTAAATATTACTTCATCAAGATAGCGTGAAAGTATCCCCAGGAAGACACCATATGTCTTCCTTGTACGCATATTAAATTAAATATACACATTATTTTTTTATGAAAGATACTTAAATTTTATTTCATTAATAACTGATATTTTTTTAGTTTCTTTTTTAAATTTTTTATTGTTGTTTTTGAATTATTATTTATTTTAAAAGTTTTTCCAGAGGTTAATAATTATTAATAAATAAATATATTAAAATTAAAAAAAAAAAATAACATTAAAAAAAGGAAATGAAGCCGAATTTGAACCGATGTGCCTCCCCTCCAAATTTTCATTTACTTAAATTTCATTTGGCTATAACTCCGGAACCAATGAAAATGAGTACCACTTATGTTATAAGTCACAATGAAAAGCTCACAATGAAGGCTTATTACTGCAGTTAAGAAATAGTCCAAAAACTATTTTTTTTTTTATTTTGGGCTTTTTTGGACACTTATGCTTTAGTCGATTTCAATAAAAAGGAGAAGTGCACAACTAGTTGTTACAACAGTCCTAAATCAAAAATTTCAATATCGTGTTTGAGTTAAGCAAGTCACGCTGAAACTAGTCAAAAAGGATTCAGGGATGGTCAAATTGGATATTTCCGTTGAAATCTGAAATTTTTCGCTATCAAAATACGTCCTTTACTTCGTACAATGAAGTAAAAAGTGTTTCCTAAACTCAGTTTGGAGGGTTTTCTTAAATTACTTAATGGTTAAATTAATCAATAATTGGGACTTATATTCCAAAATGATCAAGCCGATTTTATTAAATTTATGGAGCATCGATAATATTAATTATTTTTCAAAATTCGTTTAACGAGGGAGAATATCGCAAAAAATATTTTCGGTTTTTTTCAGAGACATTATAGAATCTGTTTTTTGATACCAACAGTGCAATATAAAACACATTTACTTGTCTCCTACGTCTATTTAAACATCTTATTTAATAACCATAATTATTCATAGTGATTGATAACCAATGAAAAATGAAACCAATGAAAATGGAACCAATGAAAATGAGTACCACTTATGTTATAAGTCACAATGAAAAGCTCACAATGAAGGCTTATTACTGCAGTTAAGAAATAGTCCAAAAACTATTTTTTTTTTTATTTTGGGCTTTTTTGGACACTTATGCTTTAGTCGATTTCAATAAAAAGGAGAAGTGCACAACTAGTTGTTACAACAGTCCTAAATCAAAAATTTCAATATCGTGTTTGAGTTAAGCAAGTCACGCTGAAACTAGTCAAAAAGGATTCAGGGATGGTCAAATTGGATATTTCCGTTGAAATCTGAAATTTTTCGCTATCAAAATACGTCCTTTACTTCGTACAATGAAGTAAAAAGTGTTTCCTAAACTCAGTTTGGAGGGTTTTCTTAAATTACTTAATGGTTAAATTAATCAATAATTGGGACTTATATTCCAAAATGATCAAGCCGATTTTATTAAATTTATGGAGCATCGATAATATTAATTATTTTTCAAAATTCGTTTAACGAGGGAGAATATCGCAAAAAATATTTTCGGTTTTTTTCAGAGACATTATAGAATCTGTTTTTTGATACCAACAGTGCAATATAAAACACATTTACTTGTCTCCTACGTCTATTTAAACATCTTATTTAATAACCATAATTATTCATAGTGATTGATATTTGTCTGAAAAATTAAATGTTATAAAAATGTATAGTTCAAGTAAATAAATGTAAAGAAAATTTATCTTCTTTAGTTTATTAATAGATGTAGCATAATTAATAACCAAAGAAGAAATATTAAACAATATTTTACGTATATTATTCATTTTTAATAAAAAAAAATTCAACATTTTATTTTCACAATAAAAATAATAACTTAAAAGAATTTATCAGTTGAATAAATACGACAGTACGTTTATTATTTTATTTTTCTTTGAAGCAGTTTCCATTTGTAATATTTTATGTTTATGTAATAATAATATTCATTTGTGAAAATAAACGAACGATTTGTTTATAATTACTTTTTATTTAAGTTTATTTTTTTGGTCATGAAAAAATTGTTATAGTTTAAACTTCTGATTTCATTTTTCTGGATTTCAGGCTACTTAATTGGACAGAATTGCTACAACTTGCCTTTGTACAACCCGTTTATCTTCTTTGTAGCTTAACGATAGGAATATTTCTTGATAATCTTTGTACGAAAAGCCTAGATTTAGGTAAATTCCTTTGGCTTACAAAAAACGATTTCTACGTTGTTTATCTGCAGTTCAGTCAATCAAACCCACGTCGGATAAAAATAACAAATAATGACAAGCACAGTAGTACATGATTGAAATAATTCACGCACTGTTTGGTACTCAGTCAGCGGTATAACTATGATAAGATAAGAAAGGTTAAAATACAATTAAGAAAACGACAGATAAGATTAACATTAGCATCCTTATCCTCTGTAGGGAAAGACATAAGACTTAAGACGATTCCAGTCGCCATACACCCCGCTCCGTTCATAGCTCTGATGAGTAATATCGAAATTTGTCTTTTAGACCCTCTAAACCTGGTAACAACAGAGCCATCAGTTTGGCTTTTGTCTGAATGTCATCGATGCAAATACTTCGGTAAACATTTCCATCAACGTATTTATACAATCTTCTATCGCCTTCGATTGACTTTTTTTAATCATGTCCACCTATCATAACTTGCAACCTCAGCTATCAAATTAACCGATTCGCGGATGTTCGATCCCTGCGCTTTTCTCTTTCACCGAATATTTCACACAAAATCATTTACTTATTTCATATAGTATTTTTTTTTTCTGAAAAATGGCGACCTCAGTACATTATTAAATATATAACTGCTGGGAATGAAAGGTTTTTTTTACCGATAAGAGTTTTCCTTGTTTATATTCTCCAACAGCTGGATAAGTAATAATAAATAAACTAATTAAAATGTAATTATATTATGAATTATGGCGTAATTAGATTACGGTTCATATTCTAATGTCATCTTAAGCAGCAGAGGCAAACAAGTCATGGCAGAATTATAAATGAAAATCGTATCGCCATGGAGTTTTATTAACGTGAAAATTTAGTAAAGCCAAGTAGTATAAATGCTTTATTAAAATGAATGAAAAAATGAAAACAAGATATGGCAATAAAACAATATTGCTACTTCAGTATACTTCTTTTTATCAACTTATCTTTCTTGCTTATGAATTTTTTATATTAGCTCAGATTAATTCCGAAGAGATTTATTTGTTCGTTAATATTTTTCTTCCATATTTCAATCTCTAACCCAGTCTTCCTTAAAATTTTAAAAACTTTATTCTAGTTGACGTTTTGAAAAAAGCTTTTACGAGATATAAAAATAAACTATAATCAGCTTTGTTTTTTCTTTCCTTTATCCTTTCTTTTTATATTAATTTAAACGCTAAAATTTTTCTCTTGTAGTAACTTGTACATTTTCTATATGAAATGAAGCTGGTTTTATTAAAACCTCAATCCGCTTAAGGTTATATTTTTCAATATCTAGCTAACATTACAACCTCTCAAAATAAATTTGAATTATTACATAAATAATATTTGTAGGATTGTTACACGAGTAATTTCATAAATAAAAGCAATCAGAGTATAACTTTTTTAATATGAATGCAAATATCACAATTAAATATAAGTTTTATATAAATATGTGTACATGAATATATATATATATATATATATATATATATATATATATATAATTAAAATTAAGTATTTCTGCCTACTTCTAACTATTAAGTAGATTTCTGATTATCAGGATGACCTGTCTTTGCAAGGCCGCATCCAGATATTTGGAAAATTAAAAAGTTTGTATCATATCCATTCTATTCTAATGCTTACTGTGTATCGCACTTAATATAAAGACGAAAATATATCACAAATAAATGTATTTCAGTTAAATTATAAAGATACGCAGAAGTTATGTACATTGAAATAAAAGACTGATACAGTAATACGTCACAAATAATCCACTGAATATAAATATGTTTATTAAAGAATTTACAAAAATTATCTGGAACAAATTAAAATTTACTAGCATACTGTTTTATAAAAAATGTCATTTAAAATACTTATAAATAAAACGATCTCCATGGCGATGTATTAGAATCACGGTCTTTCATTCGGAGGTCCAAATTTCCAATCCCAGTCAGGCATGGCATTTTTAATACGCTAAAAGATTCCCAATCTTCAAAAAGCTTCTGTTTTGCATTAATTTATGAAGCAAAAAAAGAATAAAAAATATCATTACTTAAAAATGACAAAAAATTAAAAAATGACAGTAAATTTAATTGAATAAAAGTTGGTCAAATTTCCTTTAAAAATTCTTTCTTTATAAAACAGTTAATAATTTGTATTTTCGTTGTTATTACGTTGATTTTCGTTTATGAGCTGCAAGATCACGTTTTATTTAAAACAGAGAATCTCTGTGAAATTCTTCAGTCGCTTCACCCAGTCCATACCGATGATAAACTCGCCCTGGATGCAAGTTATTATATCATAGTTCATACACGATCAATTAATATGTCTACATAAATATTTTCAGAAGTTAATTTTATAATTCATAATAATTACATAATGAATTAGTGAGGTTCGGTGGGAAGAGGAAGGCGACTTTTGGTCAGGTGATTTTAGAGTAATTAACTCAGCGTCAAATAATGGTCAGGCAGGAGTAGGTTTCGTGATGAATAAGAAGATAGGGAGGAGAGTGGAGTATTTCAAGACGCATAGCGATAGAATCATTGTAATAAGGATAAAATCAAAACCTAAACCGGCAACGATTGTTAACGTCTATATGCCTACAAGCGCACATGATGATGATGAGGTAGAGTGTGTATACGAAGAGATTGATGAAGCAATTAAACACGTAAAAGGAGATGAAAATTTAATAATAGTTGGAGATTGGAATCCAAGCACTGGAAAAGGCAATGAAGGAAATATAGTGGGTGAATACGGGCTGGGCAAAAGGAATGAAAGAGGGGACCGACTTATAGAGTTTTGCACGAAGTAATAATGTAGTAATTGCCGATACCCAATTTAAAAATCATAATAGAAGAATATACACTTGGAAAAAGCCAGGCGATACTGCAAGGTATCAGATAGATTATACCATGGTTAAGCAAAGATTTAGAAATCAACTCGTTGACTGCAAAACTTACCCTGGAGCAGACATTGATGGCGACCATAATTTGGTTTTAATGAAATGTAGATTGGGGTTTAAAAACCTGAAGAAAAAGTGTCAGATGAATCGGTGGAATTTAGAGAAGCTTGAGGAAGAGGAGGTAAAGAAGATTTTTGAGGAGGACATCGCAAGAGGTCTGAGTAAAAAAGATAAGGTAGTAAATGTAGAAGAAGAATGGGAGAATACATTAGGAGAAACAGTTAATAAAATTAACTGGTTCTCCTAATATACTGTTACTTTTGGATACCTTTAGCTCGAGCAGTCCGTGTAAAATAAACCAAAAGATTAAATGTTTAGAAAAATTAACAGTTAAGAAAAAATCTTTGATAAGTTACATCTCTAATAGAATTCTAGATTCTTACGTTGTGTTTAATTTCTGTGGACTTTATTCATACTAATTTACTCACAAATCAAATTCTCTAGAAATCTGTCTAAAACTTTTATATGTTTATTACCCGTTTAACAAAGTTATTTTAGGTGAAACATAAAATAGTATTTTTTTTTTTTAAATCACTGTATTTTACTTTTTACTTCCTGTATGAAGTAAAGGAAGTATTGTATTCCCAAAAAATCGGTTTTCAGATTTCAACGAAAATTTCCATTTTTACCATCCCTGAATCCATAAAAAAACGGAAATTTCCGTTGAAATTTCAAAACCGATATGCATCTCGTATTATTCAAAACCTAGCCGTAGGATGTATAAATTTATATTTAGGACGTTGTAACATGTAGTTGTGCACCTACCATTTTGATTACAATCGACTGAACCAAAAGTTTCCAAAATCAAAAAATAATTGGATTTTTTATTTTTTTCTTAACTGGAGTAATAAGCCCTCATTGAGAGCTTTTCAACGGTATACATGAGTGGTACTTATTTTCATTAGTTCCAGAGTTGTAGCCAAATGAAATTATAATTAATGAAATATTTTGAATCTTACAAGGCGGTCACATTGGTTCGAATTCGACTTCATTTCTTTTTTTTTTAATTTTATTTTTTATTTAAATATATTGATTTATTATTAATTATAACCCTCTGATTGTAAAAAATAATATTACAGTAAATAATTATTCAATTGTAGCTATAAAAAAAAATATATATATTAAAAAAATATCAGAAGTTATTAGTGAAATGAAATTTTATGTACTTTTCATTTAAAAAAAATGTGTACATGTAATAATAGGCGTACAAGGAAGTCATGTAGTGTCCACATCAGATTTTTATTATAAGGCTACGTATAAAACAAGTGACTGTATGGTAATGTTAAGTGGTTGACAAGTTAATTAAAATATCTAATCAATACTAGTTTTTTAGGTTAATTGTTTTCATGTTCCATAATTAGAACTCCTTTTATTACAAAATAATCACGAAATTCATTGTTATCTGTAGAGCGAAATTATGAACCTAACGTGTATATAAATCAAATGAGACAAAGATAAAATACCAAATTAAAACATGTAGGCCTTACATCTTAATAAATAAATAATCTTTATAATAAATTATCTGAAAATATTTTTCATGTTTATTTTTATTTCATTTTATTTTTTGTTAACGAATTCCTAATATAGTTTTACATGTCAGATGAAATGTTATTAAATAAACTACTAGATTTTTAAAATGACTTTAAAAGTTTTTTCATTAGTATTTCCGGTAAATAATTTTAATTTGTGTAATTATATTTATAAATACTCTCATATTATAAAAACCTTTATAAATGGTTAATTGTTAACAGACTTCAAAAGTTTTTTTTTTTTTTTTATAATACACAAGCATTAAGTCGAGGTGGTTAGGCTGAATTTGAGGTTTAAATGTTTTTAAATTAAATTTACGCTTTCTCTTAGGATAACTTTTTCTTTTAATTCCTGGAACCACCGTTAGCTATTGCTTCAGAAGATGAGATGAATGATTTGTAGCGTTTGAAAATTCGGTGTCTGATCGGGATTCGAACCCGGGAGCCCCAGATGAAAGGCCGAGACGCTACCACTCGCGCCACGGAGGCCGGCGATGGGATTATTTGAAACGACAACAATTATTGTAACTTTTTTCCTTTTATTTTATAGTATTATTTTAAAATCCCGGCTAAAATTCACTTTTTTATTGTTCTTTTTTGTTTTAATTTCGATGTGACCTCTAAGGATCACATTTATAAAGGTCAAACTTTATTCCAAAACCTGTTCATCCTTTCATTCATTTTTCTTTCTTCATTTAAGATTTTATTTTTTTCTGCTTTTCTAGAAATGCAGTCATCTATATTTTTCCTGAAAGTTTGACTTCTTCAGAATTCTGCTTTTTCATATATATATATTGAGTATTTTAAAATCCTTGTCTATTTCTCAAAATCAAGAATAAAATCCATAGAAAGATAGGTTCGGAAACCTTCGTTAACGGCTGGAGAAAGATTTTGCTCTGATTTCTGCGCCTTTGGTATAAATATTAATCCAGCACATAAAAACAAACCAAATTTTAAAAAAAATTAAAAATTAATCTGCTGTACATAATTCTGTACAGGTGAACGTAGAATTGTAATCTTTTCCTCATTGTATGTTTTTTCAAAATCTTAATTTTTTTTTAAATTATAAATATTGTTTTTATATTCTGACTGTGTTTTTATTAGTTTTTCTGATTTCTTTTTCTGAAAATTTATGTAAATTTTCTGCCTCGTTTGGAGGTGTTACCTGAAAAGCTGCATTATTTGGAAGTATTATGGTATAGAAGTAATATTTTTTTTTAAGTTTAGCAAGACATGGATCACAAAATTATTTTCTCTGGTTTTTTCTTTTCTCCTAATATTTTTCCTTCCTTTTTTCCTCGGGTTTGGTTTTCTCTCTTATGAGTATTTTACTATGGTGTGATCCTTTCCTTCCTCACCGTTTCTAACTTCGTGAACGTTTTGTCTGAATAGCTTTCTATCTTTATTTCCTGTTCTTAGACCCCTAAGTTGTGTAATTCTTTCATCATTTAAATAAATGAAAACAAAAAATAAAAATAAAACAAAACAGCAACAAAACAGTTGCTGTTTTGTTCACAGAGTTTAATCAATATTCATTTATTTACTTTCTGTTTAACTATTCTGTATACATAACCCGTGAATCTCTGTTTCCTTCTTCTTATCGCTTTTTCGATATCCTCTATTTCTTCTAATAGTTCTTAGTTGGATTTCAGTTTATTTCTGACAAACTCGGCGAACGAAATAGGTGGAATGAACCTTTCTCGAAAAGAATGGTTTGTTTTGAATCGTTTCCGTAAGTAGTGGGCAGGTGCAGTTACTGGAGGTTTAAGTGAGGACTGACGTGTGGTCAGTCATGTTATTGCCTAGTTGATACTCCATCTACGGAACAAAAAGTTAGTGATTGCCCTTTGCATGCCTTTTCAGGGGGATTAGCTGGTTTGAACAATGTAATTGAGGGAGGGTATGAATGGGTAAAAGAGTTGAATTTGCTTTGTGATTTGCTTTATCATCCTTCTTTTTAAATTTTATTTTTTTATATTAGTGTTTTTTTTTTCTGACGTTGGTACTTGTTTCCGAAGAGATTTTATAATCAATTTATAGCGATATATAAAAACTGTATATATCGTATGGTATATATATATATATATCAGCAAGCTACTCTTTGGCATAAATTGATTAAAAAATCTCTTATTCGTTACGTGTAAAATAAATATAGAGATTACAACAAAATGTATATATATATAAAGAGAAAGAGAGAGAGAGAGATTTTATATATACTCGTGTTTATTACACACGAGTATATATATACATATATATATGTATAGTATATTTATTTCTGTTGTTTTCTTGGGACCTAGGATTGTTCTGTGTTATTTCTATTATCTAAAAAAAAATATGCACCATTTATTTAACATTTAATTTGTTTATTTATTTTCACACATTTTTGCATATTTTATTCCGTCGTTTCTATTAACGCTGATTATTTAACACTAGAAATAACTGTGTAGGTTTAAATTTAAAATATAAACTTTTGTAAATATTTTCTCGAGTGTAATTTTTTTATTTATTTCACGAACCGTTTATTAAGCTTGAAATTTATTTGTACGGAAAACTTAAGGTAAAAAAAAAAAAAGATAATCAATTTCCCATACTTTAGAAAGCCTTGTAGCTCACGATTAATATTGATTTATCTTCTTCTTTTCTCTATAATTTTATTGTTATCTTTAATAATGTAGCTGTTTCTAATTTTTTTCAGATGCGGATTTTTTCTTATACCAATCTGTATTAAATAAAAATTTGAAATTTTAACAAAAAGAAAAATAAATAAATAAAATATATTTTCAAAAATTGATAATGATAAAATACTTCTCAACTTTATATTTTTTAAAAAGTCGTGATAATTTTTTTAATTTTTTCCTGGTCAAAATGAAAATTTAGTAATGTCATGATGACTTTTAAATTTTAGAAAAAGGTATGTAATTTTTGTAAATTTGTTAAGGACTGTTTTACATAACTATAAAATATTTTTATAGATTTCTTTGATATCTTTATTTTAGATGAAAACCTTATTTTTTCATTTTTATTTGATTTTCTAGGAGTTGTGTGTTTCAACGATTTGAAGTCCTTGAAATCAAAAATTTTAAAATGTGGAATATAAAACTGTGTTTGTTTTTACATGTGCTTATTGGCTGCTCATTGGTTTTATAAGTGAAGAGCGGGTTATCTTCATGAAATCATGATGAGTCATTTGTTGTATTTAAAAAAAAAAATTCAGATTGTTTCATATATTTGATTATGGGAGATTGTTTTAATGCAATGCATTAATTAACTGACTGAGTTCCTTTCAAATGGTAAATGAAACATTTTATAATATTTACAAGTTCTATGGCTTCTTTATCATAAGGTGTTTAGCACCTCCACGACTAATTGCAAAAGAGTAAAATCGAACTTCATAGTTTCGCTGCAACAAATAATTACTCACATCAAATATTTTTATATATGAATAATGTTTTTATTTTATATATATATAGCATCCGCACCGTAGTTTCGCCCCCTCTGTATAGGTACTTTTGCGTTTCCTATAGTGGTCAATTACGATTTGCGGGCAGTTTTATTTTTTTATGTTGCGTCGCACATGCAGTAACAGTTACACAGTAACAGAACCACCGTCGCACCCCTTAAAAAATAGAAATAAAAAAAATTGAAAATGTTTAATAGATATTTATTTGTAGATTATTTAGAATCCCAAGTCGAATGACTATATCGTTTAATACTATCGGAAATGGGGAAAATTTGCAAATTTTTATTACCTTTCTTCACCCTTTTCGAGGTTGAATTTCGAAAAATCTAGAAATCAGTTTTTAGATATTTACATTAAAATTACACACACCAAAGTTCAACTTGATATCTATATTTTACTGAGAAATTAAAAAAACTAACCAGGTTAAAAAAAAAATTCAAAATCCATTGTAATCCTTTAAACTGGGAATTTCAACAAATTTAGAAATTAATTTTTAAATATTCACATGAAGATTACACACAAAAAATCAAGCTGATATCTTAATTTTTTACGGAGAAATTAAAAAAAATAGTAAATTTCATTGTTACTCTATTTTAACCCTATTAATTCCGAATTTCAGAAAATTGTTTCTTATTCTGAATTTACATTGTAAGAACATGTATACAAATTTCCATCAATTTATTTTCAGAAGTTTTTGCCGGGAGTTGATGGGTCAGTCAGTCAGGATAGGTTCCTTTATAGATGATACTAATATTCATATATATATATATATATATATATAAAAATGTTTCATAATTTTTAACCGAGAAAGCAGTGATACAAAAAAAGGGGGTTGTGTAGAAGAATTAAAAGTAACATAGTGAACATCTAGGAAACGTAACGACAAGACAAAACAGGAAACGAGGAGAAATCGGATAAATAGATTACAAAGAGGGCATGTGTAACAATAATATGACTGGCCGAGTAATCTGAATATTATTTCATGGTTGAGGGTAAGACCAAAAACTAGTTTTAGTCGGAATAGGTCACACACTATATAATAGTATCTGTTGGGGAAAGTTACAAATATATAATTACGAATAGCTCGTTTTTGCCAAAAGAATATTGGACTTTATTTTTAACAGAATTATATAACCATGTTCATAAAAACAAAAAAATGCATAACAACACTATTACATATTATTGTTTTGTTAAGACAAATGCTTTCCACAAAATCTCCTTGTGAGATATTTATATGCAATAATCCTTAAGTAAAGTATAGGTAAACTTATTACATTAAATATTTCGTTTACATAAGCACAGTGTGTAATAACAATACAGAGTATAATAATAGTATCTTATTGTTTAACAGAGGATTACCTTAATATTTGGTAGACGATTACTGTTTCCTGTTAATGAAAAACAAATACCTTGACACTCACCGGCATAGGATGCAATCTGGATTATAACAACAAAGAGTTCAACGGACGAAAAACACCAATATGTTAATATTCAGTCGCACAAAACATAATCTCACAATCGTGGACCCTATATACGTCTACATAAGTTCCTTCAAGTCAATATTTTATAATGCAGTTATAGAGAAGAAAAAGCACAAACACAACGTTTAAAGGATCCTTAACACACAATAAAAAGATTCATTGTTGCAGAACATGTGCAATCCACTTGTCAACCGCACGAAGTGTGAAGCTTGATCAAACAATACCAGAGTTGCAAGACGCACCAATGATCACTCGAATGATGGTCGCAGACCGTGATCAGAGAGAGACAACGAGAGACGACACACATGAAGAGAAGAGAGTGACCACAACGAGAGACTGCCGAAGCACAGAAGAGATGCGAGACTGGCTGAGAGAGAGAGACACACACACTGAGAGATCGCGAGAGAATGACCTGACTCCAGTGGTGAGCCGGCTTGTCTAGGGTAGGTGGAGCCGAGTGAACTGTAAAGAGCGGAGTGATGTCGATAGAATCCGAGTCCATCCGAAAGGAGCTGTGTTGAACGGTGAAGAGCCGCTAAATCGTCAGGCGCCGAGTGCATCCGAAAGGAGCCGAGTGAATTGTAACATGTTTACGTTTAGTTCTTCTTTTTTTTTTATTTTCTTTTTTTAAACATTATACACATGAGATAATACAGACTTAAATCCTAATAAATAATCAATACATAAATAAAAATAAGTGATAAATAAAAATCAACTGAGCATATATTTATTTATATGTATGTTGAATGGAATGCATTAATTTCAGTGTATGAAAAAATTTCTTATTTATAATTAAAATATTCATTAGATCGAAATACTGTTAAATTTTAGATGAACATAAGTCAAATACCAAACCAGTTGAAATAACTTAAAAACTGCTTTAAGCAATGGCGTAAACAGTATCTTAATTCTAACAGAATTTATTAAAATTTTCCTTTTTTTTCTTGAATTTAATCATCGAATTGTTTTTTTTATATTAAATTACGTATAAAAACATAAAATTTTAAATAATTTTCAGTAAAAGTATCTACGTAAATCCTGAGGGAGATCGGAAAAAATCTTTGCTACTAATGATTGCTGCACATTTAAATCGTGGTATCAACAGCCAAAATTTTTCAATTGTTTAAATAATAATCACCAGATAAACTCAAAATTTGTGCTTGGAGTTATTAAAAGAGTATTTATAGGGTATGAAAAAATATAATTTTTGATCTCGATTTGAACCTGGGACCTTTCGGATAAAAGGCTAAGAGAAGAGTTCTTTCTTATTATAGTTGTAATTTCTTTTTAAAATCTGCTTAATTAAAAATTATAATGCGATTATATAAGGGTTTTTTAATCTGTTAAATATTTATTTACATATTCGAATTACCGTAGTTATAACATGAAAAACAAGGAGTTTCTCAATTTGATAATAGTAATGTTCTTTTTATTTTCATTTAATAAGTTTGTTACTTTATAATATGCTACATGTATAAATTAATAGGGGCTGCATGTATTAATGTAAATTGTACCTTGTATACTTTTAATTAAAGTAAATTGGGTTCATTTTTTTTCTAACTTTACTTGCGAAAGTAATTTACGAAAGTGTTGCGTGATTTTTCAAAAGGCTGTTGAGGAAATTCAGAAGGCTCATTAGGGAGGATCTGTGTTCAATTTATAATCCATTAGGAATCTTTTGATTACCGTTCAATTTAAGTTTTTTAATATCTGTTGAATATTAAGAAAAAATTTATTACATCTTATAAAAAATTACGTTTGTAAAAATGTGAAAATGGATCTTAATAATATTTTTTTTTAATTGCAAAATAAGAACTGTTTAGTTTGTAACCAAAGAGGTCAAAGATATCCAATTGTATTATTAAATATATTGTCAAAATATATTGAAAAAATAAATAATTTTTTATTGTGATCGTACATGATAATAGACAGCGTGTACAAAAAATATCTCAAATTTAGAGCTACTTAATAGGTTTTGTTTAACGTTGACAAAAAGTAATAAACCACAAATAGTAAAAAAGTAACTCTGAAAGTTTTTTTCACATCAAATATTCGGGTACCCTTCATCATGCAGCACACATCCAACCGATAAAATTATTTCCATACTTTAACCAGCATATCTAGAGTAATGGAAATGATAGCTGCTTCAGATTTGTTCCTTAAATAAGGTAGATCAGTACGTAGTGGAGGCACAAACACAACATCCTTTATAAAACTCCAAAAGAAAAATTGAGTTAGATCGGGTGACCTTGGAGGCGACCGCAAACAAGCTTTGTCATCGGTTTCATGCCAATCGATCCCGTACGGAGTTATGAAAGGGAGGAAAGAGCCATGTACATAGAATATCCTAATAATCAACTCCTGTTACGTTTGCTTCAATGAAAAATAACGATTCGTAAACTTGTCCTTCGGGTGTTGCACAGAAAAAAATTAATTTTGAGGAGTCCATTTTGTATGCCAATCGATCCCGTACAGAGTTATGAAAGTGAGGAAAGAGCCATGTACATAGAATATCCTAATAATCAACTCCTGTTACGTTTGCTTCAATGAAAAATAACGATTCGTAAACTTGTCCTTCGGGTGTTGCACAGAAAAAAATTAATTTTGAGGAGTCCATTTTGTATGCCAATCGATCCCGTACAGAGTTATGAAAGTGAGGAAAGAGCCATGTACATAGAATATCCTAATAATCAACTCCTGTTACGTTTGCTTCAATGAAAAATAACGATTCGTAAACTTGTCCTTCGGGTGTTGCACAGAAAAAAATTAATTTTGAGGAGTCCATTTTGTATGCCAATCGATCCCGTACAGAGTTATGAAAGTGAGGAAAGAGCCATGTACATAGAATATCCTAATAATCAACTCCTGTTACGTTTGCTTCAATGAAAAATAACGATTCGTAAACTTGTCCTTCGGGTGTTGCACAGAAAAAAATTAATTTTGAGGAGTCCATTTTGTATTGTTACTGGTCATAGGGATTTTCTGACCTCCCTAATACAGAAATAATGTCGGTTATCTTTTCCAGTAAGATGAATTGTTGTCTCATGACTAAAGACAGTACGATCAAGAAAGTCGTAATCTTTATGGTGCAAAAATTCAATCGCAAAGTCGGCACGCAAAGCGTATTTGACAGGCTTCAAAGCCTACACAGCTGAAAATAATATGGATGCATGTGTAAGTATTTTCTTAAAACAACCTACTGTCATCACCGGTATTGCTAGTTCGATGCAGGATTTCCTTACTTTTTGTCTACGCAGGCAAACTCCCTAAAATGTACAGATTTCTCTTTCTTTTACACAGACATCCCGTCGTGTCGAACTGATTATACCATCGACGGATGTTATCATTCGCAGGATCATAGTTGAACTTCTACGGAGCGTACGTTTTACAGTAACTACAGATTCATATTAAATAAACTGAAAAACACAGAAGTTTTCTGTTCTGGAGTCTCCATCTTTGCTGAAGGTCCTATCAGGTGAAAATAATAGGAATCAAAAGATGCCCATGCGTCCAACTAAAACTGCTCTTTTTATTGTTTGATTCCAGCCTTTAATCAACACTGTACACTTCACCCAGTACATATTGTAACAAACTAAAATCTCGATATCCATTTTCGTACACCTGGCATTATAAAAATCACGTCAGGTATGTGTATCTGTTCTACTCCACGTCTAAAAAAGGAACAGCCCAGCATTTATTTTGATGTATCAAGGAAAACTATGGGTAAACATTGATCAAAGCAGTGTCAAAAAGTCACAATGTTAAAATTAAAAATATATGCGGTATAAATTTTATATTAATTTAAAAAAATGTAATAATAATTTTATTAAGTACATGATGATATATAAAATAAAATAATTACAAAATAAATCACAATTCAGAACGCGCTAATGAAGATTTTTTTGAACATATATTTATATATATCCCGACGAGCTATTTGTTAAAGCAATAACCATCTTGGTATACTACTATTGCTGATTCATTTTGAATAAATAAAACAATATTTAGTTATATTTAAATTATATCCTTTCGTGTGTATGAATGTTGAATAGATGTTTTTATGTTAAAATGATTATTACAATGTTATTGTTCGTATAGTGATCGTGTTAGATATATAAAATATAATATGTTTCAATAATACATTTTTAAACATTATAAATAACTATCAAGGGCAACTAGGCCAATTAAATAGTAAACAGACTAAATTATTTCATAATAAGAAGAAAACAATACAGTTAGTATATTTGATAACAATAAATAAAGAGGATAACGAGGTGTAATATTTATATATTACACTTCTTAAATAATAGAATGCAAAAATAATAATAATAATAATAACAATTAAAATCTCGATCTTAATTTTACAGACATTTACGTTTATCTTAATCGATTTTTTCTAATTTTCCTTTTTTGTGCAGTGAAGTCTTCTCTTTTTCTCATCCAACAGCAGTCACTCATCAGAGAGTCAACCCATTAGCCTTGATAACGTTCTATATGTAATATATGTTGGCGGAAAGTTTCTCCTTGTTCATCGCTGATATCACCCAAGTTTAAAGGGAAAAAGTCCAAATGAGAATGTAAAAAACGAATTTTCAGTGACATTCTGCAGCATAAATTTTTGTAGTTTACTAAGAGTTCATTTATAAGATGATAATGGTCTTCAGCCTTTTTGTTCCCAAGAAAACCAGTGACACTTTGAATGATTTCAAATCTGTTAGTTCTTTACGATTCAGTTTGCTGTCAAATATATTTCTACGAATTAACTTTATTATTTATTTGTGGCCCGATGAAAACTCCCTCTTTTAATTTGGCTTCAATTAGTTGTGAAAAAATCTCAGCTTTTTTTAGCTGAGATTTGTCTCCATCATTATCTAATGATTTTACAAAATTTTTCATCAGGCCTAGTTTTATGTATAGAGATGGTAAAATAATACGATCTGTTTCGGCAAGGGGAATATTGACAACATTTTCCTTTCCTGGTGTAAACCGATTTCTTCTTGGCGAGTCATTAAGTGCATAGTGTTTATATGCAGCCCGACTATTTCACAAACACATATATTTTGTAAAGGCATTCTGGAGCTCGAGAAGCTCTATCGATTTTAGGTCAGCTTATGATTCGTAATAAATGTTCATCATACTTAATAACTTTTAACATTTTTTGACGTACTTTTTCATATGTTCTTTCATTCCTACAGCATGTGCTACAAGTATAGAAGAAAACTTATTCGATTTATGCAACAACGACACAGCTTCTTTTTGACGAGTCTATAAGTAAATACTAATCATGAATAACATATTCAGTGTCAAGTTCAGATATTAGCAACCTAATATCATGACAGGAACAAATTAAATCATTTCTTCTAAAGTATTTCAGTAAATTTTCGTTTCGATTTCTATATACTGAAATTTCAGTAGCTTTGTTTAATAAATTTCATTCTTTAAGACGTGGACCGAGGAGTTCTGAATATTATTTCGAAAAATGCAAGTCTCGAATTAGGTCACTCACTTCTGCTTGAGTGATTAAATCAGGTTCAGTATTTTATACTTCTGGAATGTAATTAATATATATTGAAGTTGATGATTCATCGGTTGAGCCTTCTGGAGATTCAGAAACTTCTTTCCAAGAAGTTGGAGCGATCAGAATCGGTAAATCAATACCATGAAGTAGTGGTCTCATAACTCAACAAACATCTGGGTATGCGAGACTGCTTTTATTGTTTGAATTGAAACCAGTAACATTTGTAAAGCTAAAATAGCAGTCATCATAATGGTTAGTAGGCTCTCGCCAAGTCATAGGTATGCCAAAAGGCAAATGCTCTTTTTTTTCTTTAACCACTGGGTTAGTTTAACGTAGAACTTGATGCATGCTTCATGTGGAGCCCAGGATTTATCTTGTTCTCCCCCAAGGGACAGTCAAAATAATGTTTGTAAGCAATTTTCAGCAGATTCGATACAGGTTCAATTTTCTGAACATCCGGTACCGTTGGTATTATATAATTTATATAAAAATAGAGTGGATAGTCAATACTCACCAAAAATTGTGAGTATTGACTATCCAAGAGTTTTCGTATTATTCCTCCATCATCAAGAACTACTGATTAATTTTGAATTTTGTAGTTGTGCATATAAATTTTTTTATAATTGGGAATTAAAATGAAAATAAAATTTATAAATATTATGTTCATAACAGTTGATTGTCAATAGTTAAAATAAGTCAACGTCAAAAGAAAAACGTCTTTTCAGTCAGATGTTTGCAACTGTTATTGTATAAATTGAATCAATTAGCCAGCCTAATAATTATTGTATAATTTGCTTGAATAAAATATCATTAGCAAATCTGATTTATTCATTTATAAGTTTATTAATATATATGAAATATACTAATTTTGTAAATGTTATTAGCGTATTCCAATATTTCAAAAACTTCGTTTGGATTGTAATTATGTCCATTCTTTATAATGTGTTTAGCAAAGTTAGATCGATTTTTATTTATGCAACTGATGTGTTCTTTAAATCTAATTGAAAATGAACGATTTGTCATACGAATTTATTTCAAATCGCATATTTCATATTTAAGACTAAATAGTCCTTGTTTTTCTCAATCATATTTATTATGATTTTTTTTTTTAGAAGAATCCTTATTATTTATGTAATTTATTATTTTATTATTAGGTATATACGCTGTTTTTAATTTAAATGTTTTAAATATTTTATATTGATACTGGTTTTCGTGGTGAATTCTCCACAAACGTAACTAACAAAATTTGAAGAAATTTTAAAAGCCCGATTTTTATTCATCGTAAAATTTAAAATGTTTTAATAAATGAAAGTAAACTGAAATACATCATAATAAAAAAAAATATTTTTAATTAATAATGCTTAATTACTTAACATACTTCATAAAATTATTTCACCATGGAGTGAATTAAAAACAGCGCGAAACACACACACACACACATACATCTTAAAAAATCTTGATGTTAAGTAAAATAATACCGAAAGTTGTTCTGTCATAAAAATCTTTCCTTTTACTAAATGTATGGCATCATTTATAAAAGAATCTTTATAATATGTGTATGATAAAACCGCTACCAACTAAAGAACATAGTAAGTCATATCAATAGCTGAATTCAAACTGAAAAACACCGCATCACGTTGTATTATTCGGTACTTTACTTACTGACACGTCAATAATTGTTTGGCTTGACATGAAATGACATCATTCGACTGTTATGTACCAAATATAGGTCTACATCATGCAACATAATATAAAACAGATGTGAATAAGCAAACATACAGACATACTAACTTATTTTTATTATTTCCCCGAATGATGAGACAAATAAATTTAAGGGGTTGTAACTTAAGAAAATTACGTGATGGGTTGTTTCGGGATAGATATTCATATTCAATATATAAAATACTGTATATAAAACCTACCCCATTTATGGTTTCAAATTTTATGTTGACCAGTATAATTTCTCTATTTTACTGCTGTGTTCGTAATTTTCTCAAGTTTCCTCTGTTAATCTCCTATTTTTCTTGGTCCTATGATTATTATCAGAAACTTTCTCTCTTATTTCTCATTTCTTCCAGTTCATCAATCTTATTCAAAATATGATGTCTAATGATGTAAAGACTTTCAAGTATAACCTGAGTGCTGTTTGACAATTTTGGATTTTATTAAGGTAATATTTTAATTCCCCAGCAAATATAGCCAGAATATCATGTCAAAAATGGGGTATCAGATTTTTGAATCCAACTTTTTGGTTTTAGGATCAACTAGTTCATCTTGACCAAAAATCATGTGCATATTTGTTTGTGTTTTTTAAATATGTGGGTCACACTTCTTTCGGTCTTATATCTCAGAATTAATCCAACCAATTTTCTTTAAATTTGGTTTAAATATCTTTATATAAAGGGCATTAATCGTATTATTTAAAAAAAAAAATTCCTTTTGGGGGAGGGAGGAATCGCGAAAAACCCAATTTTGAGTCTCTTCAGAAGCATTTCAGAAAAAAGCATTTTTGGCACATTTTTTACCTACATTGCATATATAAATAATCCTAAAAAAAAGTAAAAAAATCAAACTCCTCCTTTTAAAATTGAAATATATGTTGACCGTTTACTTTACTCCCTTCGGGTTTAATATTTTTCAAAAACGTTTGTTAATTTATACTTTATAAATTTCAAATTATAAAACCCTGTCCTAAAATGCAGAAAATGTTTTTTTTTTTTTTTTTTTTTATTTTACCTTTTATTGAAGGGGTTGTTAGATCTAGAGAAACTTTACTCAAGTAAATTTGTTAATATTAACCTACGTATGAATATTTTAGATAATCTCTTTTAATATTTATTCCCCACTTTTAAAAAATATATGTTCTATTTTTCGTTTTTTGTTTTAACTCTTAAGTTTTATTATTAAAACTTTTTTATTTTTCTTCATCACATAAAGGACCATTATAATTAATTTTTTACACCTGTATTATATTCCGGACTCAAAATGAGAAACAATTTTTTCCATTACTTTCATAAAAGTTATACTTTGTTTTTCAAAATTTCTATATAATTTTTTTTTAATTATTATTTTTTTCTTAGCAATCACTTCTTGATAAATAATTTTTCCGTACAGAGTGAGGAAGCTTCTAAAATCAAGAATTTTTTAATACAAATGTTGATGCCTAAATCGTATTTTTGTAATGATGACTGGCATAACCAGGAAAGTCATACAATATTTTACTTTTCTTTTACTGTAGTTGCTTTAAGTTAACTGATAAGCTAGTTTAATTTTCTAGATATTACTTTGTTCGTTTCTTTATCTATATCATTAGGTTATATGATTTTGCATAAATATTAAACGTTTTTAATATTTTTTGATTCTTCTCTATTTTGTTTCCAGACAGTTTCCTGAGTTACTAAGAAACTTAGTATTCATAAAGAATAGTTGTCCTTTTTTCCTTATTCCTTTTAATATCTCCATTTGAATTTTGCATCTATGTTAAGAGTTTCAAAAAAGTTCTTCAGTTTTGGTTTTAATTTTTATTAAGCGTTTCCAAGAGGCTACGATTCATTTTTACCTATTGATCTGATCTCTTTAGAATTTGCAGAACCAGTTTTACCTCTTGACTCTTAATTTATAATAGACATAAATTAGATAATAATTCTCAGAATTATTGTTATGAAGTTTCGAAACGATTATTGACCAGTAAACCTGTTACTGTGCGCATGAATTTGTGTATTTATACAGTAATCACACGTATTAGAGAAGGAAACTGAATGAGTGATTAAATCGTTGCAAAATTCCAATTAGTGGAAGATGCTTGTTATGATTAGTGTTTGGTTTGTAAGCAGATTTAACTGTGTTCGGTCAAAATTCAAGTTTAGATAAGGATTTTGAGGTTTTGAACAAAAGTGGTTTACAATTATAATATTCCAGAAACGAATTATATATAGTATAGTTATATACTATAGTATAGTATAGTATAGTTATACTATATACTACTATACTGTATAATATATACAATACTCGTATAATGTAATTGCTATCAAGTATTTTACGTATAATTTTAAATATAAATTAGAACAGGTATAAATTAGTATTATTTTCTAAAGTATTCAAAATGTTTTAAACTAACCTAATATTTCTGTTAATAATTTGTATTAACATTAATATGCTATAAATAAAATGGTCAAATGTTATGGTATAGAGGTGGCGGATCTATTTTTCACCCGGAAATTTCAGATTTGATTAGCAATGAAGCTTGAACATTTTTCTTACGCTAAAAATTTCTAAATAATATTCCCTATAAGAAACTGAAATCAATAAAGGCATTTCGATGTAAAATTTCTAGTCAAGCCTCAAAAAAATATAGAAAAATATCTTTGAAAAGTCATAAAAAGTAGTAAAAATTGTAATATTACAATATATAACCTTTGTTAAAATTTAATTAATTAATTCTATGGTTAATTGTAATTTTATTTAAATTAATCGACTTATTTTGATTATCCGATTTCTATTAATAGCAGTGTCTCAGGTTGATTGATATTTATTCAGAATTTTTTCACTTAATTCAAAAGGTCTATTTTATAAAGCGATTTTTAATACCATCTGTAAATAATACTTATAAGAATAATATAATTATTCAACCATTTTGCTTTGTATTCGTCTTCTGAAATCATTTTATCTTTATGATAAAATCACATCCGCTGAGTTAGTATGCTGATCCTTTAACGGAGGATTAAATTGTTAATTTGCTATTAAAGAGCTGTTATGTCGTATTCATGTAACAACCCAAAGGGTCTGTAATAGAAAATTATATTCCTCTCTTGCTAAATTGTTTCTTGACTTGAATTTGTCAATTTTTACTTTTTTTTTTTATTAGATATTATTCGTTAAAATAGTTTAAAATCGTCATTGATGTGATTTTCAAAGTTGAGTTATCTAAGGTTCGGGTCCTTGCAAAGACAGTTGCTTTTATGATAGACTGAATGATTGCTGAATGATAGACTGTGAATATCGGTGTTCTTTGGTGGTTGGGTTTCAAATAACCACATGTCTCAGGAGTTGTCGACCTTAGTCTGTTCTGGACTACATATTTACTAGTGTATTTTACACTTACGTTGCACTACATCTGCAGGTATATCAGGCCTGGCAGCCGATATCAGTTATTCCATTTGCCTATAAACACTTACCCAGTCCCTGCAGTAGCTGGAAAACTGGTTGTAGAAAACAAACTGATAATAGTACGTAGGATAGTGAACGGGACGTCATAGACAGAAAGATTCCATCTGTTTTTTGTAGCAATGATGCTGTTGATTTTACGTTGTTGTTTCCACGTTTTATAATAACGTGCAATGGAAAACGTTAGCATGAAATACTTTTCGTATGGTGTTTAATCTTTTGTACTCCTGTAATTTTTTATTTATTGTGAATAGAAATTTTTCTCTCCTCAAACTGAAAATGCCAAATTTTTTAATTTGTTTTATTTATTCTTAAAACCACACTAATATTTTGTCTTTAAATATGTTCCAGTGTTCTGTTTCTTCGTCGGTAATTTTTTTTTTTTTTTGTTGATAATATCTTTATGGATATCGTCAATCCATCTATTGTTCTTTTGAGTTTTGATGTATGTGAGGATACGTTTTGCCATCTTTCATCCGGAGGTCCCGGGTTCAACTCCCGATCAGGCATGGAATTTTCACATACGCTACAAATCATTCATCTCATCCTCTGAATTAATACAGAGGATCATTTCTTTTTTTGCTTTCACTATTTCGATGTCACTTTTTTTTAGCGGTCTCAACTATCAGCTGCAAACAAGCATTTGGGTCGGATGACAATCTTGTAGTAACAGCTCTTGACGTTAATAGAGATATATTTTTATTGTAGATATTTCGGGTGAGTTAGTATGCGAGTTCTAGTTTGCGTTTTTGTTAGTTCATTGCTTCTTTTTCAAAGATGGTGGGTATGATGGTTTCCGCGAGTTACTTGAATTTGCTGAATTCAGAGATTTGATTGTTGTCCATGCGAATACATTTGGGAAAATCTTTAATTGCTGAAATGAATTGCGTTTTTTCAAAGGAAACGTAGAAACCAGATTTAGCTGCGACTCTTTAAAAAAATATTTTGAGTTAGAAATCCGGCTACTGTTTCTGTTTTCAGATAGTAGGATATTTCGATAAAAGTGGGCAGTTAATTTTGAGATCGTGTTTTTGTAGGGCCGAGATGAAGTTGGTTGAGGAGTTTCAGGTAAGAGAGTTCTTGTTTTTATTTCCTGATAACCTTTGGAGAACACAATTGAAAAGGAGGATGAAAATCTATCACCCTGCCTGACGCCAGTTTTTATTTCGATGGAAATATAATCTAGAACTTGACGTAGAAGACAATTTTAGGAAGTTGTAATCTCAAAGTTATTTCTTTGATTACTTACTGAAAGAAAACTGCGGGAATCATTAATTCGTATAACTGAAAAAATATGCTAAAAATAACAAAGAAACCCAGTGGGATTTTTAGGTAAGTTTTATGGAAAATCGATACCATTATCTACTTCCCCATCAAAATATATTATTTTTATTGTTTTTAATATATTCATTTATTTCTATTAACTTTTTTTTTTTTAATTTTTAGATTACGTGTATATATTATTTCATTCTCTCAAACTTGAACTACCTCTTTACTGTAGTTAAAAGCCACGATGAAATTTTAAATAATATTTAATTGATATATAATATTAAATATATGAAAATTAGTATAATCATTTATTCAATTTAATAATTTTTAATTCTCGAATGAAAGATTACTTTAACCTGTGAAGATAATAGTTCCAAGTAAGTTAGACTTCTACTGTATTAGAATTAGTAGTATATATTAAAATACACTTGTACAAAATTTTTTAAACATAATTAAAAATAATGAGTATTTAATACAAATATCAAAGTCTTATAGCAAACAGCCTATACCCAGTTAACAAACCAATTTTAGCTGTAGTATTTATAACATTTTGTGTATATAGTTTTTTCTATATTTTTAATGTGGAAAATGTATATTGCTTAACGTATTCTATAATAAATTTTGGTTACCGATTAAAAAATACTACTCAATAAAAATAAAATTATTTTTAGATGGTAAATGTAATGTGCTTTTTCATAGTTACTTAGAACTTTATTAGTACACAGAACTTTTTCATAGTTCTTTAATAATTCAGGTAGGCTACATTTCCTTTTTATAAAAATTGATGGAGTATTAGTAAACAATAGATCCTTTGAACTTATTGATTTTCCCCCTATTTATGTATAACTTACGATCGTAATTCAATTTGTATTGAATATACCAATCTTTTATACTTTGGCAAACATCTTTTCATTAAAAGTTCTCGTTTTTTAATATAACTTTTATTTGGTTTACTTTGATGTATAATAGATCAATATGTTTTGTACGGTTCTTTGAAAAATGAACAAAATTTTATAAAATTAATATTTAGGAAAATAAAGATACGTGTGTTTATTTCACTGAGTAGAATATGTAAAATGAAAATATAATTTGAATTTTCTCGTAATTGTGAATATTAATTAAATTAAATTTTATTATTTATTTATTTTTTTAAAAATTACTTTCGTTGGAAGAAAACCGTTCATAACTTGTTTTATATATTTTTTTTTATTTTACTATCGTTATAATAATATCGAGGATAAAATTAAACTATTTATGGTACAAGGAACAAAACATGTGATCGTAATAAAACTTTTCACGCTCGATTCAAGTATGTAAATAAATTTCTCAATTACTCACCTTTTCTTTGTGATACCGAGGTAAAGATTGCAAGAAATGTAAGAATTTATACGCGTGCAAAATATTATTCACCTTACCTAAAATGTAGTATCGCCATATTGAATCAAAGTTTTTATTTTCCCGTCTAGATAGCGCTGTAGCAGAGCTTTATTTCTAGAAGGGAAAGTATTGTAATCGGTCCAATTTGGGAATATACGATCTTCACCGGATCTTGATGTTTTGACACCCAAGGAACCCAAAAAACCGAATGGAAATTTTTTGGATGTTTATTTACTTGTGTTTGGGTTTGGTCTCGAAATCACCTTGTATTTCCAGATCTACAGGACCGATTTTGACCAAACTTCGTCAGATTATTTCTATATACGAGGCATTAACGCCATTAAATTTTCAACTGAAAAGATCAAAAGATGTGAGGCTACACAGCAAGGTCACCCTCAGTATCTTGATATTTCGACTAATTAATTTAGCTTTCATACTTTTCTTAGGTACATTCTTTAACAATTAAAAAATAATATTTGAAAAAAAGCTTTGCAAAATCGCAACACCACCTCAAAAAACACTGTTGTAGTCGTCCGCTATATTGTGATGTCACAGGTAAACGGTAGAATTAAAGAAAGGAATAATATTTAAGGTGAATAATATTTAAATAATTGAAAAAATATTATATTTAAATAAACTGATAAATATTTTAAATTAAGCTGTGTGTAAGCCGTGCATCAGAAACAATCCACCGTTGCCAAATTTTCCCGTAACGCGGCTAAAGCCGCGTTCCTTGAATCCTACAACCTTGTTATTAGCTTTTTTTAAATAGGATTGTATAAGATCATATGATGCATGATTTTAATGAAACATTTTACCAGAAAAACTATAGATAAGGCCACTTATCGTTAAATGCCTTTGTTTTGGTTTATAATCTAGCAAAGTTGCAAAAAAATAAAAATTGCTGTAGTAATAGAACCAGGTTGAACTTCCCGAAATAACCTCTTTTATTTCGTATTATCTTCAGAATTACAATAAAAAACTTTAAACAGTTATTGGCCCAAACAATAATAATAACAGCCTTCGGTATAATAATAATACAAAATAACTAATAACTTTCAATGCTACTACATATTAAATGTCAAGTGATATTACATAGTTTACTTACCCAAAAATTTAATTATAAAATTTAGTTTAATGTTTTTGCAATTGTTTTTCTCGAAAAATTTTACATTAATATAATTTATTATATATTCACCTTCCTACATAAAAAAATAAAACTTTTGATTCAATGTTCAGATCTAAGACGGTGGAAAAAAGTTTTAAACACACCATAAAGTAGTAATCGTGTATTATAGATCTGCACTTATTTCTACCTCCTAGTCTCCCTCACTTTTGAAATACTAAGTCATTTCCATACTTTAATATCACTTTATATATGGACATTAATACAAAATATTTATATTAAAAATTAGAATTACTGAGCTTGGCTGAAAAATTAATCTCATTTTTATGAATTATATTATGAAAAGATAAATAATATTTGTTGCTTTTTCTTTTAAGTATTATTAAAAAAATATACATCCATGAGGTCAGACGTAATCCAAAAATATTTGTATTTATTTACAACATCGATCCATTTCCCTTTAAAATTACAACTGTTTATATACATATATATAAAGATAAGGTAATAAAGATGTATAATCTTTATAACCTTTCTTGGATAAAAAGTACCTTAATAAATTAAAAAGCTCTTGTAGATTGACTTTCTTTTTATTAAATTGTTATTCATAATTTTAACAAATCACTGTTATTTTAATTTTTTTCACTTTAGTAGAATTACAGTGTTCAATGAGTTTCAACAAGTTAAAAGCCATTCCTAAAACCTTTGCTCAATTTAAACACATCTTATTAAAAATATGATGTCAAAATAATTCAATAAGATTTAATTAAATAGATTTTAAAACTATTAAATCGTAAAATTGTTAATTCAGTATGTCTTCCGCCTTTTTCTGTAGTTTTACATAATATATTCCATCTTCGTCTCAACAAGAAAAAAGCTATTTTTTTATTTTTATTTCAGTAATAAGTTTTCAGAAACTAAAGTAAAATCATTTTGAGGCAAAACCATTCATCATAATTTTATAGTCATTGGAGAATTCCTTTCACAATTTAACAAAGGTAATATATGAATGAGATGTACAAATATATGAGATTCCTTTATTATTAATATTAATTAGATTATTTTGTAATTTTGTAATTTTAGATGCTATTTTTGTATAAATTTAACTTATATTTGACATTATATTAAGTTACTGGTGACATTAAAAATTTTATTTAGTAAAATGTTATTTTCTAATAAGGAACATAATTTTAAACATTTGTTATCTTTAAATTATAATTTCATTATACATTCTAATTGTAATATATTACGTAATTTTTAGAATTACTTGATTTACTATTTGCAGTAGATATTTATTATAGCAAAGAAAAATAGAATTTGTAATTAATTTTCTTTGTAAAATAAAAAGTTATAAAAAATTTACAAAATGGAGGATATAAAAGAAATAGAAAGTGTAGTTGAACCGTGTGATAGAAACTTACAATATAATCAAGGAAGCGTCGAAAGTAATGCACAGTCGTTAAATATGTCGATTAATAGTGCGAGTTCAGTTACAAATAGTGATCTAAGTGCGGTTGAAGATAATGTGTTACCCATAATAAGAAGAAGATCTTCAAGTAAAACACACGTACGGAATTATAGAATCAGATTACCAATTCAAAGTCGAAGAGCTAAAAGGTATACTCATTTTATTTAATAATTGTTTTTTTTTCTTATATTATAATTTATTACCTATTTATTTATGAATTTACTACACTTAATACCGTTGGCGAGAAATCTTTTGTAACCTCGGAATCTGTGAAAATGATACTACTGTAAAACAGTTAATTAAAAAATGTGTTAAAATAGTTTCAGGTGACGACAAACTTCTTATAGTTCTTAACTACAAGAAGTAAATTTACCAGTAAGTGTTTGTTTGCTTTGCTATCTATTTTTTTCCATTTAGATAATCAAATAAATAAAATAAATTGCTTCCAAACAGTTCTGAGACAATCGAGAGGCATAGTTTGTTGATAATATATATATATATATATATATGAAAAAGACTGTCGGCGTGGAAAGCTATTTTATATGCTGAAACTTTGAGTTCCAGTATTCAATCAGAAATAAAATGAAAGAGTAACTCTTACAGTATTTCGTTAAAATTTGTCAATCTGAATATCTTCCGTCATGCGGCACACGTCCAACCGATAGGAGAGTTCATCCCATGCTTTAACCAGCATATCTGAAGAAATGGAAGAGATAACTGTTTCAATCCTGTACCATACATTGGATAGATCAGTAAGAAACTGAGACTCAAAAACAAAATCCTTTGTAACACTCCCTGGAAAATATTCAAACTCCAGAGTAATTGGGGGAAGGTTTGGATAACCTTGGAGACCAACGCAATTAACCTCTGGTATCGGATCTATGTAGACCGATGCAGTGGTTGAGGAAAATGACATTCAACCGGTCTCTTATAGAATTACGCCAATGAATGGGCGTATTATCTTGTTGCCAAATAAAATTTTCTGATCGATTTTGCAGTTGAAGAAAGAGTCATGAACCCGAAATATTCAAATAATTAGCTCTTCTTACGCTTACTTAAGTGAAAAGAACTTAATTTACCGTTGGAATATGCGTAGAAAAAATAGTTTCGGAAAGTCTCTTTCGTGTTGTGAGAATAAATGGAGAATTTCTAAGCCCCAGATATGGACACAATGAGTGTTAACTTTTCTACTAAGATAGAATGTTAACAATCACTAAATACAATACGATGAAAAAAGCCATCGTCATACTGCAAGATTTCGAGTCCGACGTTGGCACGCACAGCGTAGTCGATAGGTTTCAAAGTCAGTAACGCTTGTAAACGGTATCTTTCCACATGTAACCATTTCTTAAAATATTTCAGTTTAACAGTATTGCTAGTTACCAACTAGCAATCTTAACAGATTTTTTACAATTACGCAGGAAAGATTCCTTGACACGTTCAATATTTTCTTTAAACCCCGTCGGTCGTCCCGTAGTTTTCCCTTTGCAACGATATCCGGTCGTTTCAAACCGATTATGCCATCATCGAAAGTTATTGTCATTTGGAAGATCACAATTAAAAATTTCTAAGAATGTATGTTGAACTGTAACTACAGATTCACATTAAACAAACTACAAAACACAGAAAGGATTTTTGTTCAGGAATCACCATTTTTCCTAGAAGTGTTATCAAGCGGAAAAGTAGGGAATTAATCTACCAGTATCAATTATGCGCACAACAATAACTGTTATTTTTATCCTTGATTTTAGCGTTAAATCAACGCTTAACACGTCATCCAAGAGATATTATAACAAACTAACTTCTATAAATACGCATATATTTATAGATAAGACATATTTATTTGCATATGTGTTATATATAACATATATAAATGTGCAATCGTTAGAAAGATTTTCGTCGAATTTAAATAATTTGAAAAGCTTGATTATTTAGTTATAGTTATTTAGTTATATAGTTATTTAGTTAATTTAATCACAAGTCTATGAAATGAAGCCAGGTTACGCATGACTAAGTTGCTTCTCCATGCTAGTAGCTTATCTACATAGCCTGTTTACACTCTATCCATAATCTCTCCTGAGACAGATTATGGTAAATTGCTGTTTATTGGATTTAACTACATAGACGTGGATCTAGGGTGTTGAATAAGATGAAATTTCTGTCCCTTAAGGGAAAATTTGTAGTAGTTAAACAGATTTATTTACCAAGGAACAATCAATTTTTAAGCTTACAGTTTGAAATTTTGTATAATTTTTTCTTTTAAAATTGATAATGAATGGTATTCATATATATTATATTTCCTCTGTAAGTACTTGAACAGGAAGTTGGAATTTATTATTTTTGTATTCAAACAAAAATTTTACGTTATTCAGTACTTCAACATAATATAGATATATTATTTTTGGTCTCAGTTTTGAAAAACCGAATTTTATTTTAAAAATCTCGTTTAGTTTCTCATGGAGAAACTTTCAGGACACGTTCTACTGGTAAAAATAATGAAAAAGTTAACATAAACATAAGTCTGGGAACGCCTTGTTTTTGAGTTACAGCTAGCAAAAGATTTCGCCCGGATTTCAGCTCTTCTAATAAAAAGAAACCCTACTGTAATTTTTGGTAGACTTATGTAATTTGAGGTAGAAAATAGAATAAAACAGATTCCAGAACTGTAATTCTAGTTATTTTTAAGATACCCGACGTAAAGCACAAAATTTCGTATCCAAAATCATGTTTTGGTTTGTAGTACAACAGTTTTGTTAAATGATTCAAAAAAAATTAGATTCAGTAACAAAACTAATAGAAAATTTAATTTTTAGAAAATTAGTTTATATACAGCCAATAAAAACTTTTAAAATTCGGTTTTATATTGAAGCAAAACAGACTAAATTAGTCATAAAATCTTTTTTTCTTTCTGTATTTAATACACATTCTTATTAAAGACATTTTTTTAAACATTATTCGGTGTATCAACATTTACGGACGAGAAGGTCATTTCCAACTTGTTCGTTTTCTGTTGAACGCCAAGTTAATCATCGTGTTAATGATTAACATCTTATGATTCAACATATTTAGGGTAGCCCAGGCACTACTATAAGGCGAATTTCATGTCGCATTGGTTTGTCAAAAAACAAAGTGTGGCGCATCCTTCGGAAAGAAAATCTTTACTCTTTCCGCCTGCAGAAGGTTTGCGGCCAACAAATTACTTCCAGCAGTCAAACTTCTGTCATTGGTTTCGAGACAACGTTGATAAGGTAAATTCAATTTTATTTACTGGTGAAGCCACTTTCACGAGAAATGGAGTCTTCAATTTTAAAAATAGTTATTTATGGAGAGAAGACAAAACTCCGGGAGCATTTGTCTTCAATCAAAACCTCATGGCAGATTCGTACGTTCATTTTTTGAAAAATAATTTGCCGGCTTTTATGGAAGATGTACCTTTACAAAGTAGACCAAGTGGACCAATCGATTGCCACCACAATCACGTGACTTAACGCCACTAGATTACTTCATATGGGGCCATATGAAAATGATAGTACACAGATAAAAAGTTAATACTAAAGAAGACTTGCTCATTAAAATACGGAATGCTATGGAATTTATACGAAATGGTCCTAAAATGATACGGAAAGCTACCGGAAATATTTTACGTCAAGCCAATGTCGTGTATGTAAAGGACGGAATTTCGAACAATTACTGTAACTGAGGTTTCTTATTTTGTTATCATTATCATTTCATGTAATTTATTTATTTTTTGTCTATTATGAATAATAATATTTATTAGTTAGAGAAATAATAATACCATTTTCTGTCTATTTTTCTTCAATAAAAACCGATTTTTAAAAGTGTTTATTTACTTTTATTGGCTGTATTTAAATTACTTTTCTCAGAATTAAATTTTGTACAATTCTGTCTCTAAATTTTAAGTATTTATTAGCCATTTATCTAAGAAATTGTACTTTCAAACCTAAAAATAATTGTTTTTCGACAAATAATTTTATGTTTTACGTCTGTGTGAATAAGTAGACGAATCCATATTGAATTTATGTAGTATTTATTCATTTGTAGAATACATTTTTGATTGAGTATATCTGGTAGTCTTGTTTGTTGTAGTTGATTTCAGTTTAGTAATAACACATTGAATATTAATAATACATACAACATTTTGAGTACTTGAAGTATATTAAATCTAATTAACGTAAATGAATGATTGAATAACTAAATGCATTGTATGCATGACAATTTATACAGTTTACATATGTAAACATGACAATTTAATTGGCTGTACAAACTGCATTTGATTAGTAATAATTGGTTTAATATAAGTAACATCTGATTTATCAGGAGGTTTTATAGACATTTTATCTAACAAAGATTTTAATTTACTTTCTATGTTACATAGATTATCTTCAGTTTGTATTCTGTCGTCAGTCCCATCATAATCAATAGTTTCCAAATGAGACTGAATGCCATCATATTTAACTTGTAATTCTAATAAATTTCTTAATTTTATTTGTAAAGAATATATTTCATTTTTGCGGGGTTGAAATTATCAACAAAGGTGTTTATTCGCATGATTGATGCCTTAATTATACTACGTTTTTTAATAAGTTCCTGCTTATCAGTCTGCAAATGCAAAGTCTTCCTACTGACTGATTCCTCGTCAGTCATTTTGAATTTAATTATATTAACTTAAATTATATTAACGTAAACATTAATGATAATAAGAAATTAGACATAATAATATAATAAGAAACATAAACAAATTAATTAGTAAGATGAACAATGGGTTACGCATATGATGAATGTTAATACACGTAGCTCCTTGTAGATTGTCGTATTCGTAGATAATTGAACTTGGCCGTGATATATTTGTCTAGCCAAAGTGACGTAGTTGTACGTGTTTATAATTTAGACTCTGTGAAGTAAAATATATGAAAACCACTATACAGTTCAATCTGGAAATTGCCGACACATCGATTCCAATAGAATTAGTAACAAACAAAGAAAGAAACGTACAATTTGGAAATCACAGTTACATATCACTAAAATCACAGTTACATATCACTTTTATAGTTAAATTTCACTGCGTATAATGTTTGTACGCATTACAGTTTTTGGAGTAGCTTGTATAACTATACGAATGAATGTCTATACGAATTAAGTTCATTTTGAAGCTTATAATTTAAAATTGAATACGTCGTATCGAATTCGTTGCTGAAGTTCACTATCCGGCCCGGAGGACCAAAATATATTGTGTGTTGATTAGTTGGAGATTGAATAAGTAGACGAATCCATATTGAATGTATGTAGTATTTATTCATTTGTAGAATACATTTTTGATTGACTATATCTGGTATTCTTGTTTGTTGTAGTTGATTTCAGTTTAGTAATAACACATTGAATATTAATAATACATACAACATTTTGAGTACTTAAAGTATATTGAATCTAATTAACGTAAATGAATGATTGAATAACTAAATGCATTGTATGTTACCGTCCCACTACACCATCTTGCAACGTGTGTCCACACCCTTCGTGTAACAAAGGAAGAGACGCGTCTGGTCAGCCCTAGCGGCGTGAAATGTAACTACAACAACAAGCTACCATTACAATATTTTGAATAAGAAAACATGATATTAAAACTTAACAACGTCGGATATCTTAAAAACTATTAGAATCACAGTTATGAGACCTGTTTTCTCATATTTCCCAGCTCAAATTACGTAAAAGACCACCAACTCTACACCCTAATTTTTGTCCCAAAAATTAAAGTAGGGTTGTTTTTTATTAGAAGAGCTGAAATCCTGGTGAAATCTCTCCCTAGCTGTAACTCGAAAACAAAGCGTTTCCAGATCTACGTTTAAACATTTTTCATTATTTTCACCAGTAGAACATATCCTGAAAGTTTCTCCGTTTCTTAGGGACATTGTATAGTATACATACAATCCGTATTGTATTAACATATAAATATTTATTATATATTTATATAAGTTTTAATATTAAAATAACCTTTCCGCAGGCATTTTTTTTCCTTCCTCCTAGATTTATTGTTAAATACTTAATCGATATGATTCAGATTCTTTTAATTCTAAAACAATTAGTAATTAATTATGAATTGTAAATTAGTACATACATATACGGGTAAATACACAAAACATGATACATAAAATTATAACCGGTACACGCAATGTCTAGTTGTAATAATGTGCGACTATCTTTATTTTCCTCTTTTATCCAATACTCTACTAATATTGTTTTATAAACACGCAATACTTAGCTGCGTCTGTGTTCTCTGAACAAGTTCAAGGCGCTCGATTAGGCAACCTATCACTAGCAATGTCATGCGATCAATATAACTAGCGCCTTTGGATCTGCAGTGCCCTAAACTTTTTCTTTTTTTTGTAATGACGGTGTATTGTAGTGCCGGTACTTATGCATTGCGTTGATAATAAAAAGTTTTTATACTAGTTAAGTTAAAATAGGTAAATCAGAAATAAAATAATACAGATTAGTCTATTTTTTTTAAAAATATATATATTAAAACATACATTAAACAAATTGTTTAAGCTACCTTAAATAAAATCGATCTTGTAAATGTTTTTTTATTTCTAACGGCATTTTTTGGGAACAAGTTCTCATCTTAGGTGCGGTTATAATTATCGATTAAATAGTGTGTAGTGATGCTAGTGAAACAGCAAAAAAATACACGTTACATAAATTGAATTTCAAGTTTTGTGTAGATTGTACAAAATACATTTACGACAATTAGACAAAATGAAGCAGCAGATATGTGAACTTATTTTTTAGTGGCTACTGGAAAAATGTATTGATTCATCGGTAAATATTTTATCTATTTTCCTGTTATGCCAGCAACGAATAATATACTGTCATATTATATACCTATGACATTATTACGGCTTACATAATAAACAATAAGTTTAAAATGCTAGGTGATAAATTGTTATTTATCACCTATAGATCTGTTGATCTATTAGAATTTATGACAGTTTATGTATTTTGAATTCCTCGATAGCCTTCACCTAAGGACTTTTATTTTAAAACTGTATCGCTGAAAACTACAGACATAATTCGAACCTTATGAGAAAGTTTTGTTAGAATCTCTCCCAAAGGAACTTAGTAAGTAATATAATAAATATTTATATTTGACCAGTTTAAATGGTTTGGTACATTAACTTATTCTCAATTTAAACTTGTTAAGAATTTTCTTTCTATAGTAATTATGAAGTTATAGATTCTACAGTTTTCTACCATTAACTGTAAAATTCTAAAATTTATAGTAAAATAGATTTTTATTATACAAACTGTTGTAACACTGACTCATACACACACACACACACACACACACACACACACACACACACACACACACACACACACACACACACACACACACACACACACACACACAGACAGACAGACAGACACACATACACACATATTCAGCTTTAATATAGATTTGGGTATGTGCGTGTAAGTTTGTAATTAGTATTCATTTACAATGTCATAAACATTTATCAAAATAATTTTTTATAAGAACCACGTTGGGGTAAATTAAAAATGAAAAGATTTATCCATAAAATAATCTGAGATAAATCTGTATTACTAATTTATCTAATTATGACTGCTCACGTAATTTGTTAGCCGTTACGTTCGGACGTTAATTTATTACGTACATAAAAATATATATATATATATATATATATACTTTCTTTTTATGGTTTTATTAGAATTTTTCTTTTAAACTCGTGTATGTTACTGTTTCGTAAAACCAAATGCAGTACTTATAAATGTATAAAATTTACGTTTTACATGAGACAACTATTATTAATTTACGTAACAGAAGACTGCCGTTGATTTAAACTTTTTTTTACACCCGTGTGTTTGTGTATGTGTGTGTGCGCGCGTGTGTGTTAGATGTTTTTATAATATTAACATAATACATTTTATAAAATTTTACCTTCAAATGTCTCCTTTTTTGATTCTTTAACTTAGCAACAGTCACTGCTAAAGTGATGTTTTCAGGATCGATTCTCGGCAAACATCTGGATTTTCACGATGAAATGAAATACCCATATTTGAATTCTTTCCATACATTACACCATACATAAAAATAAAAGCTATTGAATCATTGCTTACTTTAAGGAATATTTATTTTAAGTTCTTCAAATTTACAAAAACTTTGTAAGGGATTGGTTTTTTTCAAAGAATTTCAAAGTTTATTAAAAACGGAACAAAATTATTACATTAGTATTTAGTTTCTACCAACTTTATTCATACCATTTTACTCAGAATCAAATCTGTACATTTTTTTTTAAAACTTCAATATATTTATTGCCCATTTAACCAAATAAAAACAGTTGGTCTTTTAACCCCAATGTTTTGTATTTTAACTCAGATTTTTGAAAATAATTAAAATACAGTTTTGGAACCAATCTTTTTCTATTTTTCAGGTCAGATTTCATATAAAAATGTACCAGTTAATTAGGCTTTCAAGTAATAAGTTTGGGTTAATTTTACCGAAATCAGAGGAGTAAGGGCGAAATTTTTCGCCAGCCTACAATAACGAACGAAGCATTTCCAAACCTGTGTTTTTCTTTATTTTTTTTTGAGTAGAACATGTGTTGAAAATTTGTTAAATATTTCGTGAATCACCAGGGTAATTCAACAAATAATCATAGTTCATGAAATAATCAAAGTTACTCTGTCGACCTCTGCAGTGATGGATGATATTAACTCAGTCTTTCATCCTGAATTCAAATCCTTGCAATTTATGATTTTTTTCTGTAAACTAAACAATTTCCCACAAAACTCATTCGAGTTTAGTGATTAATTAATCATCAAAAGAAAAAATCTTTTATAGATCTAAAATAATATGCGAAGTTCTATTAATTATTTTCACTCAAACAGTAATATCGAAAATAACTGTTCATAATCGATTTTTGGTGTTTGTTTGTGAACGAATTGGTTTTGTGTGTACAACTATGATAATTAACATATAATGTTAATAATAATCAATAAGTTATTTATGTATTATAAAGCAAACAACACTGAAATATTTAGTTAGGTCAAACATGTAATTCCGCATGTTTGATATTTGTGAAGATGAGTATGTTTTGTTCGTACGTTTGATTGTATTTTAATTTTCCTACATTTTTATCTCACTTGTTATTCATACTCTAATTTTTTTACGCCACTGCTCAAAAAGGATTGTCATGTATTTAGGGTAGGGTATATGTATGTAAATTCCACCGTAGCAGCTCAACGGGTGTATCTAAATGTATTTAGATATATATGCACGGCTGGGTGGGAGTGAGGTGGCACGGGGACTCCCAACACCCCGGATCAAACAAATAAAAAATAGAGAAAAGACCGAGTTCCGGCGAATGGGGTGGAGTCCCAGAAACGGCATAGCTGGTTTCGCTTACCCCCTCTAAATTTAGAGTAGGCAGATTAAAATAAGAAGATCCAGAACCGGCGGGCCGACCTGTCATTCCGGACCTACTGCCTGGTGGCGGGGAGGCCTGTTAGAGTGCAAGGACACTCCCTTGGATTGAGTCATGTTTGACTGCTGATCCGGTCCAAGGATGTAGAAAAAATATATATGATCCCGCGTTGGAATCCTTATGTTACCGGGTTTATCATAGGCTTTATAAGTATTTATTTATATTTGTGTTAAATTAATTTAAAAAAATTATACTTTATACAAATAACGTGGCCAAATCAATAGTCAAACGAAATGAACAATGTAATTTCCAAAATATAGGCAATGGGAAGTTTTTAGTACATGACTGCTTAATCAAGTTAAATATTTTAACCAAGTCATATTGGCATGAAGCTTTCATAAATCTAATGGCAATATTCCAAAATATAGTGATATTTGGTTGGTGGTTCAACACTTCTACAATACGCTGTGGTTTAATGATCTGCACTGGACGGAAGTCATATTTTTTTTTAGTTTTCTTTTTTGGCAGTTGATATTATTGAATTTTTAACAGATTTAAAACTTGTTAATTATGTTACATATAATCATTTCTGTAGTAGCTAATTTTTAATATTAATATTTATTAATATTATATCTACCTTACATTCTGCTTTGTTAGCGCTATTTTTGCCGTCGTTGTCGCACCTCGTACCAATCTACATCTAAGCTACATTATCAATATCACCATATAATCTATATATACAGAATTTTGTAAAGTAAGTTGTTATTGTTATTTACAGCAACAATATTGCCTATTAATTATATTAAACAAAATTTATTTCTTAAAGATTTGGAACTCAAAATGTTTTCTCTATTTTACTTGTTTCAAACTTTTTACCATGTTCAGAAGTAATTAAAAACAATTGCTACTCAATTGCTTTTGATATTTAACAGTTCTATTTTTGAGTATATGATTTTTTCCGAGATTCCATTTTATTTGCAAAAAAATAAAAACAGTATTTTCTTTGTCAATTTCAAAGATTAGGTCTTTTGACATTTTCGCTCATGTCATCCAAGACCTACTAACCCTCAATTTTGTTCCGTAAGGTATTCCCTTTTCCAATTTATCATCACGATCCAATAATATATATCTCAACGCCAGTTTTATATATATTGTGTTAAATAAATAAATAAATAAATAAATAAATAAATAGAAGGGCGGAGCTAGACATTAACTTTTATGTTTTAAGTTTTAAGTTTTTAACTTATAAATTTTTATTAGATATTGGCCGTCTGTTTTGTTAATAAATTATTTAGGATGGATTTTTCCTACATTTTTAATACACTAAGTTTTCAGCCATCTATTTCATTTCCAGATGAAATTTTAACTGTAGCTTCCTTATAACCACGGAACGTTTATCACAGTTTAAACTTTACTAATCACACTATAGTATAAATAATAAAAAAATAAATAACCTTAAATTTCAATTTACTAAGTTTAATATCGTTGTCTATGTCGGTAATTGTCTACCTCAATATCGATTCCTTCAGATAGTTACCATGCAATTGAGCAAATTTAATATCATTGTGTAAAAGACCAAATTGTTTTATTATCATAGTATAATTTATTTAAAGACAAAATTTGTAAGTGAATGACGACTGTTTACATATTTAACCAGTTAAACGTTAGCATTTTTCCAAATTAAACAGGCTATACATAATTAATAAAAAAACTATTCCCAATTTTTGAACCTGTATACGAATATAGCATGGGCGAAGCCGGAATTGGAAGATAATAATTTATTTATACTGTATTTAAATTTAGTAATTCCCCTATTTTCTTCCCCGGAAGAAAATGTGTACACACTATGTTTCAGATTTTCAAAGTTTTGAAACAAATGACATATTCGAGGTATTGAGCAAAGAAATAGTAGATCTGGATAAACAAAGCGGACGCTCTACCACTGAGCTTCATCCCTGATAGGATCTGGATAAACAACTAGAAAAGGAAGTGGATGAACAAGATGTAGAAGAACTCATTGAATTACATCATAAAAAAATTATTGAATGTTGATTTAATGGAAGCCGCCAAATATGCTAACGAAAAAAGCCAAAAAAAATTCGTTACGAAAGAAATGGCGATTGCATTTTGGAAATTGAAGGTTTGATACGGTTCGAGAAAATGGATCCGAACTCATCGCGTTTCGTTAAGGTGCAATGAATGGTTGAAGATTCCTTTGTCGTATTATAGAGAAATATATGCGAATAAAAAGAAAGTAGCAGTCAAGTACCATTAATTTTTTTTCAAAAAGATGATTGGTCTATCAGGGGTCATCAAGGTGACAACATTGCATCCACTTCACTTGAAGTCACTTCCTTCGACTCCCTGATACTGCATTTGAAGACTTTGATGGTAATGATCTCAGTAATTAGGTAATTACTACTAAACTGTTATTAATAAGATAATATTTTTTTAAATCTGAATATAAGTTCTGTACCCTATTTATAAAGCATATTATGTAACTAAATATTTGCTGGTAGCATTATTAAAAAGTATTTTCTCACATTTTTTTCATACTTGTTTGTGAAAAATCTTAGGTTATGGTAAAAATTTGACTTACGTAAATTTCGTTTTGCCACAGTCCTGAAACGATCTGTTTACTTAAGTTTATTGCAATATAATATGTTTTATTGCAGAAACTGTTTCATTTTTTTTATTATTAGTATTATTATTTTTATTAAAAATAAAATATGTGTAATTGTGTGTGAAAAAAAAAATTATATATGTTTATCCGGTGAAAATTCTGAATATATCACTTTATTAATGCAATAAAGTCATACGTCAGTATTTTATAAATAGATCATTTGAATATTTAAATTATTATTATTATATTAATAAATATTAACTTAGTACATTTCTTGTAATAAACAATTATATTATTTATGAACAGTTCGCAATAACTTAATTTAGTTACTACTTTAACAAAAAAAATAATGTTTAACTTCGTTATACAATATTTAAAAGATCGTTTAATGGAACGTTTTATAGTTTAAAAGAAGTAAGTTGTTTCTATATTACTTATCTATTTTCTACCTTAAATTATTATTGTATTATGTACCAACAAGGATGACAAAATAATGGGGTGAAATTAGTTTGACGTACAGATGTATCCGACTTAATTTGTATATTTTGCTGGGTATGGTACAGAACTGAGAAAATTAATTTTGTTACTTGCAACCTATAAATTAATTGTTTGTTATATTAGAAAAAACCTAACCGTGGTCTGGCAAACTCCTGAGTTGTCATAAAGATGTTTATATCAAAGGAATCAAAATTAATTCTTAAATGAAACAAACTAAAACAGATGAAAAACAACTTTTAGCGTATTAAAATTCTAATTTATTATATATTGTTTCAGAACAGATGTTTTTAATTTAAGAATATAAACTACAAATGCTTCAGTAACAAAATTATGTATATAATTACTTCATTTTTCATAAAATAAATATTGTAATGTATTTTTAAAAAATAGTAAATTTTAAATGTATAAATTCTATACTGCTCATATTCAAAGTGATTCATGAATAATGAAACAAACTTGTACGACATATTCTACTGTTAAAGGAAAGTTCATATAAACATAGATTCCGAAACGCTTCGTTTGGATATTCCAGTTGGCGAAAAATTCTCCATGATTTCTGCACGTTCACCAAAATTAGGCCAACCGAAATTTAGAAGTAAATTTAGTAGTTTTACATGAAATTTGATCAGAGAAATTAAAAAAAAAAATACGTCCAAGAACATTATTTGTAGTAGTTTTCGAATAAACTGGCGTAAAAGTCAAAAGATTGGGGTTGAAAAACATACTATTTGATATTTGGCGTAAAATAAGGTTGTTAGTAAGTAATAAACAAATAAAAATTTATAAAAATAAATTGTATAGAATTGATCCTAATTGAAAACGGCATAAATAAAGTTCACAGAAATTTAATACAGACTTAAGAATTTCGGAGTTTATTAAAATAAAAAAAAACATATAAAGGTGTGACAGATTTAACTAAGTAAACAGAATTTCTTCCAATATTACTAAACAAGAGAATTAAATATTTTACAAAAATAAAAAAATACAAACAAAACATTGTTAAATTTGTAAATAGTAGTCATTCTCTTTAATTTTATAATAAAACTTTTTTTTTCCACGTAAATTACAATAATAATACAAACTGACCTTTTACAGAAAATTTCAATAAATTTAGCATTCACATAATATTTTTCTCGAGTCGATATTGATATAGAACGACGTTGATACTGAATATTGAACGATCGGTGTAGAAATGACGATATAGACAAGATCTATCTACATTGGAAACTACAATAAATTTAGTAAAAGAAGTTCTATGTTTTTTATTTATACGGTTTACGTACAAGAAAGTATTGTAATCCCGAAAAATTTCGGTTTTCAGATTTCAACGGAAATATCATTTTGATCATTTCTGAATACATTTTGACTAGTTTCGGCATGAAGATTGTCGTACGTAAGAACATACGTACGAATCTATGTAACTCAAAAACGATTAGCCATATAATGTTGAAATTTTGGATTTAAGACTGTTGTAACATCTAGTTGTAGACTTCCCCGTTAGATTGCACCAAAAGTGTCCAAAAATATCCCACTATCCAAAAAATTAGGATTTTGGACTTTTTCTTAACTGCAGTAATAAGCCCTCATTGAGAGTGTTTCAACGATAAATCATAAGTTGTACTTATTTTCTGAGTTATAGCCCAATAAAATTTTAATTAATTCAATAATTTGGATCTTACAATGGGAAAGAACATCGGATCATTGATATTTTAATATATTAACTTCTGATTGTAAAAAAAAAAAAAAACAATTACGATAAATAATGTTCAATAATAACAAAAAAGTGAGAAAATATCAGAAGTTATTAATGAAAGAAAATTTTATGTATTTTTAATTTTAAAAAATATATATGTGATTTAATAGGCGTAAAAGAAAGTCATCTGCTGTCCACATCAGAGTTTTTTATTTATAATTTATGTGGTAGTGAGATTTTTGAGGTTTAAACTGTGATAAACATTCCGTGGTTCATAACAAAGCTACAGCTAATGTTTTGTAGTTATTAGTTCGGTAATTTTTGCGGTTATTGAGAAAAAAGACAAAAAGCCCTCTCTTTAAGTAGTAGTGAAATAAATTATTGATCTCTGTTACGAAATTTAAAAAAAATGTTTAATGGTAAAAATACATTATTCCAAATTAAAGTTTAAATTGATGTATGTGAACCATTTTTGTCGATAATGGTATTTTCTACTCTTCAGTTATAGTGTAATTGACGCCATATTAAATTTTTTTTTTTTAATTTTTACTTTCTAGAAGAAGTAAGATTTAGGGATAAAAATTACATTTTGATGATTAAAAGAAAATGTTATATGGAGTGCGTTTTATTTTGAAAAATATTCATTATTTTAATTTAAAAAAAGTCAAAAAGTTTATTTGGTCCTACTCAACGTAAGTTTTGTACAATATAATTCATTTTGTTTTACCTTATGTTGAAGAGTTATAAATAGTACACAATATACCAGACACTGTATAAATAGATAAGTCAAAATAAAAATTCCTTTATTGTCGATATTGCTGTCCCTTTGTCCATGAATTTTGTAAAAAAATTAGAGAAAAAATTCGGAAAAAAATACGTTATTGGCAGATGATGTCAATAATATGTGGCCAACATTCAGTGTCATTATAGTTCCGATAATAATTTAAGCAGTGAGGGAAATTCAAAGAGCCTTGCAAAATAAACACCTTAGATACGTATACACACTATGGAATGATACAACTGTTGCAAAGATTGTTGTAATGTTGGAGGAAACGTATATAGCGAGGCGGGTGATCAGCGGACAATACTGATAACACAGCTATATTTCTTGCAGTATAACTCCCAAAATATGGTCATTCCAGTCAACCTTACTCTGACTGAGAAAACCAGGTGATAATAATAATAATAATAATTATTATTATTATTATTATAAAATTAATAAAATAGTCTATATATAAATGTATTTAACTTTACATATACTACACACATTTTAATAAAACTAATAGTTCTGTGTAAAAATAAACATAACTGTTAAATTATGTGATCAGATATTTCAATCAATATGTTAACATATTTTTAGTAATCTATTTGTCATCGAGAGGATATTGCACTTGTATCGTCAAATTAAAAACAAGTTTAGTCCACCACACCGCCAGTTACCTATTCTGTTTTGCAACCTTAGTATTAACCTTAATACCTTACTATTAAAATTTATGTTGCTTAATTTACAACTAATTAAAAAATTCATTACGGCTTGTTTTGTTCGTTAGATATTTCTATTTTTTTATCATCTTTTTATATTTTACAAAAATTAAATTAATTAAATTTGTTTCTATGTCGTTACTTATAATTGCTTTATCTATAATCATACAAGTTCACCTGTGTACGTTTGAACGAATAAATTCTATCAAAGAGACGACAACTTATACACAAGCATTATATTACGAATTAAACTACTGATACTTAACTATCTACTGGTACGTAAGGATCTAATACTAAATTTGAAACACCTGCATCCTTTCCCATTTATTACTATATCATTGAATCCAACCACAAACACATCCACCTGCACATAGCGTCTACACAAATATTGTGTAAATTGGAAGCTCATCTCTGTAATACGATATTAATGAAATTTTCATCTAACAAGAAATATTACCTTGTCAAACAAATAAATCAATTACGTTTTACAATTTAATACGGAATTTTGTAAATTGTAAACCTTCATCTATTTTTCTTCGAAGAGATAACTCTAAATTATATATAACGATTTTAACAACTTTAGTTATCGATTTAATTATTGGAGAAACAAAGCTTAATAATTGACGTAAGAACTTCAGAATCTCTATATGGTTAGGTTTTAGGCGTAATTTAGTTTATCAATCTGTGTTTCACAAATTTTTGGGAGGGCAAATATTTAATATATTTAAATAAGTTCTTTCCCATAATTGAACATACCTTAGCTATTTTTTTTTTACGCCGTAATTGTATTAAATTGTTTAACTTATCCACAATTGTTAGTTTTATCTATGATAAAATTAAAAAACAAATTATAAATTACTATTATAAACAAAGCTGAGACTACGGATTAAGCAAGGAAATTATATATTTATTTACTAGTCGGTCAGGGCTCACTTAGCTTGCCCTTTCAGTCTATTCAAAAATGGGGTATTAGTTTTTTGCAAATCTTTACGTTTTAGGGCCCAACAGATCACCTAGACAAAAATAACCTTATTTATGTATTTGTCTACGTATGTGTGTCGCATTACTTTTAGCCTTATATCTCGGGATTGACAAAACCGATTTTTTTTAGATTTGGTTCAAATATCTCTACACATTGAGCATTATCATATTATTTTTTTTTCAAAATTCCTTTTGGAGGAGGGAGAATATCGCAAAATAATCAGTTTCGATTTTTTTCAGACACTTTAGAGAAGAAAACTTTACTCGAGTGAATTTTGTTACCTACATTGCCTATATAATTAATTTAAAAAATTCAAAATTGGAATATTCTTTTTTTAATTTTTTGCTCTACCTCACATCGGTTTTAATTTTTTCAAACATTTTTTTTGTATTTTATACATAGGGCTATCAAAAAAGATCTAAATTTTTCAAAAATTATAAATCCCAAACCTTAATCACAGAAAGATTTTTTTCTCTTAATTTTTACATATGTTCTTGTTCTCTTGTTCTAGCCTTTATTAGAGACAATGTAAGATTTAGAGAAAACTTTACCTAAGCAAATTTGTTAAGCTTAACCTATAAATTAATATTTTTTTAAAGTTATTTTAAAACATTTCCCCCCACACTAGAAATATCCTGTTTTATATTTATTTCTTTATCACGTTAAGGGCAATTAAGTTTAAGGAGTTTTGGCCCCAATAATGTATCCCTGACCCAAAATAATAAGCAATCTTTTCATGTGAATGATATAAGTTACACTTTATTTTTTCAATATTTTTAATTTTTTTTTTTTTTTTTAATTATTTTTGTTTAGGATTAGTTCTTTATAGAAAGGCTTTTACTAAATTTTTCTCATAGAGTAAAGGAGCCCACAAAATTAAAAAAAAAAAAAACAAAAAAAGAAAAAAACAATATTTGAAATTAGTTTAATTATTAAGAGATCTGTAAATATTAGTTCAATTGAGTTATTTTTTATTTATTAAAATGTTAAGTTTATTAGGAAAAAAAATTACTCCTCAATTTAAAAATTGTTTGATAAACAGCTGAAGTTATTAAAAGTGGATTGCAAAAATTATGCAGTTTAACAATCTTTTGCCTATTCCTAACGATTTGACTTAATAATAAAAATTATTTATAATTTAATTAATGAAGGAAATGAAAACACGCACAAAATTGTCAGACTACATCATTCTTTCAATTCTCTTTAACAATTTCAGTTATATTTTAACTGTTTATCAACTGACAATATTTTAAGTTTTACATAATTACTAATCTTTATTCTGAATCGTCTGTTTTTTTATACCAGTACCTTTATTTTTCTCTACAGTTTTGAATCAATGTAACACGGTTTTACACATACGGCAAACCGTTATAATACAAGATTCTAATAGAAATTTCCTTAGTCTTCTATACGTCCTAAAACCTCTTTAATCTGTATTTTATAAATTTTCCTAAATTTTCAACATCTTTCTGTGACAAAAAAATATCTAATATTTTTTTTGTCTTTTCCCCAAATTTTAATATTATAAGGTGCTACACTCCAAATTTGGATCATACACCATATATTTTAATATTTGTACAGGGAAATAGCGTAATATTTAATTCCCATTATCTTCCTTTTTGTCATATTTCATTTCGTTCTGATCGTATTTAATTTTAAATTGAATTACTCACCTAACAATAATCTTAAATCTTGATTTTATTTGAACTTAAAAATAATTTTATCAAAAAAGTTTTTTCATTTTAGAGTTTCTATTCTCATATTTATTGTTCATTCCTTTAATTATCCTTCTGACGATACGCGTGGTAATAATGATGATATTTTAAAGTAACAAAGCGTAATATTTTAAAATTAATAAGTAAAACAAAACTGTTGTTACACTTAACGTTGATTTATTCTCAAATATAGGTCTTCATTTCTATTAAAACAATTGAATTTATTTAGATGTGTGCATTATACGTACGAGTACATGCAGAAAAATCTCATTACTGGTTGTTCAATATTATAATATATAGTTTTAACATTCTCATGGAATATCTGATGTAGTGTGTACTATAAATTAAAAAAAAGTCTTTAAAAAGTCATCATCTTTTGTGCTGACATCGAAAGTATTTCAACATTTATTTTCTTATATTTTATATTTACTTAATTTTGTTTTTTTCTGAAAATGTAGCACTATATTTTCTCTTTATTTCATAAAACTTCCTGTTCTCTTCTTTTTATACCTAACACTTTTTTATACTCCACTTTTATCACCTTCTATTTCTTACGCTTCTTTCTCTTTCATACCAACCTACGTATTTACCTAAAGATTTTTGGTTAGTGTGTGAATCAATACACTGTTCATCCAGTTCAATTCTCCCACACTATTTTATAAAAATTGGACCATGTATTTATCAGTTTGTGTATTTAATATAACTTATAACTAGCTAGTCAAGGCTCGCTTCGCTCGCCCGACCGTCTAGCCAGGGTGTGGAGCACCTTGGATCCTCGATGAGTTTATATACTCATGTTTGTGAAATATTAAGTTTATAAAATAAATATATAAAAAAATAAATTAGAGTGTAGAGAATATTTTTCTGAATATTTTGGAGTTTTTATATTTAAAATAGGCTTAAGGTGTGAGTAGATATAGAATTTAATAGAAATATAATTTTAAACGTTAACCATATTGATAACAGAAAATTGGATTAGACTCTTTTTAGTTTAGTCTTGTGTGTGTTCGTATGAGGTTGTGTTGGTTGCCAGTCCAGTTGCTGCTATTGGCGCAAGGTGGACCACTTGAGGCGCTGGCCGGATGCGCGCCAACGACTTTCCCGCTAAATAAAGAATCCCGTTTTTATTGCTAAATATTAACTAATAATCCCTTTCTTTTATTAATAAAATTAATAAATAATAATAATAAGTAAATACAAATGTAAATATAAAACGTAATTAAAAATAATCTACGCTTAGGAAATAAATTAAATAATTTGTGAATTAATTGACAACGGAATGCGTCTAGCGGGAGAGAGTCGTCGTTTGCAGCCGCTTGGCACACCACAATTGGTCCGCTCTGCTTCAGTAGCAGCTAAAATAAAGATGTGAGCATATACGACAAACAAATAACTCCACGCACCATCTTTTTTTATGAGGAAGTTAATTTTCTTTTTCATGTCAATAAATATTTTTTATACCATTAAAAAAATATTTAATCGGTTGATAATAGTTAAGAGCAATTTATATCAGTGTTCAGTGAGTTTAAAGAACAACCATTGACGTTGTGATAAAATATGAAACAAAGCAATTTAATAGATACAAGAGCGTATCCATTAAAAAAAATAATAACCATTCTACGTCAGAATCTTATAGGGGTTAAGGAGATATAGAAAGGTTGTGTTTTGACTGAGGATAAGTGGAAAGAATTTGCATAGATTTTGATCTCTTTTAAAATATTTACCTTATAAAATTTTTTAGCAAAACAATTCTGTAACTCAAAAATAACAGTTTTTAGTCAAATTTCAAAATTCCTCCAGATTTATTATTTTTCATTCAAATTTAGCTCATATAATAATACTATCAATTATATTTTTGTCATAAAACTTTGAATCTGGATATTAAAAGAAGAAATTGTTTTAACTAGATAAAATTTAAATTGCCAATATTTTTACCGAATGATTCGCGAAGTATATAACTAACCTGCAGGCAATGTTTTACTGGTGAAAATAAAGAAGATAATTCATATAAACATAATTACGAAAAACGATTCTATTTTAAGTGAACTTCTTTATACGAATTTTATTTTCACAAATAGAACATAACCTGAAATTTTATTACATTTTTCGCGAATCACTCGTAATGTATTCAGAGGCTTGGTAAATTAAACGTTTTGGTGCTTATGGTTGTGTGTATGTTAGTATATCTTCTGGGATATTTGAAGAATGTTGTTGCCGATTGTTTTGTTCGAATTGCAATATATGCAGCATCATATAATGATTTTTTTTTTTTTAAATATTTCTTGAAAGTTATAACACCTCTTGGGAAATTAGAGATAAGTACACTAAATAGTAACATCACTCTTCTGTAGTAGTCGCGTAAAAATTATAATGTAAAATTATGTTATGATGCATTAGCAAACTTCATTGTTTATTATTTTCCCTTTTTAATTACAGCTTAACGAGTACGATGTTATCCTTGTTAAAACTTTTACTGATTTTTAGAGGTAAATATTGCGCGCGTTAGCGTTTGTTTTACTTTGTATATGTCTATGATCATAAATCTATGATGCGAGTCATTTTTTTTCCAACCACATCATCGTATCCTAACATCATGCAAGGATAAAATCAGATAAAAATCAAAATAAAAAGAAGAAAAATATGTGAATGTGTGATAAAATAAGAGATTGAACGTTATGAAATATTTATGTCTAGATTACTGATTCAAGGGAAAAGGATTTACCAACTTCATCCCTTTTCTTTTTTCAGGTAGGAAAATGTATTTTATTATACGATCTTTTCGAAATATTTTTCTACCTATATATTAATATATAGGTAGGATAAATGTATTTTAAATAATGATATACATTAATTTCCATTTCATGTTAATTTCTTTTTTTATAAATTTTGTATGATTATTATTCGATTTTTATGTTAATAGTAATACACATAAATGCTTATGTATATGATTGTTACACTGTTGTGTGTGTGTGTGTGTGTGTGTGTGTGTGTGTGTGTGTGTGTGTGTATGAATGTACGCAAGTGTGTATATATGAATATTTGTATGTATATATATATATATATATATATGTGTGTGTGTCAATGGAGTCTAAATTCAGGCAGAAAAATAAAGAATAAATATACTCAATTTTTAACATTCATTTGATATTATAAAATATACTAATGGTAAGAAATAGAATTTTAAATAAAAGGCAGGTGAATGAATGAGAGGGTTTTTTTTTCTAAATTGTTACATTTGAATTTAAAATTTTTCCATCTTCTGACATCGCTTATTCAATTTCACAGCTTATTTATTTCTTTTTTGTATATATTTTTTTCTTTTTTATTGTACGATTATTTTATCGTATTTCATTCTTCACTCAAATTATTCATTGTATATTTCCAACCGTCTAACGTTATTTTATATTACTTAATTTTTTTTTTCAATTTAGTTAATTTTATAGACATTCTAATTGTAATAAATATATTATTAAAATTATATTCTTAATTTTGTATTCTTAATATTATGGTTCCGTGCCCAAACTGAAAATTTTAAGAAATATGCTTTTGCAATAATTACTTGCAGATGCTAAATATTTCGTGAAAATATAATATTTTAACTAATAATAAAGATATTTAAATTAAAAACACATTAATCGTAGCAAAAAATTAATTCCAAATGCACTTTGACACTGACGTAGGAGATGCCAATAGGTTTATGTGCGACTGTAACGGTTGATGTCGACCGTTATTTTTTCTATTATTGTGATATTTTTCAACTCTTAATTATCAAACGTATCTCGGCTAGAAAAGATTTTACACATTATTTTGTCATGAAGAGATATGCAACTACATAAAAAAAATTATGATTCCTAAAATATCATGAAATAAACCGCTACGGACTTGTCACTTGATTATTCTCCACACATGATTAAATAAAATTATTTGAAATATTTTAATGTTTTATTAATAGATTTTTATATTTCCTAAGAAAATTCAAAATTTTTCAATGTATATCTAACTCTGAGAACGATATGTGCATAAAAAAAAGAAACAATATTCCTTCATATCATAAGCAAGGTCACTTCTTTTTTTTAAATTATTGATTTACTTGTATTTTATGTTAATAAATCAAATTGTTTATAAAATCGATTATTTTATTAAATTTCTGGTATACCCATATTATTCCCATTTAGTTTTAAGTTAATAAATAACAAAAAAGCCATTCTTAGGTGTTTCTGCTCCAAAAAAGATTTATTTTAATTCTCCCTTGGTATTACTAATATAATTATATCTCTTACGGTATGATGCATTAATTTTAAATATAAACTTGTCTTTTATGACAAAATAATGTGTATGATCTTGTCTAGTTAATATACATTCGACTATGATGAATTGAAATATATCATAACATATATGAATTACAACGGTCTACATCATCCGTTACATATAAATGAATTTACCATCTGATGTCAGTCAATGTGGATTTTGAATTAATCTTTTTCAACAAGTAATTATTTTTTAACTGAAATATCTTTATTAATAGTTAGAATACTATATTTTTACAAAAGGTTTAGCATCTGCAAGTAATTATTGCAAAAATTATCTGAAAATGTTTTTTTTATAACCCTGACGCATTTGTAAAACGTACAACTGTTCTCAAATCTAAAGAAACAGAAAATAAATTCATTGTTGCTTTGTCTGAGAATGGTAAATTAAGGGGCAGTTATTGTAGTAATCGAAGTAAGAAGATGTTACTTAGACTAAAAGCTTAGCATCATTTGTTTTACGGAAGGTTTGACATGTTAATATATGCAACAGTATATTTGGATCAGTAAAGAAAGAAATAGGATACACCTTTACTTCTCAATTTATTTTGTAAGCCTAGCACGAGTTGATTGTCATTTTTGAATTGGCTATGTTATTTTTATTAGCTGATTTATGTCTCGTATTAAATCCCCTCCTTCTGTGGATTATGTCATCTAAAATTGATACTTCTTAAAAATCTCTGTCAAAATATTTAAACGTTCTCAAATATTGTTAATAATTTCATTTTAACGTTTTTATATTTTATTTTTATTATAGAATGTGATGTATATTTACAAACATTAAAACATATATAACAAACATTAATAGGTCTTTGCACCTTCTAGGAATTTCTACACGTTCATTAAAGATTTACCTCGGATATAACTTTTCTTATTGTTGGCTATTGTTATAAAAATATTTGTCTGAAATTACCAAATAGTTAGTCTAATAAAAAGGCAAACTGTAGGAGGTTAATGAGAAAACAGCTATTAGAAAATATTTTAGAATAATTTTAACACTTTACACGGGAGTAAATTTCGGATAGATTTAATTTTAAATCTATCCCAAGTTTTATTAAGTAGTAAATTAAGTAATTAAGTAGTAAGTTTTATTAAGTAATAAAACAGGTACTTATCGTTTTTTCCTCTTAGAGAATTGTTTGAATAACGGTCTGATCTATGACATTAACAAAGTTCAGTTTTAATAATTTGCAATAAATTGTATTATGTACGCATAAAAAGGACTTTACTGAAAGGTGGCTTTGGCCGTGTGACGGGTTGTTTCTGGTGCACGGATTGCACACAAGTACATACAAAATTTAAAAAAAAATATTTATAATTTTATTTAAATACAATATTTTTTAATGTTTTTAATTTAATGATTTTCACTAAAACGCGTGCCAATAATTTAATTTGCGCTGGTGCGGCGGTACTAACTAAACCAATGTAATTTCACACCTTATATAAAACAGATTTTGCTTATACGGTCGGCAGACTGGTATAGCCGCGAGGCTTAACGAACAGGTACCGAGTCAACTGGGCGATCGAGTTTGAAAACCAGCCAGACCGGGTTACTTTTTTAAAATTTAAATTATTAATTTATTTAATTCTACCGATCACCTCTGACGTAACAACATAGCAGACGACTACAACAGCATTTGTTCGGGTGGGTTGGGATTTTGTAAAATTTTCTTTTTGGTAATATTGTTATTTTTTAATTAACAAATGAACCTAAGAAAAATATTACCTTAATTAGGTGAAATCTCAAGATACTGAGGGTGACCTTTTTCTACAGCCTTACCCCCTTGACCTTTTAAGTTGAAAATTTAATAGCATCAATGCTCCATGTATAGAATCTGACCGAGTTTGATCAAAATCGGTCCAGTAGTTCGGGAGATATAAGATGATTTATAGGCCAATACCGAACACATGTACATACGAACATTAACATCCGGAAAATTTCCATCCGGTTTTTTTTTAATTTTTGCTTTTGGTGTCAAAACGTCAAGATCCGGTGAAAACCGCATATGCCCTAAACTGGACTAATTACAATAATTGTATCTCGGCTACAGCGCTGTCTAGACGGTAAAGTAAACTATCAGAAAATAATCGATTTATTATTTTTTATAGATAGAGCCGGATTTAAAAAACCCTTCCATTTATTTTTCTAAAAAGAAATGATATTAAGTAATAATTATTTTATTTTTTCGAGTGATTTTAATTTTATTCTCGCCACTTTTTATAAGTAGTACAAATTAATTTATAAATAATTATAACTAATTAATCTAAAAATATAATAAATTTATTAGTAGATTAATCGGTGCAAATTTTTCAATCAGCAAATGTAGTAAAGTTATAAAATAAAGCTGGGATTTAATATAATTCTATCCCCAGCTGCATTATATTAAATAATCATTAACGTTATTAAGACGTAAATAAATTATTGAAAAAAAAAAGATTGAGTTTAAATTGTGGATTAATTATATTAATATTAGGTTTATGGAAGAAAGGGGATGAAGTATACGATTTTCTCTTAAGCTTTAGAATTTTTTTTTTAAATAACCGAAGAAAAAAAGTAATTTATTAAGACAGACATTTCTAATTCTTATTAAAAGAACTGTATTTTTATCTTATATTAAAATACATCCTGTAGAAATTAAAGCGAATAAATGTAAAGAGATTTAGCCAAATTTTGTCAGTTTTACAGAAAACCCTTTTTTCCTATATATTTTTTTAATAACAATCCCTAAACAATTGTAAATCAAATACAGAAAAATATTTCAGTAACGTTTATACAAAATTTACACTTAAAAAAGGGGTATTGCAGCGGTCAAGACTAGAATAAATTAAACAACATGCTAGTTATGAAAAGAAAAAACTGGAAACTTTTGCGAGACGTACCAGCTACCCCGGTCAAGTCATAATTACCAAGATAAGATTTAACCATAAAAATTTTCAAATTACGAATAAAAACAGTCTTGATTTTAAAGGTTTCTTTACTCTCTAAGAAAAATTTATTTTTAAAGAAGTGATCCCTGATAAAAAATCTGATGTGGACATCACGTGACTTCTATATACGCCTATTAAATTAAATATACAAATTTTATTTAAAATGAAAAGTACATCAAATTTTATTCATAAATAACTTCTGATATTTTATTTTATGGTTATTATAGAATTATTATTTATTGTAATTTTATTTTACAACCAGCGGTTAATAACTATTAATAAATCAATATATTTAAATTTAAAAAAAGGAGATGAAATCGGATATGAACCGATATGCCTTCTCCTTATAAGATAAAATATTTCATTAATTAGAATTTCATTTGGCTATAACTTCGAAACTAATGAAAATAAGTACCATTTATGATTTACAATTGAAAAGCTCGCATTGAGAGCTTATTACTGCAGTTAAGAAAAATTCCAAAATTCAGATTTTTTGGATTTTAGGCTTTTTTTGGATACTTTTGGTTCAGTTGATTGCAAAAAAAAGGGAGGTGGACAACTAGATGTTGCAACAGTCCTAAATCCAAAATTTCAACATCCTACGGCTTATCATTTTTGAGTTATGCGAGATACATACGTACAGACGTCACGCCGAAACTAGTCAAATTGGATTCCGGGATGGTCAAAATGGATATTTCCGTTGAAATCTAAAAACCGAGTTTTTAGTGATCACAATGCTTCCTTTACTTCTTACAAGGAAATAAAAAATGGATTAATTTAGAAAAGAATTGCTTAAAAATATTTAAAAAGTAAAGCATTTATGAAAGTAATGAAAACAAACTTTTCATATTGGATCTGGAATATAATGCAGAGCCCAAAACTTCTTTAATTTTGATAGCCCTTTAAGTGACGAAGAAAGATACAAAAAAAAAGTAATAATAAAAATTAAGAGTTATAGCCAAAAAACAAAAAGCAATATATATATATATATATATATATATTATATTTATTTATTTTGTGGTAGAGAATAAATTATAAGAAAAATTGTTCTAGAAGTATTCATATATAAATTTGGATTAACAAATTCGCTTAAGTAATGTTTTCTGAATTTAACATCCCTTTCAATAAAGGAACTAAATAAGAAAAAAAAATTCAAAATATGTTTATGCATTTTATGTCCGGAGTCCATAATTTACAGAAATATGTATAAATCTTTTGATAGCTCTATATGTGATGTATAAACTTTCAAAATATTTTTAAAAACATATATAAACCGAAGGGATATTATAGCAAAAAAATATATTTCAAGGTTAAGTGATGGTGCTGATTGATTTTTTTAAATATTTTTTGGGGTAATTTGCAAATAATTTTTGTCGTAAAGGTTTGCAAAAAAACGTGATATCCCATTTTTCACAAAATCACCATACATTTCCCCCTATAATGTAACTATTCTACACTCGCTGGAAAAGTAATTAAAATGTTTAAAAACATAATATTCGTTAAATGTGTACAATAATGACAAGTAAAGCCTTTAAGTATAAAGCAGCGTGATTTTATTATATTAGCAATATTATTCTTAATGATTGGGGCCACCTTTTTGTATTTATCTCATTGGTCTTAAGAAGATTTAAAATTTAATTGAACTTTTCAAAAATACAATATTTTTCTCCCGCTTATTCCATTGTTAGAAAAAAAAAACAATCTTTTTTGCTAACTTCAATCACTAACTTTTGAGTTAAATATCACTAAGTAAATGATTAATTCTTGAGTTAAATCATTTTTTTATAATGAAATTAAAGTAAAGCCATTAATCGAGAAACATTCGCCATCGTTATTCTGGTAAAATGATTACATTAAAATCATGAATCACATTCCACCTACCAATTAAAAAAAAGAAGAGAGTTTGATTTAATATGGTTGATCCAAGATGGCGGAAAAAAGTTTCAAACACACCATAAAGTAGTAATGTTGTAATATTTTTTACTAAGTAAGGTCCGCACTTGCATCTTTCTCCTAGAATCCCACAGTTTTTAAGTATGAATCCGTGTCCATAATTTAACTTTACTCTGTATAACAACCTTTTTCCAAAACTACTAAAATTATTAACGTTATGTCTTTTTCGGTTAATCTGAATCTTAAGTCGCTCATAATAATAATAAAATATTGAGATATTTTTTAAAAATATTTCAGTCACATTTTTCCTTTTAAAATTATAAGAAAAATCAAATAAAATTGCTATTTTTAATTTCTTTTCAACTTAACTCCTCTTTATGTCCGCAGGAAACGATCCTAAAAAACGACTAATAACAAATTTTCTTTCTCAATTTCGTCCGCAATATAAAAACTTTCTCGACTTAATCAACTTCAATCAAGAAAGATTTTTAATTTAAAAAAATTATAGTATAATCCTTTTTATTAGCCGAATAAGAAAATTTGTACAATAATTAAAAGTAACAATTCGATGTTGACAAATGGTTACTAAAAAAGTAGTATTAAGAAATACTGAGGGAAAAATTATTGTAACGATCAAATAATAGTAAAATCTGTGTAGTATAGTTCAACTATACAGATTGAAATCTTACAGAAAATTACTGTTATGCGATAATTCACATTCGTAATTATTATTACATCCGGGAAAAATGGCATTGAAAAATAAAAAAAAAAGGACAGAGATGTAATCGATGGAAGGAAGATTAATAAACAGAATATATGCTGAAAAGACATGATATCTTTGAGTCATTGTTTTGTAAACGTTGCTATACATTTACGGCAATTTGCCAAAATATAGATTTTTGTTTATAAATTGTATTATCTATCTATTATATCGTTAAGAGTGAATTACACTAAGAAAATATTTTTTGAAATTTCGAGTTTAAAGGGTTAAAAAAGTCACAATGAATTTACTGTTTTTTTTTAATTTCTCGGTAACAAATTAAGATATTGCCTTAATTTTTCGTGTGTGTGATCTTCATCAGAATATCTAATATTCACACTCTAGATTTTCTGAATTCCAAGTTTAAAGGGTTAATATGAATTTTTGAAACACGAATATTTTTTGAATTTCCCGGTAACAAATATATTTCTGGATTTTTCGAAATTTGACCTTAAATCTATAAAAAAAAAGAGGTAAAAATGATCGAAAATTTTCCCCGTTTCCGATTATACAAAACAAAATATTCAGTAAATTTGGGCTTGCAAATACTCTTAGATAAATATCCAAAAACCATTTTCAGTTTTTGGAATTTCAATTTTTTAAGGGGTACGATGAAATAATCATACAGCACGGGGGAAGCCACGTTGGGGATGCAAAATTATTTATAAAAGAACCATTTCCGAAAATATCAAGGTCATTTTTTTTCTAACATCAAATCAAAATTATTTATAATAATGATTAATTTTTTTACTAATCAAATAGTTTTAATTTTATACAAATAGAAAAATAATTCTTCTTTGAATACAGCTAGTCTTAAAGGCAAACTCCACGTAATTAAAATTTATTTTTGCAAAATTTTTAATCAGTTTTTGTTACAAATGATACCCATTCATTATCTCTCTCACTCTCTCTCTTTATATATATATATATATATATATATATATATATATATAATTAAATATTATATGAGGGAGGTAATTTTATGAAAACATTTGCCAAAGAATAATTCAAATCGATTCGATTTTAATATTTAATTTCAAGCGTTTTTCCTTGTATAAAAGTAAAAGAAAATAGAAGTATATAAACAAATAATTGATTTGACGGTCAGTTGGGTAGCATGCTTATAATAGTAAACTAATTTATTATTCATCATCAGACAGTCATTTGTTATTTCATTTGTTATTTGATCAATAAATAGTTACCGACCGTAATTTATATTGTATCTGTTTAAAACTATCAATCATAAACAATGTCTTGCATTAGACCAACCCCTTTTGGTCTAATATTAGACATTACCTTGTATAACCATATTTTAACCAGTAGTTTATGTTTTCTCTTTCCTGTTGAAAAACCATTATACTTTCATATTTTCCATTGTATATATTATAGATATTTACCTTATTTTTATCTTTCGTTTTCACTTTGTTACAATCATGTTAATATGTGTGTCCCTCGAAGAGATGTAATCATATGATTTATTATCACTCCCCCATTCCCTCACCGATTCTATTGAAACTTTACAGATCTTTTAATGAAGGTTCTAATAATGTTCTGTAAAAATTTCAACTTTCTAGGATTTATAGAAACAAAATGGCTGCTTTAAAAAAAAAACATCAATTTCAGATATACACATTTTTTATTCATTACAAAATATTTATAAAAAACAGATGATAATTAGAACTAAAATAATTAAAAGTTAGATAATTGTTCGTGGTAATGACTAATTTTTAACTTGTTTTATTTAATTTGAACAGCTGCTTAACAATACATCTTCTCTTTTTAATCATTTTTATCAGTTATTTTGTAACGAATAAAAATTTTTTTTTTTTTCTGAAGTTGATGTTTTTATTTGCAAGCCGCCATTTTGTTTATCCTTGAAGGTTTAAATTTTTACAGAACGTTTTTAAAACTTTCGTTAAAAAAGTTGTAAAGTTTCAATAGAATAGATGGGGAAATGGACGAGTGATCCTAAATCAAAAGCGTATATATCTTCGTGGGATGCACTCTCTGTCAAACTCTCTCTCTCTCTCTTTCTCACTATATAAATATATATATACATTCAGGGCGATTCACCAAGAGTAAAAAAAACTTTCAGGACATGTTATATTGGTGAATATAAGGAAAACGTTGATATAAACTTAGGTTCGGAAAGGCTTCATAACGAGAGTTGGCTGGCGAAGGATTTCTGCCTCTTCGGTGAAACTAAGGCAGAGTGAAATTCTTGGGACAAAAATTAAGGGATAAATTTAGTAGTTTCGTATGAAATCTGATCTGTAACATTGAAAAATTATATAATAGGTCCTAGAACTGTATTATTAGTAATTTTTGAGAAATCTTGGGTAAAAGAATAAAGATGTGCGTCAAAACACACATTATTTTATGTTTTGCATTAAAAAAAGCAAGAAAAAAAATTGGATATGATAATGTTGACGTTGAACATTTGTACATAGCATTGTCATGAGCACTTTTTGAGGTATCACACATAGAACCAACAGATAATCTCAACTTAATTATTGATTTTTTTTTTTGTCGCCAGTCATTTGACTGGTTTGATGCAGCTCTCCAGGATTCCCTATCTTGGAGATAAGTTTTGGAGTCAATGAGTTGATTTCTAAATCTTTGCTTAACCATGATATAATCTATCTGATACCTTGTAGTATCGCCTGGCTTTTTCCATGTTTATATTCTTCTATTATGATTTTTAAACTGGGTGTTGACAATTACTGAATTATATTTCATGCAAAACTCTATAAGTCGGTCCCCTCTTTCATTCCTTTTGCCCAGCCCGTATTCACCCACTATATTTCATTCCTTGCCTTTCCAATGCTTGCATTCCAATCTCCAACTAATATTAAATTTTCTTCTCCTTTTACTTGTTTAATTGCTTCATCAATCTCTTCGTATACACACTCTACCTCATCATCATCATGGGCACTTGTAGGCATATAGACGTTAACAATCGTTGTCGGTTTAGGTTTTGATTTTATCCTTATTACAATGATTCTATCGCTATGCGTTTTGAAATACTCTACTCTCTTCCCTATCTTCTTGTTCATTATGAAACCTACTCCTGCCTGCCCATTATTTGAAGCCGAGTTAAATATTCTAAAATCACCTGACCAAAAGTCGCCTTCCTCTTCCCACCGAAACTCACTAATTCCTACTACATCCACATTTATCCTATCCATTTCCCTTTTTAAATTTTCTAGCCTACCAACCTTTTGTAAACTTCTAACATTTCACGCTCCGACTCGTAGAATGTTATTTTTTAATTTTCTGGTGACCCCTTCCTTAGTAGTTCCCACCCGGAGATCCGGACGGGGGACTAGTTTACCTCCGGAATATTTTACCAAGGAAGGCGCCTCCATCATTGCTGTATGAAAATGCAGAGCCACATTTTCTTGGAAAAAAAGCAGCTGTAGTTTTCCATTGCTTTCAGCTGCGCAGTACTCAGAGGACTGAGTGATGCTGATATGGCCGTTTAAGTCATTCTGACTCACGCCCCTAACAACTACTGAAAGAGCTGCTGCCCTCTTTCAGGAATCATTCCTTAGTCTGGCCTCAACAGATACATCACCGATATGGTTGCACCTTCGGTTCAGCTACTCTGTATCACTGAGCACTCAGCCCCCTCACCAACGGCAAGGTCTCATGATTCATAGAGGAGGAATTTTTGATTACTAACAAGTTTTGCAGTAAACAGTAAGCAGAAAGTTTTTTCTTCATAAGTATTTTTTTCACCCTTAAAATAATGAATTTTGTAAATGTATTTCTTAGGTCCACTAATTCATATTTATAATTCAGTGAATTGCATACGTATACTATAGAATTTTTTGTAATCATACTTTCAAATATTTTTGCTCCATGTATTATTTGATGTTTAAAAATTTAAACATACATTGAAGAAAACTTTTAAATAGATTTTTTTTTAAAAATTAAAACTAGTTTTGTTTCATTGAAATTAATAAAATTCTTATAAATGACATATTAATAAAAGTATGACTTAGGGATTATACAAAAATGAGAATTAAATTTTACCAAGCCAGATTTAGAAGAAGAAATGTAATGTCTTTCAGGAATAATAATAATAATAATAACTTCAGTTGTAAAAGCAGCTAGTGAAGGTAATTTTGGAAATGTAACTTTAACTTCTGCAATAAAACAAGTTTATTATAACTACCACTATAGAGAGAAGGAGAAACCCATCACTATTGGAGGGGTGAGAAGGAGAAAGGGTAATATAAAAGAAAGTAAAAATTGCAACCGCAAAATTGGCTATTTTCAAGACTGGAAAAGGAAACAAGAAAGAGTCGATAAAAAAAGGTTAACAGTTTTAACGTCAATTAGTTTACAAAATAATTTTCAAAAATAAAGCTAAGCTATAGTTTTAAGTACTAAAAAAATAATAATATTTGTTTTGAAATATTACAATATATCATGTACAGGAAGAGACCTAATTAAAATCTTTACAAGATTATGATTTATTATAATTATAATACTCCAAAGTTATTGTGTAACTTTGAAACTTGAATAAAGAATAAAATAGATGAGAGAATAATAAAATCAAATAAAATTAAGTTTTTGAGGTCGGTTAAAGTTTGTAATAGGGCTAGACCACATAAAGAATGAAGAAATTAGAGTGACTTAATTTTTCTTAAATAAAAAAGCATAACTAAGTACCGAACGTGATGAAATAATGACTAGTAATAGTAAAAATAATCACAAATAGACAATTCGTAATCACAATTAGATTGTGTGGGGGTTATAATCACAAGTAGATTGCCGAATCTAGGTTATCAGCCTAAATTGGAGATCAATCAAAGGTTTATAGGAATCTTTGAAGACCAAATTCCTATACCTGCCAGAACAGGTATCTGTTCTTTTCTTCAAGTAGAAATGCTTTTTCCTGTACCAATTATATATTATTATAACTAAATAGAATTGTTTTATTGAAATTATTTCTTTAATGATTAATTATTTCTATGAGTCCACAAACACTTTCAAGCAAAAATATATGTAAATAGAAAAACGTATAGGAACTAACATTATACCGTGTGTAATCCTCCTCTACGAAAAATAAAATTTTTTAATACGTCATTATAAAAAAATTAATTTCCTATTAACTTAGGTTGAATAATACTAAGATGGTCGCTTTTATCTAAAACGCGTACAATCAAAAAGGTTTCCTTTAATTTTAAAATGTTATTAAAAACCTATTGTATTGAGAAACTATTTTGTGCACAGTAGAAGAGTCCTCATCATGAAAACTGGAAACTTGTTATACTGATTTTCTTTTAAATAAGAATTTTTTGTACAATGATTGTTTTTTTCATTTATTTTTATTTAAGAAAACCTTTTTAGACTATATTTTATATATATTTTTTTTATATATGTTTCATATTTATTGTTGTTTATACTCATACTTGGTAGAAGAGGTAGAAGAGGTAGAAGGTAGAAGAGGTAGAAGAGGTAGAAGAATTTTGTTATTTGGGAAGTAGAATTACTAAAGATGGACGAAGCAGGAGCGATATAAAATGCCGAATAGCACAAGCTAAACGAGCCTTCAGTAAGAAATATAAGTTGTTTACATCAAAAATTAATTTAAATGTCAGGAAAAGATTTTTGAAAGTGTATGTTTGGAGTGTCGCTTTATATGGAAGTGAAACTTGGACAATCGGAGTATCTGAGAAGAAAAGGTTAGAAGCTTTTGAAATGTGGTGCTATAGGAGAATGTTAAAAATCAGATGGGTGGATAAAGTGACAAATGAGGAGGTATTGCGGCAAATAGATGAAGAAAGAAGCATTTGGAAAAATATAGTTAAAAGAAGAGACAGACTTATAGGCCACATACTAAGGCATCCTGGAATAGTCGCTTTAATTTTGGAAGGACAGGTAGAAGGGAAAAATTGTGTAGGCAGGCCACGTTTGGAATATGTAAAACAAATTGTTAGGGATGTAGGATGTAGAGGGTATACTGAAATGAAACGACTAGCACTAGACAGGGAATCTTGGAGAGCTGCATCAAACCAGTCAAATGACTGAAGACAAAAAAAAAAAAAACTCATACTTGTTAGTTTTCTTATATTTTAAATTTTTATTGTTAAGTGTATATTTTTATTTCATCAACTTTGGATTAAGTAGGAATCTTATGTTTATTTATTTAATTTTAGTTTACTCGTATATACTGGTGTAGATATTATATATTAAAAAAAACAAAAATTTAATCTCGATTTTAGACTACGAAGTAGATTAAGTTTTTATGAAAAGTCTGGTTACTTCTAAAGAAAAAGAAACACTGTACAATATGGTAACTTTCTCAAGCCACAGGTGGTGGCTCACTCAGTACAAAAATATCGATTAGTGTATACCTCTCTCACTTTACAGATTCCTTTACTCTTTCAATACTTCCTTCTTATTCTACAGTATCATCCTATTTCATAATTAACTCTCTTTCCAATCTCTCCTCTCTCTCACCCCTCTTACTTTCCCCTCAACTATTTTATTTTTCGTTATCTTTCTTACTGGCTTGAATTTTTCTTATACATTTTTGAGCTTCTCCGTTTATTTTTTGTTTTACTTTTTATTTTTTAATCAGTTTTAGTATACTATCAACAAACAACACGCAAACGTACATTTTATTAATGAACAGTGATTTACATAATACATTTTTTTATGTTTCTTTAAGTGTGATACCTTTCTCTGCTTTGTTTTTTGGCGTAAATTACAGACCTGCAAATAAAATCTTTCTATCATCCTCACTTTAATAGAAATGGCACAATAAATATTTATAAAAGTTTATATAACTAGTGTTACGGGATGTAAAATACTTAAAGAGAGTGTTCAACTTAAAAGAGGCTCTATCACATAGTTTAGTCTATAAGTAATTGTTTATTGGCAATCACTTACATAATAATTTACGGAAGTATTGAAAATTATGTCCATTCACTTGAAAACACGTTTGACCATGTTCTGGCTACTTTTGTTAGTTGTATCCTATTTAGTATCTGAATGACATTAGTCATGTTTGTCTTTAATTTCTGCCAAGTGTGTGGATTACTCCTGCAAACAATTTCGTTTAAGTAATCCCTCAGAAAGAAGTCTGCACTAGCCAAATCAAGGGATCTTGGTGGTCACAATTCTTTAGAAATGATTCTTCCTCTGAAAAAGTCCTGTAACATCTCCATAGTAGAGCGAGCTGATAGCATGTGCTGCTGTCCTTTGGCAACCAGCAGTCACGTTCATCCTCTTGCAGTAATGACCTGTTAAATAATTTGTTGGTAGAGGCCAGTATCTACAGTTTTTTACAAAAAAAGGGAGTTTTTGAAAATAAAACATAGTTTTTTCATAAAACAAGGGCCCTATTATTTGTTGCCTTGAAACCGCAACCCGTACACCTATTTTTTGTGGGTTTGAGGGATATTCAAAGAAAATATGCGGGTTTTTAGTTCCCCAGGTCCGGTAGTTCTGAGTATTAATACAACACCAAATTGAAACCAGGCCTCATCTATGAAAAAACACTTGATCTAAAATACCAATGTTGCCTCTAAGGAAGTTCTTGAACTATTGACTGTATTGAACTTTTTTTTTAGCTGAATCAGCGTTAGTTATCTGATTGAAAATCTTAATTCAATACGGATAATATTTCAGCATTCTCCTTATGGCAGTGTGGGCTGAACCTAGTGAAATGTTCTTTTCCCGCCTTACTCACCGCAAAGATTTATGAGTAGATCGTGTAACTATCGCTTTAGTATTCTGTATGACCTGCGTTGTTAAAACTGACCTACGTCGGGCACATTTGTAACACCGGGTCTAACACCGATCCTGTTTCACGAAAAAACTAACTTCTGAATAACATTTTTTACTGGTTCTTCCTTTACAGATTTCTCCTCGACTTTCGCCGTCGCAAACATGAAATTTAGTCTCTAAATAAGTTTCCATCATGGGTACATGTTCTTCAACAGTTAACCGCGTTTTATCAAACAACACATGATTACGCAACATTGTTCAAAAGCTAATGCTCAACACAGACTAGCAATATTCAAATGACCAGGCAATAAATAGTCCCCCTCACTTTACATTTTTCCCATCTTCTACAGCATTTTACTCATCTCACGCCAAAATATAACGCATGATTGTTAAGATGTAATGCATATATAATCGTTAATTTTAACGAAAATTTAGTATAAACTACATAGATTTACTACGGACTATTGAGAGGCTGGGTCTCTAAGTTGAACACTCTCTATTAAAACTTCATAGCAGATACTTTTCTTGTAAGTAGCCGCAGTTACATCCTGAATTAAAGTTCAACAGTAATCAGCTAGTATATTAACGCTCCATTTGCCTTTGTAACGGTTTTCCAACACTGAAATATCTTGATGGAAACATTCACTATGTTTATCACTTGCTGTCCCAAGATTTGGCGCGAAGAAATTTGCGCCAAATTTCTGAATGGAAGAAATAAACTTTTAGTGACGTATTACATCCTGCAGCTCTATATGAATTTGTCAGTTTATCTACAACATCCTGGTAATTTTGTGATTTATGAACACCCAGAAAATTTTCTCAAGTATCTGTAAACGCTATCCAAGCAGTGAGTTCTATATTGGTCAACACGATGTTAAATATTGTATCTCTGACCGGTTTCCTTATTTTTATTAATCTAGAGGTTGATGAATAATGTTTTTTTTTTTTTTTTCACCAGGAGTTAAGTTTTCACGTTTCTTCCCCTCTTTTACTACATAATATTGATCCTATCTCGGTTGTATCATTCACAAATAAAACATTACTATTTTGTAAATTACTATTTTGTAAACCTTATTATTATTATTATTATTCATACACGTTCCAATTATGCTTTTTATGATTTGCTTTTTTCAGTAACAGCTTTCATAAAATCATACGTTTCATTCATATTAATTCAATAAGAGATTGGTGTATGATATTTATTACTACAGTGGAGAACTTTGATTTTAAGCTGTACTTGGAGGGATCAGTGAAAAGGTGCCACCCCTCAGGTTCATGAATTTGCCCTAATTATAACAAATTTAATCAATATTTATTCACTAAACTAAGTCATTTTCTTAACAAAGTATTAAGGAAAATTTTTTGCCGGTTTAGATTACCCGAAATTTTGTATTTTTTTAAAATAAATCTCAATCTTGCAAATCTTAAGCCTAAAATTTCAGCTTAATTTTTTGATAAGTTTAAATCTCTACGAAGCTCTTTACCTCATCTTGTAATGTAAGATGTGGCTCGCTGAATTGTAATTTAAAGTCTGAATCATGATTGTCTTCTTACAAAAAGTAAGCTTCTTCATCAATTTTTACACGAAATAAATATTCAGGAACTTTGGGAATTGAAATGGATTTACTTTGAGTGCTGATGCCAGTGAAGAATAATGTACAGTGTAATTAAACATCTTAGACATTCCAGACAAATTAGTTAGTTAAACAGAAATAACAATCGGTGAGTTGATCTCTTGGTTCACGGAAAATCATAAACATCGAATTGCAGGATTTATCGTGTGTCTTTTAGCCATCCTGTTAAGTTGACCGCACAGTTACTACACATCATATGAAGAACTCATGGTTTAACCTGAACAACCATTTCACGATCGAAGTAAAATTTATATGATTTTAAGGTGTAATGTTTTTCTTATGTGATTTTATAGTAATCTCACCACATATGTAACAAAAACTGTTCAAATTATTTATCCATATAGTAGGCATAATGAGATTTCACCATTCATTCACTTAATACAGTTATCACAGCGACTGTACAGATTATACTAATAAAATCAGTAGGCTAACAAAGCCAACAAGCTTTGCGTTATTTTGAATTGTACAGACAAGATAAATTTTGTTCATGTACGTTTTAATAAAAAGGTGTGATGATACGTGATGTTTGTGTTATGAAAACTTACACGGTTAAAAACTGATTAGTAGAGTTAAAAATATATACTGTACACATAAATATAAAGTAATCATATAAAACAAAAACCTGTATAACCGTCTTTCAAAATTAAAATTTTTCAAAAACTTATGGTGATGGAAAATCTTTGATGCAAATGAAAGAGATTGATTTCATATATTTCACATTAAAAAACAAAAATTGTATTTATCAGTGTAATTATTAATCCGAATTTTTTATCTACACGTACTACGTGTACTACTTAAAAACATTAAATACGCGCTGTGTATTTACATTTACGTGCTTACGCACTCATATAAAACACTTTCAAGAGACATACTGTTTATACGTTTTCACAGAGTTTTTCTCTTTGGTACGTTGGTATCGTTATCACCTGAATATTTAAACCGTGCCAATCAATATTAGTTTCAATTCTTCGCTTGGCTGCATCATGATTTTAATCGATATTTCTTTGTTCAGATAGAATACAGCGGTAGATGTGTGTATATCCTTGTGTAAGTGTGTGTACGCATATATGTATATATACTAAATTATATATATAAAACAACTAGGTCGTTGGTCTCGCTATCCTTACTTATCGTTCGATAAGTGTATATATATATATAAAACACATACAAACAATCATTTTCTGATTCTTTTCATAGCAGGTAATCCGTTCATGAAGTAACCAGTTTGCTAAAATGTATTATGGCAACAAGTAAATTTGTAATTATTTTATTCTAATCATTATTTACTAATTATACTCGTATATTAGATTATAATCAGAATTGGTATGCTGGGTTTGTTAGTGATAAAAATAGAGGAACTGGTCCAGAATTTATTTGAAAGGATCCAATGGAAACTGTTATAAATCCTTAATCAGAAGAGTAGTACAAAATAAAAATTTATAAAGTGCTTTTTATTAATATTTTTTTTTTTTTTACTGATGAATTAATTAACCACAGAAGCTTACATAGAAGCTTGTGCTTGGGAATATGAAAATGGAAATTTGTAGCGTAGGAAAAATGCCTATACCTTACCGGAATTTGAACTAGGGATCTGCGGATGAAATGCCGAGATGCTACCGTACCTTTTCGGAGATCGGCAATTTTAGCCCATAATAATAAATATAATTATTATATGAAATGATACCGATTTAATTATGCAAAAATAATAACAGTGAGTAAATATATATATATATATATTCTTGTTTCACACAATCATAATATGAACCCTACAATTACATATTTTATTTTAATAGTAATAATAAAAAAAAAATTCAATAAAACAGTTTCTGCAATATAACATAAAATATGTAAATTGTATGAATATTTAGATATCCTCTGTAGATAAATCCTTGTTGAGGGTTACCATCACAATAAAATTTTCTAAAATGAAACAAATATTATGAGACAGACCGCCATTAATTTAAAATAGTAATAATTTTTAAATATTGTAAAATTAAAATTGTAATCTCTTTTAACAATTTCTTCAGTAATTAAATAAGAATAGTAACTTTTCTATTTCATGATTTCTGGTAACCATACAAATGACAGAGCATTGTATTCTCTAACGTTTGCCGATCCTCTATACTACTAGGTAACAAATACTACAATTTCGGAGCCATAAATGAATAAAAATTTCTGCGTTAGAATTTTGGCAAAGTAATACAAGTTTATCCTACCTAAATTAGTCTTGACATATATGTGCGTTACATTTTACACCTTTTATAAAAGATTGTAAGGAATCTAAAAACATACAAATATATTTAGGGAAGGAAGTTACGTTTTTAAAAAGTGAAAAAGAGTCGCTTAATCTATTTTATGAGAAATCATTCTTATTAGATGTATGCTGTCAATAACAGATTTATATTAGAATAATATATACCACCATAACAAGTTATACCATACATTTCACGATTCTGTTAAGAAATGATAAACTTCTTTAATAACTTTGTTGCATAAAAATTCTTTAAGAAATAAAATTTATATATACTTAATCCAATTTCCTTTTTATCTTATTTATGTGCTCCTTCAAAGACAGATAGATTCACATCTAAAAATGTACTCTCAGTAACTGACGTTTGAACATAAACTTTTGATGAACAACCCGAAATATAATTAATAATAGTTATCAATAATAATATATGAAATATGTCACACACATGTTTTATAATTCTGAAGTAGTGTTTAAATACCAAGTAGATTTGATAATAACAAAAGTTGGCATTGATAGCACATAGAAACTGTTACACGTGAGGAATAATAACATAACCTATATCTAAGCCACCTTGCATGGCTATACTTGAGTGAAGAAATGGTTGTATAAGCGAATGTTGAATTTCAAATTCATAGAATACAATAAATTGAGCATTTCACTGATTTTACTAATAACATAACTGTTAAATATAAATAATAAATAAATAGAACTTGCCTTAATTACACATAAATATTTGTAAAAGATGAGCTCGTGAATGAAAGTACACATGAATACATACAGTTAATCCTAGGCGAAGTCTGCAATGGCGTATGAAGAATACAGAGTTGAAACGTGGTTTAGAAGTTGAACAAGACGTGGCGCCTCAGATATGTAGTAATGAGTTTGGAGAAATTCTACACCGATAAAATTGTAATAAGCAGCTGGAGAAGATTCGGCGTCGATAGAATTGGCTGGTTTGTAGTAATTGAAACACTTTCATCAGAGACGTAATATACTGAATTTGAAAATTAACTCATCAAAGAAACGAGGCTAGACGAAACATAGAAATCTGTGAAATCACGAAAGACTGACGAGTAGAACTAGAGAATATTTCGACAGAGAAATACCACAACGTTTAT